>NC_090935.1:1481462763-1481773634 GCF_040938575.1 Ambystoma mexicanum | reverse complement strand
AAAAACATATGAAAAAACACAACATTATACTTATCAAACAAATGGAACAATCTCTGGGGAGGTGAGTGGTGATGAGGATGGGATGGGATATGGCCATAAAAAGCCACAAATTGAGTGTGTTTTCTCCTCCCAAGTCCAAAAACATCTCAGATGTTCAGAGACATTCCTGTGAAAAGCAGTTTTTGGATGACTTATAACTTTGGAGCCACTCAATGAAACTGCATTAAATCCTGCAATTTATCCTTTTAGACCTGACCCTGAATCATTCTGCAATGGTTGGTGCTGTTTTGCCAAGAGGAGGCAAAATTAGAGTGCAGAGGCCTTATCACAAGTTGGGCGGTATACCGACTGGGATTCCATCCAACTGTATTAGCGTTACTGCCCAACCCTCTGGCGGTATTACCGCCAGATCACAGGTTGAGCGCTCACTGTAATTCCCCATTCCCCATTGGGTTCAGTGGACCCAATGGGGAATTTTCAGTGCAATTAGCGCGAGCAAAAAGCGCAGCACTAATTGCCCCCAAAATTGGGAATTTTCCGGGTGCATTTACCCCTAGTTTAAAGCTGGAGGTAAATGCTGCCAAGTTCAGATTGACCGGACCCTTAAATGCGGGGGTAATAGCGTTACCGCTGCATTTAAGGGATTCCACCCAACTTGTGATGAGGCTGCAGGTCTCAAAATATTTGAAAGTCCTATAAATGGGATGCCTTTTGACGAATCTGCACAAAAGTTTGCAAAACGATTATAGACCCGGATCTGAATGTTTATACCAGGTTTGGTGGGATTCTGTGTAGAGGGGGCAAAACTATAGGGGGTCTCAACATTTTTCAATGGCTTATAACTGTGTTGCTGTTTGACGAATCTGCACAAAACGTTTTCAGAAAGATGATACACCCAACCTTGAATGTTTGTGCAAAGTCTGAATAGATTTTGTCAAGTGGGGGCACTGTACATTATTTGTACATACATTTTGACACTTTTCAAAAAATTTAACATGGACGGATTTGAAGCAAACCTGTGCAAGGAGCATTGGCAAGGATCTGAAAGCATGGTTTTGCAAATGTGTCTGTGTTTTATTTTTTGAAAAGTTTCATATTATAGGTACACAAAATTGTGATATACCTCTAGCCTGTGGCCATGGGCAGTGGCCTGATTATCCGGGTCATGGCCAAAGGACACGACCCGGACAATCTGGCTACTGGCCATGATAACGAGGGACCGGCAATAGGGTTAAAATTGGCATGGCCACCAGGGACCGGCTATGTTTTTTTCAAAATCAGGATAGGTTTGAATAGGAAAACGAATTTGGCTTGTGCTACAACCCAAAGTGCTGGACAGGATTACAGCAAGCATTCGCAAGGAGCATCAGCAAGGACCTCAAAGCATAGTTTTGCAAATCTGTCCTGTGTTTTATTTATTCTAATGTGTCAAAAAGTAAGTCCAAAAAATGGTGATATAACTTTGGTGCCTGTGCAATGCGCCTGGCCCTGAGCAAGGAAAATGTGTACTCTGATTTGCTCATTGGGGCATACGGCATGGCCAAAGTCCTAGGTTTAAAGGGGGGAAAAAAATCTGCTTGCGGCTGCAGCCCAAAGTTCTGGAGGGTATTGCAGCAAACTTGCGCGAGGAGTATCAGCAAGGACCTGAAAGCATGCTTTTGAAAATCTATTCTGTGTTTTACTTTTTTGAAAGTGTCCAAAATTAAGTCCAAAATAACAGTGATATGACTTTGCTGCCTGGGCAGTTGGCCTGGCCCTCGGCAAGGACAAATGTCTACTCTGATTTGCCTATAGCGCTATCTGGCATGGCAAAAGCCCATGGCCCATAAATTTTGGAGACGGGCAATGGCTGCAAGCCATGGGCACTAGCCACTGGTCACATTATGAGAGTATAGTGGAAACTGAACTAGGATGCTTGTGGAGGAAGGATAGCTCAGGGGTAAAGCGTCTGTCTTGGAAGCAAAACAACGTGATGCAACACAGGTTGAATCCCGATCCTGCACTTAGAAACCACTTAGAAACCACTCACTGGTATTAAGCGTGTGATAAATGAACAATACAAAATTACAGGGAAGGTGGAGTGGATAATGGATTTGGTGGGGCTGGTGTCATGGTAGAGCCTCATGCCCTGGGCAATACAACTATGACTTGCATCACCAGCATGCGCTGCTGATAACTAAACACATCAGTATGCATTGCAAAAAATATGTTTCTTAAAGAAGGTTTACAGTTCTTTCATATATGTTAAAAGAGGAGTTATAAATAATTTACGTACAGTGAAGTAACATCATGAAACATTTGCACTCATAAAAACCTATGAAAGTAAAATTGAAAACCCCCACAAATGTGCCAGTTATGGTAAGCTAAGCAACCATGACTCACACCACTACCGTGTACTGCTAAGACTAACACCCATGTCATTGATGACATCACATATGAAATTAATGCTGATGAAAACTCCCTACAAGGGGTTGTGTTTACAATGTTGGTAACAAGATGTCAGGGGTGATCGGGAGACCTTTCATGAACTACTTAATGAATTAAAAAATGTACTCATCTGAACAAAACTTTACATTTGTGTGTTGTTGTTATTACAGGAACCTAATCATACATTCACATAGGGAATGGCTGCAGCATGCACCATAGAAGTGCAATAATTTTTATCTGGTAATTTTGGATATTAAAATAATGAATTCTACCCTATTAGAGTTTTGAGTAATATTAAACATGGAATAAATAGTTAAAAATTCAAGACTTACTACATACTTGTGTTAGTACAAACAATACATATGAAGACCCACAATGCATAACAATCAGAGGCTCATGCAGGGAAACTAAAGTAAGGAAGAAAGAAACAGCATCACCAGAAAATGTCAATAACAATAAAGTTCATCATCATGTATACAAATGAATTGTGTGTTTGAGGCCTGCTTATTGCCTCGAGTATGTGCACCATGCGCTGAGACCAAGCCCTCCCCAGACTGCAAAGTTGTGTAAAGATTAGTTAAAAAATGAAAAAGTAATGAAGAAGACAATACATTTTTTTTCTCCAAAAGTGTGGCCTACTTCCCATTCATATTCCCATAGACAAACAAGGTCATTTTTTTTGCCAAATTGCACAGCCAAAACCCCTGGACAGATTTGGACCAGGTCTAAAACAACTTGGGCACGAACAGTTGAGTCACGATGCATGTCTGTTTGGGGCTATTCCGTGCAATAGTTATTTAAATATTTCATAGAGAAGGGGCCCCCTTCTCAAAAATAGAAACAAAGCAACCGCCATCTTGTTTTTCTCTCCTTGCGAGAGATATCCACGGCTATACCCGTGGATATGGGAGAATGAAACGCAGGAAAAAAGCTACTTGCAGGTCAAAACACATGCAAAGGCCATCAGGCTAGAGGTGGGGGTGGTTAGAAGGCACCAAGTGAACTTTGGAGGTTTGGGGGGTCTAGGGACTGAGTTTGCAACACAAAGCTTTCTGAAGCCTCGGCTATAGCCTTGAATGGTCAACAACTCAAAGCAAACTGCGTCACAGAAACAACATGTGTTGTGGGGGGAAGAGAGAGAGCAGGGGAGGTGAAGAGGTCATCAGGAGAGTGGGGGTGCTGGCACAGATGAGGGGGCCACTTGGTGAGGACCTTCTCTCTGAGCTTGTCCCTTTCTGCTACAATTTCATCTTTTGTTCCTCCTATGTTCATATCCATCAGGATCTGCATTTCGATTGCCTCTTCTTTGGTTTTCTTGCATCTTGTCATGCAGATTTTGGGCCCGCACTTAGATGCTGTTCCCAACACGAAAGCTCCCACTATCACCTTCAGTCCATCTGACAGCAATGATGGCATCCATGACCATATATACGCTAGCCAGCTCTTGTCCTCCCTGGTTCCTCATGCCTCATCTTCCATTTTGGTGTGCATCTGTGTCAGTTGCGCCACTGCAACTGATAGAGTTCCGTTACCTACGTCATTGGCAGGTATGAATGTGCAACAGGAACTTTGTATCTTTGCACAAACTCCTCCTTCCATAGCCGTGGGGAGCTCTAGAACATATCTATTCTGCAGCACCACCAATCTTATTGCTCTGAGCTCTTCCGTTATTGCATTGAACCCATTCACAGTAGAGTAAAATGTTATCATCAGTGCCCAGCGAGTGATCTGTAACCACTTGGCGTTTGTGTATGTCTGCACAGATGGTATCAGAGATGCAAAGAATATTTATGTCTGGCTGAACAGCCTGTACTCTGCTGCGATCTCATCTAGTACTGTTTCCGATGCTTCTGAGAAGTAATTTCCTCCTCTTTTCACTCTACTCAACTCTTCCCGTTTCCTCTTCTCTGCCTTGGCTGTTGGTGCCACCTTGACTGATTGCTTCCTTCTCTTATTGTTGTTAATTTTCGGGAATTCATCAAACGTTACATCCTTCCAGGGCATGACCAATGAAGGCATGTTGATGTGTACCAACAAGCAAACTCCTCCCCAATCGGGTGGCAGCTTCTCGTATACTTTTGATCCGTAAGCCAAATAGTGATCCATCAGTACTGCTGTTCCTGCCTTCATAGCTGCAAGTTGTTCAACCACTTTGCACCCAACATTCTCGCCAACTTCAACATTGCCATTATTCTGATAGCACAGTGCTGATGTCTTCAGAGGAATTATCGGCATCTGTCCATCTTCATTTTCCACCCATGTCCATAACTTTGCACTCAAGTCCCATTCCTTTAGGCACTTGTCATTTTCTTCCTGCATCTTGTTCGCTGATGACTGGGCTAGTGTCAGTGCTTTGCTCTCCACCACTCCATCCTGCCATACATCGTTAGTGTACAATTGTCTATACAATAGTATCTGTGGCCTTTCCCAGCATCCAGGCATCTCCTTCACTCTTGTCCAACGACATGGCAGCTCCTTCAATGTGGTAGTGTTTGATTATCCCTTCTCAGGTCCGTCAGTTTTGTACTGTATTGCTTCATCTAGCTGCCAGCAGTTGGTCATCATGTCCAATGTCTTGGTGTAGTTATCTTCACGCGGGAATGTTCCTTTCAACGTTGCTGACTTCCCTTGAAATCTTTCTCGTGTTTGCACCATCGCGAGATACACCTTGCATTGTGCTCTTAAAGAGCAGACATAACAACTCCCCCAGGTGGTTTCCTTACCTGCTTTTGTCATGCGTTTGTACTACATGTTTTTAGACACTCAAGCAGTGTCGGTGAGATACATGTCTACAACCTTTATTTCTGTGTCAACACTGTGCTTACCTCTTCTTACTTTATCAGCAATCTTCTCTCGTCCACCTGACATGGTCGTTCCACCTTTTCCGGTCAGGAGAATGTTAGTAGAGGGTACAGCAGTAGCAGTAGCAGTAACAACAACATATAATTGCCAGAATATGAATCCCATAAATCCAATGGGAATTAGTAGACACAAAATAATGCTAATGTTCTTTATTGTTCCCTTCATTTCCACTTACGCTGCTGGATCCTTGCAGCCCGGTGATACAGTTGCCCACCTGAAATGCACAAATAAGTGTGTTACTCTGTTAGTGTTGTAAGTGCCCCTAAGCCCTGCGGACCAGATAATCACTGATAGCGAAGGCAAACACCTCCTCCCTGATGGGTCACTTAATGTGGCCAGTGCTGGGGGCTCACTGTGCTCAAGTTGTGGGTGTGTTTGGGCCAAGTACTCTAGAAAGACAAGATAATATAATCTAGGGGATCATGCTCTGAACCAGTTGGGTCTCCTTAGAGCGTGGATATATTGGTTAGAGAAAGTGTCTGGGGGATGGGTGGAAGGTAGCATGGGTGAAAACAGACAGTACAATCCCTACAGCGTTCACAAAAGCCCTGCATGTGTGGAAAAGGAAAATAACAGACAGTCCTTAGTCAATTTCCACAAGTGTTCCAGTCGCTGCTTCTGCTGCTTGGGATCGTGTGACCATGGCGTGTCCGGGTCTCCCTAGTCGTTTAAGTTCAGAATGTACTTGAAGCTCATCTAGGTGCTGAACATTGGCCCTGTCAGTCACGGAGACTCTGTTGCCAAGTGAGGCCACTGCTTTGTAGGGCTTGATATCATGAAGGTGGTTCCTGACCACCTTGCTGACTAACTTGACAGCACAGTCGGCCGCCTGCTCTACAACATGGGGTCCAGTAAACCTAGGCACATTCCAGCGTTTCTCAAGAGCATAATATCGCCCACTTTCACAGGGTGTTTTAATTCACAGTCTTGTGGTGCGTCGTCGCAGTCAATCTCTTTGCCATCTTCTGGGCCTCCCTGGATTCGCTATATCTGGCGAGAGATAAAAGAAGTGCTAGCCACCACAGAAGTAATGTATTCATATATTTCCTGTCCTAACACATCTGCACTATTCTCACAGTCTTTCAGTGCCATTGTGGGACGAGCCAGGGGAAGATGCATGCGCCGTCCCGTCACCACCTCATGGGGCATTAAATGGTGGTTGGACCAAGGTTTATTGCGCAGTGTAAACAGTGCGAGGGGCAAACAGTGCAACCAATTTTTCTTGGTGCTTTGCTGTGTCTTGGCTATGCACTCCTTTAGGAGTCCATTCAGGCATTCACACACCCCATTTGCTTCCAGTGGTATGCACAGGCAAATGTATGCTGAATGCCTAACGGGGTTGTTATGCGCTGAAACATTTCATTGTTGAAGTGAACGCTGCTGTCAGACTGCAAGACCTCACAAACCCCCATCTCAGGAAAAACCCCCTGACCAAGAACTTGCCACTCTAAGGGCGTCGGCATGTCCCTCTTCACATGCCTGGTCCCTACCAGCCTCGATCCACCTAGAGAATGGGCAGACAACCACTATCATGTAGCGGTATCCTTGGCAGACTTGGACCATGTCCACATAATCCCTGTGTAAATGTAGAAATGGGCTACTGGTTTTGGTATGGCTCCTCTCACAACAAGGTATGCCCTGCTGTAAACTGCTGACATGTCAAGCAGTTATTCACACATTTGGCCACATGTTCATTTAAATTGAGCAGAACCATGTTTCTCCAATGTGTGTAGCAATGAGCTCCTTCCCTGTGTGTGTTGGATAGTGTAATTGTGCTAACTCTGTTTTCAATAATGGTAGTGGCATGACCACTTTCCCTGTGTTGTTGTGTCAACATAAGGCATTTGTCAGAGACATTGAGCACCCTCTCATCACCCATAGCTCTTTCTCCTCCTTGGGTGCAGCTCTATAATCTGCATCTCTGGTAATACATTGTAACCCTCCTTCAATACCGTGTTTCTCATCTCTCCCTGAGCCTTTTGTCTTTCTCTCAGTCCCCACAATTCCCCAAAATATACTGCACATTTTGCCTCAAAATCTGCTGCTCTATTTCCTCTTGAGATAGCATCTTGCCCTTCTGTGTCGGCTTGGCACTTCACTATTGCTACCTTTGTTGGATAGGCAATCACCTCGATCAATTTGTCCAATAATAGCGCATGCTGCACTGGGGTCCTGTCTGCTCTCCTGAGCCATCCTGCCAGTCCTGAGTGTACTGTTGACGTAAGGTAGGTGGAGTCAGAATAGATTGTCACCTCCTTCTCTACGCTACTTTCCAGTGCTAATATGAGAGCCACTAGTTCTGCTGCTTGTGCTGAAAAATGGGATGGTAGCCACGCACTTGCAACCGGCTACCTTGTCCCGTCCTCTTTCAATCTTACTACTGCAGTTCCAGTATGTCTGACCCCATCAGTTGATCAATTGTTGAAGAACCATCAATGAGAGCATGTCTCTCCACTCAAGGGCGTCCTCCTCTACCTTGCGTGTCTCACTGAACATCTATATGCTCTTTGTGCAGTCATTTGCATAGTCTCATGCCTGAAGAACATCTTCCAAAAAGGTTGCTGGGTTTTCAGTCTTGCATCTTACTATCTTCAATCCTACATTCGATTGTATCACCTCATACCCTGATGCTCTCTGTGTGGTCAGTGTGCTCTTTGGTTCTGCAGTATCGCAAAGAGAGCGTACTCTACGTAAAGAGTGGCAGTGCATCCCATTGTTACTGTTGCTGACTTCTCCACTGCAAAAGAGGCACGTATAATGTCCTCTCATCACTGGGTCAAGTTGTCCACTGTAGTAAGCAATTGGCTTGTGGCCCATGCTTGTCTTTTGTGCCAGGACTACCTTCATCACAGTACCGTCAGTGTGTGAGAATAGGAAAAATTCCTTTTTGTAGTCTGAAATCCCTAACACTGAGGCAGCGCTTATTCCTTCCTTAAGTTCCTCAAAGGCCTCAGTCATCTCTGTAGTCCATGTCATTGTCTTTGTTCTGCTCTGTGCCTCTTTCAGGGCACAACAGTGACCTTGTGTATGTGCTGTAGTCGAAGACCCATGCTCTGCAATAGTTGCACAACCCCGAGAACTGTTGCATTTCCCTCACTGTCGTGGGCTGAAGTGTTTGCGTATTGTCTCTGCTCTCCGTGGGGTGAGTTCTGTGTTGTCATCCCCGGGAGCCCAGCCCTCTTCCATATGTCATCAGCGGTGTCCCCTAATATTGATACTAACAGTCCCTTTACATAACCCACTGCCAGCGTATGGCCAGCTGTCATTTTCTCCATCTCGGAAATCCATTTCCCAGCCCCTGCACCCAATGATAGTAGTCTGCACTTCACATTCTCCTTGTCTGTGTGCATCCATGCAATGTACTGAGGTCTCACCCCGGCTCTCTCCAATAGGGTACTTGTATATATGCGGTCTACTCCTCATGTGTCCTTCTAGTCAGCCTAATTTGTCAATCCCCACTCTCACTCTCAATGCCTGCGCATACATCTACTGGTTCCAATATAGTCACTCATCTTGTTGTTGTCATGCACTCTAGCCAGTCGTCCCCTTGAACAAGCTATGGCTGTCTCCCCTTTTCTTCATCCTGGGAGGTCCCTTAGTCTGCTGATATAGGTGCTGTGTGAAATGAAAAAGTAATCCGCCCCCTGTACCTGCTCATCGGAGCCGCCCTCCCGTTCTCCCTGAATATGCATACTAAACTTCCATGGCACCCTTGTGTCGATTCCTGCCCCGCTGACTGGGATTGAAACTGCTCCCCCTTCTCATCCCCACTGTATTTGTCTTCGTTTGCAGACCCTGTGTCCATGTTGCTACAGAAATTGTCTGTAAAACTTAGCCTCCTCGATGTGAAGTCTGTGTTGGGCTTCATGCTCAGATCAATGTCTCTCAAGTCATACTTGCTACCTCCTGCCCAGGCCCCTAGGCTGGCTCCTAGGGGCCTGGGCAGGAGGTCTTGGGAGGATAGGGAAGTCTTGGGAGGATAGCTCAGTGGCAATGTGCTTGCCTTGGAAGCAAGACAACATGCAGCAACACAGGTTCGATCCCCAGATCCGTGCTTAGAAACCTCTGGGTTAAGCAAGATATAAATAACCTATCATATCTCCCCCCTATTGCGCCCCTGCCCTGAGAGTTTGTACTGTCTGGCTTTGTCCATCTGTTCTCCTCAAATCTATCTTTTCCCCTAACTAGTGCTACTTGTGTCTTTACTGCTCTTATTGCTCGCTCGTCCTCCTCCCTGCACGCTTGTTCCCTTGCTTGTCTGTCCAACTGTAGCTTCTTCTGTTCCCTCACTGCTAACTTGCGTTTTTATTGCTCTGCTACATCTCTCTGTCTTTCTGCCTTCTCCAGCTCCCTTTCCCTTTTCTCCATCATCGCACTTTCCACCCTCTTCCGTTCCTTGCGATCTCTCTCGATCCTTTCATCCTGCTCCTTCTCCATTTGTTCCTTCTCTACTTCTCTTTGTCGTTCCCTATCCTCCTTTTCCAACTTTTCTTCACTCTTTCTATCCGTGTCTTCACACTCTAATCGCACTTTCCTCGCCTTGTCCCTCCGATCTTCCATTTCCATTATCTCTGCCCAATCTGTTGTGTCGCTGTTACTGTTCAGGACTTCTATCGCCTCTGTCACCCATTCTGCCTCTCCACATATCTTCCCTTGAAGTTTCAACCATACCTGTGCTGCTATCCATTAATTCATAGTTATGCCCTCGAGCCCCTCCTTCGCACCCTGCTACGCCTCACTGCTCACCTCTGAGCTGCTAACTGGCTGCCCTGCACCTTTCAGCTTCTCCTCCTTTGTGTATGGTGGTGGCTTATATGTCGGATTTGAATACCCCTCTGCTGCCCTTAGTTCTCTCATTGAATAAAGTCCCTGTTCATTGTCTGTATCATCAGATGCTACACTTGGGGGAGCAGGGGGAGGTGCAGAGGGATGAGTCCCTGAGTCCTTCACCTCCTGCTGACTTAGCATCCACTGGTGCCTCACGGTATCCCCTCTCCCTCCTGAAACATGTTCCACAACTCGAATATGTGTGTCAATAGTGATTGCTGCATGTGTTTGGAGAAACTTCCACAAGGCGGCCATGGTTTAGTTAATTTTCCCTCTGTACCTTTGGACCATTCTATGCTATATTTTCAAATCTTCTTCCTATAAGGCAGGAGTGTCTTACACAGGTGCTGAAGGGGCGTATCCCACGCATTTGCCCTGATACATTTTGGTGCCTTTAACTGACCTCAAGTCAAGGGTTTCGATAGGCCGCTGTTTAGGGAGGAAAGAACAATGGAATAATAATAGTTTCTACAAACCTCTCTGGCTCTACAACTTATCAGGTGTACTCCACGCACCGCCCCTCCTTCACAACCTCTGCCTCCTCAGGCACACCCACTATCTTGTGCATTCACCTTCCGTGCAACGCCACTTGTTCACCTTGTCTGTCAATCCCAATCTTCCAATACTAGCTCCTTACATCTCAAGCTCTCCGTGTTCTATGTGCAAACCTACGGATGATGTCACCAAGCTACCAGAACAACATAGGAAAGTCAAATATCAAATATCACGAGTACACTGTAATGGCCCGTTAAACCACACAAAAACCCCACAGCTGTCTTCCTGCACTCCAGGCAGAGTATACCAATATTCTCTTGTGATTGAATGGCACCCACTGCGTCACGTAGCGTGCAAAACACCTCTCTCCATGTGACTTAACCAGTCAACTCACAGGGATAACTTTATCTATGACCTGAGCTAAAATGCCCAACCCACAGGAATACCACTATTAACATAACTTTTGTCATCCAAGCCCTCAAGTTAATAAGTCTAGGTTATTCACCAGAACCTTTTACTGCTAAGACAAAATATGCCCTGAACATAGAAAAGGGACTTCTACCTCCGCTCCTGTCCCTACTTCCTTGACTCTACTTAACAATATTTGTACAATACTCGATGTTAATAAACAATATTCCACAATACTCAATACTCTCCCTCACACCCATGGTTGCCGATAGACTGGGTCAATACTTACATTCCGTGGTTTGCTAGCGTTGCTCGGCTGCTGGTTCCCTGACAAGGCACTCGCCTCCCCGTCTTGGTCTGCCTGGACAACTCGCTGACTTTGGGCAGGATGATTCACAAGGGGCTCCTGACGACCTGTACATGAGCATACATGTTCCCGTCTTCACAAAATATGCAAGGGTCCTGCATCCTCTCAGGCGTAGGAGACGATATGATACCGGGCTGTCGCAGCCAACCATCCCTCTGCTACCAATTTGTTTGGACAAACTCCCAGGTATGCAAGAGGGCCACTAGGAGTTTGCAGACTCTCGAAAAGCCCAACAACTTTCACAGGCTCAACAGCAAGTTCAATCTGTGGGTTATTACAGACAAATCCAACAGGAATCAGCACCCGAGCAGGAAGAATCCATGCACAACTCAACTTCTCCTCACTCGCAGGCCAGTTTGGATGCAAAATTACATCACTGCTCTGTCATTACTTGGGCTTTTCTCCAAAAACCTATCAGCCTTCCTAATTGGCTACTGAGCATCTTACCACCTATAGTGGACACTATATATGTTATTCTACTGGCCCTCGCATGTCAGGTGGCTGACCTGGTCCATCCCTAAGTCACTGTCTATAACAATGTTGCAGTGTGGTGGGCTTACCATTGGTTCTGACCAGTTGCTACCCACCCCTAGGATACTGAACTGTGGTTGGCTAGAGCTGACGTCCCCAGGCCTAGGATCTGCAAAGGTTCTCAGCTCTCGGTGAACCTTTTCAAGGTAATACAAATGACGATGTGTCTGCATTGTAACTAGTGAGTACCACCTTAGTCTATGAGAATGCTCTTTCTTTCGGTGCAACACTTTTCTCACATTGTAGCATATTATTTGCAATCCTCTGTCTGGTAGCCTGAGATTGGCTGCTTTTCTCAGCGTTGGTTGCTGTCCATTGTCTGTGGTGGCCGGGTCACGTGTTCAGAGACCATGATTTTGAGCTGTCCAGCTCTGAATTATGAGGAATTATTCGTATTTATTGCAGCTGGTGTCTTTGTTGTTCAGGGAATGGAATGTCATCCGTATCTTGTGGCCTTGGCAGTGGGTCCTGTCTCACACGTTTTGCTATTTGTCCAGCCTGAATTCAGCTCAGCTCGGCTCTTGCTGAAAGGACTGTGGCCTGTTGTAATTTTCCTAAACCATTAAAATGTGATTTCTACAATGTTCCTGTTATTCTACATTCTCCATAGGTTAGTCACACTTGGTTCTGCCAGGTCCCATAGGTGCTCCTGTAGTTCCATAGAGTTATTCGCATGTAAGCATCTGCGAGCGAGCCTTACTCAGGATCTCTTGCTTCTTGCAGTTTCTGCATTTAGCTAATGGCAAAATAATAAAGCAATATGTGTATGGGTCTAACTCTAGAACTGTATGCTTGTGTTCTTCATGTGTTTGAGTGTGTGTTTATGACCTGAATTGCGGATGGCACGTGTGCTTCATGTCTAACGCTGCTAAATCGTGGTGTCTCTAACAATGTCAGCAACAAGGCTTTGTGGCACTTTAATCGAGACTGTCAATTGAGGTGTCCTTGGTTACAGTCTTGGGCTCCTCGTCCACACTGGGGTAAATATGTACTGCACCTGGTCTGTAGGGCTGGTTGTGGGCATATGGATGGTTGAGGGAGTATCTCTCGGCATATTTGTCAACCATTGGTCTGTTGGGAATTTGTCCAAAATAGAATGGGTGATTGCAATTTTCCTGGTCTTCTTCCGTGTCATGGATTTCGTAGGAGGGGGAGGAGGAGGTAAGCTTCCGTATCCTTCTTCAAGACCATGGAGAACAAAGAAGAAAATAGTTTTTAAAAAGTCTATGTAAAAAGTAGCCATCCTACTCTAGTTTTAGATGCCCTAGACACTGTATTTTAGCCTGTGTATTCCCACCCATGGTATTATATCTTGTGTAATTGTACCTATTAAATGTATCCCCACCCAGCACAGGGAGTTTACTGTCATGTATTACACTCTGATTTATTTATCTATATCTACCTTAAATAACTAAATGGGCAGTCTTTTATTGTATTGATCTTTTAACTTCTATTGTATTATAAATCCCAAAGTAAGCCCCACCCCCGCCCTTTAACTGACAATGTGTAACCGCAGTTGTTAGGCAGAATCACCTGCAGTACCCTTTGGGAACACTACAGGCAATTAGGACTACAAGTGAAGGCACAATTTCACCTTTTGTACAAGCCTGTACTACACAGTAAAGTGGTAGCGATGACTGAGCAGCAAGACATATCTCAAGAGTTTAAGTGAGCAGTAGAACAAGTTACCCAAAGGACCAATAATACAGTTATTCAAATATACACTTACTCAAGGTTTCTTGGTAAAAGAATATACATTTATTTACACATTGACTTTGAAAACATTACACTAGCACAAGCAGCTTAACATCACACACTAATAAACCACAAAAATCCAACCGGGAACTAAATGAACAAGTTTAGCTCCAAAATGAAGTGTGAGCAAAATGGCACTTTAGATACTTAGAAAAGGGAGGAAAAGACAAGGTTATAAGAACAGACAGCCCAAATACATTCATAGGCAGGGCAAAGAGTTTCAGTTAAATGCAAACAGCAATTCTTCTCAACAGGCTTGGGCCAAAGTCAATGGTTCAGAGTCTTTTGTATAGGATAGCACAGTTCTGGTATATTACGGTTAATTCTTTGCCACCGATTTTTAAAGGATTTGGCTAGGCGAAAGGTTTGACGAATGTTTAGAGAAGGACGAGCCTTCGTAGTTGAGGAAAGTTTCACGCACTTTCTCGATGGCCAAAAAAATTCCGGACCGCGTTTGCACAGTACCTTTTTTAACGAAGAAAGCTGTAGCAGAGGCAGTTGTTCCCGGCAGGTCCGAGCAGGTCACGCAGTTCCTGAGCTTCAGTCGTGGGGAAAAGAAGGAGAATGTCGGGAGGTTCCTGCACTGCCCAGGGATGAGGCCAAAGCTGTAGCAAGACGTCGCTTTAAGGTGTGAGTGCCTTTAAGACCACAAACTGGTTTCCTTCCCACTGGCTATCCGATTTTCAAGTAGCACTCTGCTGAAAATTAGACCAGTCAGGGACGGTGTTCAGGTGGCTTACGAGTTGGTTGTTCCCACCTAACCTTGAAAGACTTCTCTGTTGATTGGAGTTTCAGGCAATTCGGACCTGCAGCAGGGCTTCACCGGTCGTCCAGGAGTTGCAGCAGTCCTCTTCCTTCAGGTCGTCTTCGGTTCTTTCGTTCCAGTGGTCGACTCCACTTTCCAAGTACCAGAGGCCTGCTTTTAAACAGTTTTCTCCCATTCATTCTGCCTGGCTGTCACTCACCCAGCAGGGTTGCTGTCCTTGCCAGACAGTCAGCCAGCCAATCACACCAGAGTGCATTCAGGTCTCCTAGGAGACTAAGCACAGGGAGTTTCGAACACTTCCCTCACAACCTGTCCACTCCAGACACTCTGGCACCAGTGGATGGCTTCAGCACAGAAGCATGCCAAAGGGCACAAACAAAGGGACCAAACCTGACAAGATGGACTTATCCTAAAAGAGATGGTGAAAAAAGTTGACCGGAGTCTGTTCTTACACATAGGTCTTGGGCGCCATATTGAAAAACATGGCTAACCTTGATTTTGTCCTACTATTGTTAGTGGTTGCGAAAAATCACAATAGCCATTTAAAATAGGAAAAGGTAGCATTTGACTGTTACATAAGTGTTTTGACTCAGGGAAAGCTAGGCAACCCCTCCAGCACTCTATGGGAAGATAGTGTAAGTGAGAGGCCCCCAAAAATACAATTAATTCTCCCAATTGAGTCAATCAAGACACACCCCAGGAGGGAATGAGACCAAGACCAAGTGCTGGTTATATCAAAGGCTTTATCTAGAATAGGGCAAGCAGAATCTACTCTGCTCACACCGAGAGCGCTCTGCAGGAAACATGTTACAATTTACTTTTATACACAAAATGTGTCATGAAGCAGAGGGAGGCAAAAGGGGCACATGAACAGTTGGATTTGGTCACTAAGGGCAAACACCTATAGGTGCCATAGGGGTGGAGGCGCTTGGTTGGCTTGAGAACATGTGGTATGGCGATGACGTTTCTTGGGTCAATCTGTCAGCTGGGCTCATCAAACTGGTATGTGGGATCGGTAACTTGCAATGTTGTTTCTTTGTTAAATAACCATTTGACATTTGCCCTTGTGGCCACACATTCCCATTCATTCACTATCATAATCCGCTTGTCCAGCAAGCTCAAAGATTTGTGGCTTAAGCACTTATATAAACGTGGTTCAAATATAGGTTAATTTATTATTAGGCATAGGTTAAGATTCATCCATTAAAAACAGCGCTTGACCTGTTCAGGCAAATCAGAATATAATGACTGAAGAGGTAAAGCTCTTGAGGGCATTGTGTGATCTGGGATGTCCATCTGATAAACAACAAAGAGGGCTCTAAATCTATGACTGGAACATATAGGTAATTAAAACTCTGCTAATCTACCTTGACACCATGAGAGGAAGAGGAGAATCGAAACTTCTTCTGATATTGTTCCTCGTTTGCAACAAGAAACAGGGCTTCCAGAACCAGATCCTACATACAGGCCTTTATACGTGGCTTACTATATTGTATTCAAATTATACTGATTTAGAATATACTATATTTTCTAGTTGGCTAAATATTCTCCTTGTAACAAAAACTCATCAAGAAATTAAACGTGTACTTGACTCAGTGTTCATCCTTCAGTAAAGCAGTTCAAGGCTCAGGGTCTGTGCATGCGGCCTTAACATATGTTGCAATGTGATGAGAGTAATTCATTGCTGTATTACGTTTACATGATATCGTACATATATGTACATTTGAACTTACGAAAATGAGGTTGTTTAGTGCTGGCGTGTACAGTATTATACTGGTTATGCATCTCATTTCTATGAGCAACTTTATACTATATGTTAACATATATCACACTTTCATAACTAAGCTTTAACGTGAGAACTTCTGATTACAAATATATGTTATATTGTTTGCTAGTTGCTTATTGCCCCATTATTAGTTTTACATTATCTTGCATTCAAAAAGGCACGTTAGCTCTGTCCTCATTAAGGCGTGAATAATCAAACAGACTCGAGGGTCACTTCTAACTGTCGACCCTGTCTTAAGGAATATGGGAATGGTGTTCTTTATGGGCTGGGTCTGTTGGGTGTGGGGGCTGGTTTATGGAGACAGATGGTTTTTGCACTGGCCCCTGCTCAGGGTTGTATCTGGGTTAATGAAGTGAGACGGAATACAGAAGATACAGTGTAAAGTTTGTTGCATTCTCGCAGCTAGTCTCTCATGAGAAGTGAACAACTGCAGAGACAGCAAAGGGGAGGAGGTGGGGGAGTAGCTTCCTTGCTGTATGTGCCTGCCTGGGAGAGCTGCAGGCCTGCATTGAAACTTCACAACTATCTTGTCATTACAAAATGGAGTCAGTAGCTTACAAAATGGAGTCTTGTTCAACTCTGGCCTTACACTGTCTCAAGGGGGGTCACAGTTCCTAGGGGTATCACTGCACGAGTGCTCCGGGGCTGGGGCCCTGAACCCAGAGCAGCCATACCTGGGCCCACCCAGGAAATGTAGGAATGGGGCATGGGGGCTCAAGAGGCCCCTTCCTTAAACTCATTCCCCCCTTTCGTTACTTAAGTAATGAATATTGTAACTGCCCCAATCTCTTACATTCATCTTCCTCTGCTACTGCTTCATCCCATGCAGGTGCCCCTTTATTGGCATCCATGCCCTACATACCACTCGGAGGCTTTCTCCCCTTCTGGTATACTCATCTGGGGTGCAGGTCATATAAATACACCCTCCCTAACCCTCCCTGTCCCCTTTATTGGCATCCATGCCCTACATACCGCTCAGAGGCTTTCCCCCCTTCTGGCATACTCATCTGTGGTCCAGGTCATATAAATACACCTTCCCTCATCCTCCAGGTCCACCCATACTTCCTTGTACCATTGTAACTCTCTAGGTTCCTTTATGGTTGTGGGATATAAATTATCCAATCTGTGCCCTGTGTTGTATATGGCAGTCATTCTATATTTGGGCTCTGAACTATCTCCTGTTTGCACCTCCGCCTCATGTTTGATTTGCCCCACTCCATTTGCATGGCCCATTGTTACGATCATCAGTGCACCATTAGGTACTGCATTTGCGCAGCATCGGAGTCTTAATTGGCACATGCAAAAAATGAGGTGTAAAAAGACTATGAGTGGTATGAGAAGTTTCACTGTCATTCCAAGCCAGGATGGTACCCATGAAAAAAGATTATCGAACCAGGTGCTGGGCTGTGCCCCTCCATCGTCCTTCGTACGCTCTCCAAGATTGTACACTGCTGCTATCACATGTGAAAGGGAGCCGTTCTCCGCGTCTGCAGAGGGCACGAATGTGCAACATGCGCTCCCGATTCTTTGGCAAACACCTCCATCGATTGCTATTAACAGGTCTAGCACATACCTGTTCCGCATAGTCATTAATCGCGGGGCTCTAAGTTCCACTTTGGTGACACTGAACCTTTCTTCAGTGTCATTGGACAGTTGGATGAGCTCCCACCTTGTTATCTGGAGCCATTTGGCATTTGCTCTCGCCTGGATGCTGGGAACGAGGGACGCAAGAAATGTCTCGACAGAGCTGAACAACCGGAATCGGTCGGGGATCTGTGCCAGGAGTTCTGATGATTTGGCAGAAACATAGTTTGATGATCGTTTCTTCCTCCGCATGGTGCTCTGCAATCCTTCTTCGTCCATTGTATACATGGGGACTCCTTCAGTCGGTGCTGGGGAAAGTTCGTTTGGCGCCGCTGCTTGCGTGCTTTCACCCTGGATGTGGCTTTCTGGAATTACCATCAGCGCAGAATGCAGCTTTGCCAATGAGGATGTGCCCCTCCATGATTGCGGGAGGTGCAGATATGCCATGTTGCCGAAAACCCAATATGTGTCCATCATTGCTGCCGTGCTTTTCTTCATGTCAGGCTTTATGAGAGTTTTGCTGCAGTTTTCTCCCATGTTCTTTGTCCCTTCCACATGGAAGCAGAGTTCGTAGGAAATCTCTTTTTGCAGCATGAAGGGTTTCTCGATGGCGGTAACCCAAGTAAGCTTCATTATGTGTTCATTCCGTATGGGAGCGCATGTTCTTTGTACCCATGAAAGTTTTTCTTCAGACAGCCCTCGCAGTGCTTCCGCTTTGCATAGTATTTCTTCATTCTGCCGCTGGTTGCCTGAGTGCGATGTCCCTTTTATCACCAAAAAAGGCTCCTTTACACAAATTACTCCTTGCGGCCGGGAGTAACATGTCTGCTCGTTTTGCAATAGTTCAAATGAAACGGTGTGTGCTTGAAAGGTATTTTTGATTTGACACAGCGCGAGATGTAAGAGACATTGTGCCTCTGCAAATGGAATTTCTTGTGGCAGCAATACTTTGGGAGTGTCCGAGGCATGAGGTATAAGTGAGCACACGTAACAACTCTCGTTAATTGTTTGTTTTGCTAACGAGTTGTTTGTTTTGTTTGCTCCATTGTAACATTTGGGTGTTATTATATTCATTCCCATGGCTACCGTGGGCCCAAATTAATTTCACACCGTCTCAAATTAGATGGGTCCCTTTTTTGATTGTTTTTATGCCCACACCCCCCTGGCTCACATAAATTGAAATATATGTAATTGCCCAATAAAGGAACAGGCCAAATAATGTTGAAATGAATACTACTGCACACACAAACAACACACATTCATATGAATAACTAGGATAAACATGTCTCCTTTGTCTATTCCTATCTGCACTATCATTTGTTGCTGCAGGGGCCTCGTCCATGCCCATTGTAGCTCCTGATAAATGAAACATAAGAATTTGTTAATCATGCATTTTAAGCTTTCGTTATTTACACGCAGTTTACTCGTTAATCACCTTAATTATTCAATTTGCATTGACTTTTTTTGTCTTGCTTAATACAAATATGTGTTCCTGCATCCCTCCCTTCTCCCTCCCCACACCTCGAGTCTGGGAAAGAAGAACTGAGGGAGACAATGCATCGTCAGTTGAAATCAACGAAAAACATCAATCACATGTGTATATTTACATCCATATAAGCAAAGGAAAAAATGTAGAGAGAGACATCTTTGTTATTTTATCCTGTTTTACATGTTACCAGTACTCCTTGGTACCATATTTATTTAGATATCTTCATTTACTCTTTGTTTGCTTCTATTCTGTGTCTGGCTATTATTCCTGTATTCTTCATTTCCCACCTTTTATGTTTGTACACTTTGCTAATTTCTGTTACCTTTGTTGTCTGCACAGTCTGTACTCCCATGGGCCTTGCGAACATCTGTTAAGTGTACCCAATAGCTTAGGCCCTGTACCTTTACTGCTCTGAGCATATATCATCTTGTACGGACCATGGAACCTTGGCCCGTTCCACCTACGCACAAAGCTCTGCACATATACCATGCCACATATCATCAACTGGCAGTCTGGGCTCTCTGTGGCTGGAGTGGTTGTATCAGTGGCATTTTCTTGTGTGAATGGTGGTGCTATTTGTTTGGCTATGGTTCGTGCTGCTCTTGTCAAGTTCCTAAAATACTCATGGAATTCTTCTCCTAGAACTGTGGCACTCTGGTGGGCGTCTGATTGTCTGCGCTGGGACGAGTGGGCTGTGTGCATCCTCCTACCTGTCACAATTTCATGGGGTGACAGGTGGTGGTGCTTGCTAGTTTGGTTCCTCATTTCAAAAAGCGCCAGGGTTAAACAATACACCCAGTTCTTCATGGGTGTATGACACAGTTTTGACAATCTGCTCTTGAGTAGGCATAATATGGGTTATGCCTAGCATTGCAGTGATGTGCTTGAACATGTTGTTTACAAAGTGTATCCCGTTGTCGGAACGTATGACATCACAAATGCCCCAGTGGGGGAACACCTCTATCACTAAGAACTTGGCGGCACACCGTGCATCTGGATGAGCGTCCTTGCTAGGTTGGTTCCTCATTTCAAAAAGCGCCAGGGGTAAACAATACACCCAGTTCTTCTTGAGTGTATGGCACAGTTTTGACAATCTAGTCTTGAGTAATCCGTTCATTATTTCAACAAATCCATTAGATCATATGGAGCTTATGGGTTATGCCTAGCATTGCAGTAATGGCCTTGAACATGTCATTTACAAAGTATGTCCCGTGTTCGGAACGTATGACATCACAAATGCCCCAGCTGGGGAACACCTATATCACTAAGAACTTGGCGGCACACCGTGCATCTGGATGAGCACAGGGCCTGCTTCCACCCACCAGGAAAAGGGGCATACCACAACAATCAAGCAGGGGAGTTGCTAGGTCTGGAAAAGACCCGGGGCTACGCTGATGTCGGAACTGTTGGGACTGGGAGCTAGCTAGTCTTTTAGCTGTAGCTCCTGAGATTCTATCCGGGGCTACGACCAAAAGATCAGGGGCTATAGCCCCCTTAGCCCCCCCCCCTAGCAACGCCCCTGCAATCAAGTATCAAGCCCCATTACACCGCTCTCCCATGTCTGCATAATCTATATGCAGTTCTCTAAATGGCCCTTCAGGTTTTGGCAATGTTCCTCTGATTGTGCTTAATGTCAGGCCAGAGTTGTATGTTTGGCATGTGATGCATTCTATTATTAACTTTGTCACATGCTCCTGTAATCCGGGGGCGAACAAATCTTCCTGTATGTCTGCAATAATGTGCTGCTTTGCATTGTAGCTGGGAAGTGCAATTTTTTGAATGCTACCTCTAGCAATTTTGCTGGCATCACTACCTTGCCAGTGTTATTCTGCCTCCATAATAGATAAGTGGATGGCTGGCTACACTCCCTTTTTACCCATGTCTCCTTCTCCTCGCTGCTGGGTGAACCTTGCTAAAGCTCAATGATTTGAGAGACTGGTAATGAGTTGAATCCTTCTGGCTGTGTTTCCTCTACTATCCTCTGTAGTATGTACTCCCCTGTTGGGGTTTTGGTAAATAGGAGGCTCCCTTGGCGGCAGCGTCCACTGCTGTGTTTCCCAACAAGATAGCGTCATCACCTTGTGTGTGTGCCTGACATTTCACGACTGCTACAAGCGTAGGTTCTTTCAATGCATCACTTAATTCCCCTTGTAGTGTTGCGTGCTGAACTGGGGACCCGTCTGCCCTTCGGAATCCTTTTCTCCCCCATCTCGCCATCCCTCCATGTACTGTTGTCACCACATAGGCAGAATCTGTGTAGATGGTGACTGCAGACCCATTTGCTGTGTGTAATGCTTCGATGAGCGCTACCAGTTCTGCTGCTTGAGCTGAAAAGTGCAGTGGTAATCTTTTCTGTACAATTACTTCAAATTCCCCATCCTCCGCCTGAACTACTGTGGCTCCAACATGTTTTTCTCCTGTTTCACAATCTATGGAGGGTGTGTCATCATCATCCCCAGTGTATGTTGTGCAGTCGTGTTGCTGCATGTCTTCGACTGTGCATGCTTCTGTGATAAATGTGGCTGGGTTTACACTTTTGCCCCGCACAATTTGAATGTTTGCACTAGATAGGATCATCTCATATGCTGTGGCCCTTTGGGTAGTCAGTGTGATTTTCGATCTTTCAAGGATGGCAAAAAGAGAATGTTCTACGTATAACGTCACAGAACATCCCATCACAATTGTAGAACTATTTTCGATTGTGAACGCGGCGGCTGTGAGAGCCTGTTTGCAAGCAAAATGCCCTTGCATTACTGCATCTAGTGTTCCACTGTAGAATGCTATTGGCTTGTGACCCAGGGATGTTTTTTGTGTCAATACAGCTGTCATGAGTGTGCCATTACAATGTGAGAACAAATAAAATTCCCGCTCATAATTAGGAGTTGCGAGAACTGAGGCAGTGGATATCAATTCTTTGAGTGTGTCACAAGCTGTGTGCATTTCTTGCGTCCATTGTAAATTGGTGTTTTCCCGCTGTGCTTCCTTGAGTGCCTGTAACAGGGGTTTTGTGTATGCTGCATAATCCAATATCCAAGCTCGGCAATAGTTACACATGGCAAGAAACTTCTGCATCTCTTTTACTGTGTTAGGCTCTTTTACTGCTTTTATCGCTGCTCTGTCAGGTATTATTCTCTTACCATCTTTAGATATCAGCTGACCTAAGTATAGCACTTCTGTCAAGCAGTATTGCATTGCAGTTTTTGTCTGTCTACTTTGTACCCTTTCTGTGTGAGATGTGTTAACATGGTAATAGAATCCTCTCTGCACTCTTTTTCGTCTTTACCGCAGACTAACAAATCGCCCACGTACTGAATTATTGGATCCGTTGTGTGTTTGTTTCCAAGGTCTTCATGCAATACTCTGTTGAAAATACTGGGACTTTCGCAGTACCCTTGGGACAGTCTGCAGTGCTCATATCTCTTCCCCCCTAGCGTGAATGCTGTCAGGTACCATGAACCTTGATCGAGTGGAATTGAGAAGAAGGCATTTTTTAGGTCCACTACTGTGAAATGTGTGGCCTCTGTTGGGATGCTGTATAGGATTGAGGCAGGATTTGGGACAAGAGGGAACTCCTTCTATACTACGTCACTGAGGGAGCTTAGGTCCTGGATCATCCTCCATGCCCCTCCCTTCACTTTCTTGATTGGGTAAATGCAAGTGTTGCAGGGCGAGTTAGATGGCACTATTATTCCCTGTACCATTAATGCACAAATTGTGTCTTTTATTCCCTCTTCAGCTTCCCTAGATAGGGGGTATTGTTTTACCCGGGGTAAGATTTCCCCGGGTTTGAGCTTTATCTTTACTGGTGTCACTTCATGCAGTAATCCTACATCATGTGGACCTGTGGTCCACAACTGCTGTGGTACTTGGGACATGTCTTCCTCAAATGATACTGGTGGTGCTTTGATCACTGCTATGAGGGGTAGTCGCACCTCTCTTCTTTGAATCATTACATCACAGGGGATTGCAATTTCCATCACTATTTCCCTGTCGTCTTCTGTGTCACTAAAAAGTTCCTCATATGTTAGGTCTCGCAGGGCCTTATTGGCGTCGATGCACAGCACTGTTCTCCACTGGCATCCCTGCATGTCCATTGCTATTACTGCTATTCTTTGGGGTGACACTTGTACTGCATGTATGTCCAAGATACTATAGACCGTGGCACTATTTCTGGGTCTGCAATTGGGTGGAAAATGAATTCTGAAGGCACCCTCCATTTTTCACTTTTCAATTCTGGCACTACTCTCGCTAGTATCCTTAATCCTTGTATGAACATATCTGGATTTACAGGTATACCACGTGTTTGCTTGCGTGTGTATGGCTAAGATGGCGCAAATCGCACATATGGCTCGTGTAGAATACACTATTCCTCTGTCAGTGAAGAATATGGTCATGTTGAGTTTGCTGAGAAGATCCCTTCCCAGCCAATTAATGGGCGACTCTTCGTAATACAGCAGGGGTGCCCGTACAGTTTTTCCCCCCACCGTTATGTCTAGCTCTTCAGTGTATGGAACCTCGACCACTGCCCCAAAGAATACTTGCGTTTCCAAAGTCCGATTAGAAAGCGGGAACCTGCCTTCTTTGAGGCATGATTTTTCCGCTCCCGAATCCACCATGAAAATGAATTGTTTGTTTCCTATTGCCGCCCCCACCATTGGCTCCTCTGTTGCATTAAGGGTCATCGACAGTACTGGACACGCAAGTGTTCCCTGTGGGCTGTCCTATGCTGAATGCCATGGGAGTTCATCAACGTCAAAAACATTTCCTGTTACCATCGCTGTCCCTCTACACTGTGTAGATGCTCCATTTGCAGTGGTGGGATAAGTGTTATTGCGCATGGGTACAGTACCGTCATGAAACTGAGGGTGTGGAGATGTATTTTGTGGGGGGCATTTGACCCTCGTTCATGTACCTCGGGTCTGGCTGGTTATCTCGTCTATTCCCGCCCATCGGTAATCCATAGGGGCTCCCTGGGTGGGGGTGTCCGTTCTGGTGTTCATATGGGTATGAGTTATTGGGCCTGCTTCGACATTCTCTCATGAAATGTCCCCACCTCCCACAATTCCAACACTGTCCTTGCACTCCTCCTCGGGGCCCTCCATACCCTGCACCCCCTGAATCCTCCTCTATTGCTCCCCCCCCTCTCAATGGCCACTGTGGTCCCTCATACTGATTTTCCCCTGAACATGAATCCTGGCCGTTACCTGTCCAGTTTGCCGCCATTCGCATTGATATTCCCATCTGTCCGTCGTCCTCCTCCCGCTCCCTTCCTGCCGTGGTGGTTGCTGCTACTGCACTGACCTTCAGTAGTTTGCTTTGTATTAATCTAGCCTCGTCTGCCAACCGCCGCTGAGCTATCTCCTTTTCCTTCTCATTGATCCTTTTACAGTGGTGCACTATTATGCTTTGAATTCCAGGCCATCCCTTGGCTTCTATCCCAGCTATTTTATCAAGGGGCTTCTGTACATCCTTTGGGAGCCCCCTTTTTATAATGAAATAGAACAGGGAAGTTGATTGGTCCCAGGCCGTGCCCGTTTCCGCTCTCCACATGTCCTGCACCTGGAGAATGAAAGACATTGCATCTTCCTCATCTCCCATTGTACACTGCATTACTGACTGTAAATCTGGAGTGTTTGGAAATGTTTCTCTCAAGGCATCCCACATGCATGCTCGCACTCTGTTAAATGAGGCCCCATCATGACGGTCACAATCTAATGTCACTCCAGGGAACCCTGCCTTTGCCCAGACTCTGTTTGCTTGGTCTCCCACTGCGGATACCAGCAGGCTTTTAACATCCCCCCACTGCCAAGGGCACTCCTGCCGTGTGTTTCTCAAATGCATATATCCACTTGCTGGCGCCTCCTGACAGTGGGGGTAACTGTTTGAGCAATTTGGCTTTGTCCATTTGGCCCCATGGTATGTAGTTTGGCCTTCCCGCCCCCCTGTGTATTACTGGCAGCTGTACATTTTCCCCCCCTTCTTAGTACTCACCTTCTTCCCTTTTTTCCTGACCAACCCCATGCGCCCCGTTCTGTTCCTTAATCTCCCTCTCCACTCTTCCATGGGAGACAACCCCTCCCCAAATGAAGCCCCACCTGTGGCAGTTCCTAGCCTTCTTTCTTCTTCGTCTTGCTCCTCTAAGTCACAACAATATTCTTCCTCCCTGCCTGATGTCACCCCTCCCTCTTCTATCTCGCGTTCACTGTCAGCTGTATTTATTTCTGTGATTTGTGTGGGGGTATCATTTATCTGAAATAGTATCTCTCCCTTCTTCCATCCATCTTCCCCCACCCCTACACTCGGCTGGGGCATCTCAACGTGGTGCTCCCCTTGTTCTCCCATGGCCCTTAGGCGGGACAGCTCAGTTTGAGCCATTGTTAGTCGTGAATCTAGGTCTTCTGTAAGTTTCTCAATATCGATTGTAGGGGTACTCACCTGTCCTGTTATTCCTTGACTCTCATACGGAGGTGGGGCTGTGGAAGAAGGCTTAAGTGTGGTGGGCGTAGTGGGTTGTGCTACATATCCAGGGTCACTATATCCATCTGCAGGCACTGCTTTTGACAAAAAGGGATACACACGTGTGACCTCTATCTTGTTCTCATTCTGTGTATTTGGCCCTTCACTGCCAGTTGCTGTCAGGGGAGATGTATTACACTTGCCACTTTTCAGTGGGGGCACTTCCTTGAACAGCCGCCACAGGTCCAATATTTCTTTCCTGTTTTGCAACTGTTTCCTTTATATTTAATAAACAGAGAGGTGGCAACCATATCTAGCACTGCTTTATCAAAAGACCCTCCTTGTGGCCAAACTTGAGGCAATCCTTCTTCCTTGAACTTCGTGACCCACTGGTCATGGTTTTTGTTGATTTTCTCTGCATACCCTGGCAGGGTCCTACAAATATGGTTAAGGGGTGTCTCTGTGCCCATTGTACCTGCCTGCAAATATTACTCCACGAACTATCCTTGTCTAGACTCTTACACTTTTTGTGTGACCAATTCAGTATGTTATGCAACCTTTTTCAAAGGGATGAACTGTTTACTCGTTTCGCATCAGTTCTAAATCACATCAATTTGAGCAATCACCTCCTTCTATATAATGTCAGGCCGATTTCGTTAATGTTCATCAACAACAGACAATACTTACATAAAGCAAGCAACACTTAACAAATTTCACATAAAAATGGAAAACATAGACAACTTAAATTGTACTTTGCCTTCCCGAGTGCCCATTCTAACCCTGCTTAATTGCACTTCCCTTGAACAATTCTCTCCCCTTATTTTACTTTAGTCCACCCGAGAGGGAGAGAGAGAGTTAGATAAGACCAAGTTGGAAAAAGCATTTCTAAATACTACTCTGGGTCTTCCTTTGAGACCCCTACATTATCTTCTTTTACCTAATTTTTCCCATATCCATTTATCCTGTACTAGTCGAGATAGCATTATGCGGCGCCGCCTTCCACCCCCCACCGGAGATAGGATCCCTTTTAACCTCTTTTCACCTTGTGCTCTGTCACAGTCCTAATGGCCATATGCAATAGAATGAGAATAGAATGGAATATAGAAAAGACCCAGGCCCCCAGGACCTTCCCCCATGCTACAGATCTCCACACCTTTTGCACCCAAATTATGCCGTTTGTCCCAAAACCTTCTAATCTGACTCCCACCTGCCTTTCAATATCACCCGCGCTTGATACCGATGTTTCCGTCTTGATCTGAGACCCTCTGGACCGGATCGGTCAGTGTGCCACTCCTCGGCTCCAGCGAGTGGTACGGTGGGTTTTGTAAAGGGGGATCCCTTACCCTTTCGCCCTACTGCGTGCGCACGTCTAGGTGTACCGGTTGCCGTTGGCAGGTAGCTCTTGAGGGAGCGCGCTCTGGGTCATAACAGGGGGACGTCTCGTGCCAGAAGGACGGAAAAGAACGCTATCGCGTCGGGTTCACCAATGTAAGTGAGAGGTCCCCAAAAATACAATTAATTCTCCCAATTGAGTGAATCAAGACACACCCCAGGAGGGAATGAGACTAAGACCAAGTGCTGGTTATATAAAATACTTTATCTAGAATAGGGCAAGGAGAATCTACTCTGCTCACACCGAGAGCGCTCTGCAGGAAACATGTTACAATTTACTTTTATACACAAAATTCATCATCAAGTAGAGGGAGGGCTAAGGGGCACATGAACAGTTGGGATTGGTCACTAAGGGTGAACACCTATAGGTGCCATAGGGGTGGAGGTGCTTGGTTGGCTTGAGAACACGTGGTATGACGATGACGTTTCTTGGGTTAATCGGTCAGCTGGGCTCATCGAACTGGTATGTGGGATCGGCAACTTGTGATGTTGTTTCTTTGTTAAATAACCATTTGACATTTGCCCTTGTGGCCACACATTCCCATTCATTCACTATCATAATCCGCTTGCCCTGCGAGATCAAAGATTTGTGGCTTAAACACTTATGAAAACGTGGTTCAAATACAGGATAATTTATTACTGGGCATAGGTTCAGATTCATCCATTAAATACATCACTTGACCTGTTCAGGCAACTCAGAATATAATGACTAAAGAGGTAAAGCTCTTGAGGGCATTGTGTGATCTGGGATGTCCATCTGATAAACAACAAAGAGGGCTCTAAATCTATGACTGGAACATATAGGTAATTAAAACTCTGCTAATCTACCTTGACACCATGAGAGGAAGAGGAGAATCGAAACTTCTTCTGATATTGTTCCTCGTTTGCAACAAGAAACAGGGCTTCCAGAACCAGATCCTACATACAGGCCTTTATACGTGGCTTACTATATTGTATTCAAATTATACTGATTTAGAATATACTATATTTTCTAGTTGGCTAAATATTCTCCTTGTAACAAAAACTCATCAAGAAATTAAACGTGTACTTGACTCAGTGTTCATCCTTCAGTAAAGCAGTTCATGGCTCGGGGTCTGTGCATGCGGCTTTAACAGATGTTGCAATGTGGTGGGAGTAATTCTTTGCTGTATTACGTTTACATGATATCGTACATATATTTACTTTTGAACTTACGAAAATGAGGTAGTTTAGTGCTGACGTGTACAGTATTATACTGGTTATGCATCTTGTTGCAATCTATTTCTATGAGCGACATTATACCATATGTTAACATATATCACACTTTCATAATTAAGCTTTAACGTGAGAACTTCTGATTACACATATATGTTATATTGTTTGCTAGTATGCTTATTGCCTCATTATTAGTTTTACATTATCTTGCATGCAAAAAGACACGTTAGCTCTGTCCTCATTAAGGCGCGAACAATCAAACAGACTTGAGGGTCACTTCTAACTGTTGACCCTGTCTTAAGGAATATGGGGATGGTGTTCTTTATGGCCAGGGTCCGTTCGGTTTGGGGGACAGGTTTATGGAGATGGATGGCTTTTGTACTGGCCCCTGCTCAGGGTTGTATCTGGGTCAATGAAGTGAGACGGAGGACAGAAGATACAGTGTAAAGTTTGTTGCATTCTCTCGGCTAGTCTCTCATGAGAGCCGAACAACTGCAGAGACGGCAAATGGGAGGAGGTGGGGGGAGTAGCTTGCTCGCTGTATGTGCCTGGCTGGGAGAGTTGCAGGCATGCGTTGAAACTTCACAACTATCTTGTCATTACAAAATGCAGTCAGTAGCTTACAAAATGGAGTCTCGTTCAACTCTGGTCTTACACTGTCTCAAGGGGGGTCACAGTTCCTAGGGGTATCCCTGCACGAGTGGTCCAGAGCTGGGGCCCTGAACCCAGAGCAGCCATACCTGGGCCCACCCAGGAAGTGTAGGAATGGGGGAGAGGGGCTCAAGAGGCCCTTTCCTTCCACTCAATAGTGTGCGCTGGGTCAGTAAATTAAAAAAGACTAGTAAAGCCAATTTAACTTAACATACTCTTGGAGACGGTAGTCAGTCCCAGAGAAGGTATTTTAACCTTGGGGAGTCTGAAAGACACCCCTGTGCCACTGCACTGAAAGTGCTGTGTGACACACATAAAAAGATGATGCCACTGGAGTTGTTTAAAAACTCCATAACCAAAGAACACAAAAGTAGAACACACACAAAATGAAAAGTTAAAAGCCCCAAAATATAACAAAAGAGCTGGAGGGCTCTAAGGTAGAGGGAATTTAGCACTTGTGTGAGAAATCTCCCAAAAAAAAAAGTCAATGAACTCTAACAGCGGTTATATTTAAAAAAAAAATGTGGGTATTATTTTTGTGGATTTGTGTATTTTTATGTGATAGGTAGAGCTTAAACGTTCTGTTTTGGGGGTACACTCGGTGTAGCATTTTATCACATTTGGAGTACTGTTTTGATGTTATGAAGGAACACATACAGTCTTTCTGTGGTTTCAGGAAAATGATTATATAGTTTGGGTCTTATGATTTAATTTAGTGGCACCTTTTAAGGACCATTGTATCACTACTGTCTCTTTTGTCGTATATATTGCATACTCAGATTTAAAAAAAAAAGATTTCTTATAGCAGTGGCTATTCAAAAAGAGGGAAGTGATTGGTGTATTGAGGATTTTGCCTAGGAACAGCAATGACTGGGGTTTTTATGTGTGGCTATTAAGCATCGAGTTGTTGTGTGGCATTGCTACCCACGATTGAAAGTGGTACCTTGTGTAGCCGCAGCTATATACGGGCAAATGGCACGTCAAGTGTTTGTGAACGTGTCTTAGCCGCGTGTAATAGCAGCCAAATCAATGCTTCTCTATAACCGCGGCTATAAGAAGCATGTGTGTATGCGTCTCAATGCTTTTTTGCTTGTTGTTCTGATAGACACAGCTTCTGTTATAGCCATGTCTATTGGACCATAACTGTTCTGTGGAATAATCATATTTTTATGGGAATGATACCAATCAGAATGTTATCTGTGTGTGTTATTTTGTATGCTTAGGTGTTCCCTTGTCTTATTTGAAGTTTTGATGGTTGGCTTAGTTTGGTTTTTAGTTTGTAGAGAATGTATGTGTAGACGCGACTAAGAAAGATTTGTATTTGTAGCGATACTGAATAGCCGCAGCTACTAGAGATGCTCGGAAGAGTTTTTTTTATGTGTTTCCGTGTTTCTAATTGGCCAGTGTTAATGTTGTAAATGTGTACTTCTTTGTGAATATGTGTGGGCCATTTTATTAGTATTCTTAAAATATAGCCCTCTTTTGCTGCTTTTGAGTTTGGAAACTATGAAACGTTCAAACCCACCATTTTGTGTACTTATCTCATTTTGACTGCAGAACTCACTATGCAGTTCATGTTACCTGTGACAAAATATGATTAATGTTTTGTTTGTCATTGGTTTCTTGAAAGTTGTATTTGATAATATATTGATAATGGGGCTTTGTTATTTGTTTTTGTATGTTACTGTATTTGTTAACAATGAAGTAGTCCTGCTGTATATGTAGACAATGGGTGGAACAATTGTTGAAAGATGTTTATTAGGAAAGATAGCGTATTTCAGTGAGGTGCATGATATAGCATCACTAATTATACTTCCTGCACTAAAAAGAAAAGAATGTTCACACAGCAGTAGAAATGTGATTTTATTTACAATGCTTTATTATGAGTTACGGTATGTATTAAAGTGCTTTTTGCGGTGATCTGAAAATGTGTGTGCTTTAAAAAGATGTTTTTGCTGAAGTGGGGTGATTTGAAAATGTGTGTGCTTTAAAAAGATAGTTTTTGCTGGAATGTGTTACTGTTCGATAACCTATAAGAGAAAATACATTCGGCCTCATCACAAGTTGGACGTTAGCCCTTAAATGTGGAGGTACCACATTTAAGGGTCCGCCCAATCTCGAGTCTGGCAGCATTTACCGCAGCTCTAAGCTCGGGGCAATTACCGCACGGTAATACAGCCGGCGGTAATTGTGTCACAAATTCCACATTGGGTCCATTACCGCCCAACCGTTGATCCAGCGCAAATAGCACTAGACGGGTAATACGGGTAATACCACCGGGATACCGGCCAACTCATGATGAGGCCCCTTCATTTGCTTGTTGTTTTGTTAAACCTAGTTTTGAAGTATATTTGAAGTATAGGTTTGTTGTGCTTATACATTTCATGAATTGTTTGTTTTTTGTTTTAATTTTTGTAAAATGTTTGTAAAATAATGGGATACAAAAAATATTTGTATATATTTGTAGTGGCAGCAATTGCTTTTGTGTTGTAAAATTGGTCTTGTGTAACGATGTAGGGTGTGATTTCACACCATAATGCAGTTGTCATATTTAAAACACATTATTTTTCTGTTGTGCAGATTGGGTATAGGTAGGATGGGTGGAGGTTGGGTGGAGATGGCTGCAACAGGGGAAGGAATAGAAGTGGAAGAGAGTGATGCAGATGTAGCTTTCGACAGCAGATACCTATGCACAGATTATAGGTCATGGGTTTTTACATTTTGATGGAAATTAGCCTTCCTATAGGACTCCTCCGCATTCTTATAATGGAATTCGATGAGGTGCTGAATCAAATGAGAGGTTGCATAAATTTGGGATGCTTTATTAGAAGCTTCCATCTCCAACAACTTATAATATAAACACGCTGAACTTCTTTAATGTTCGTTTTACTCTGTTGCTACTTGACACAGAAATACTGACAGTTTTCTGGGCACACTGGTTCTTTCAGGGAGTTAAGGTGAATATTTAACATACCCATGTGCATCTTCATAACTTTGTTTTATTGCTTTTTTGTCTGTGCTCAGTATGTTTCCTGTAAGGTCTGAGCAAGTGATTCTCAAATTGCCTTAGAAATTGATAATGTCCAATGTAAGCTGTTTTAGAAGGAATGGTATTAGTTGTGCAAAGTCTTATTATGTTGAAAAGAAATAGAATAGTTTTTCCGGTGCAAATTGCCCTAATAAATACAGGCACACTATGGGCTTCATCAATGGAATTTCTAACCACAACATTTGAGGTGTGGGTTTGTTTTGTCTAATCTTTTATGAGTTTTTTGTTTTTAATTTTGTAAAATAAGGGGATTCAATAAATTACCACTGAAAAAATGTGTATATCTTTATACTGCCAGCAATTGCTTTGGTGTTCTAAAATAGCTCTTCTGTAACCATGTAGGGTACAAACTCACACCATGATACAGTTATCATATTTTAAACACATTACTTTTCAGTGGTGCAGATTGGGTATAGTTAGCATTGGAGGAGGTTGGGTGGTGGTGGCTGGAACAGACGAAGCAACTGAAGTGGAAGAGAGTGACACAGTCATGTTTTTTTATAGCAGATACCTTTGGCCACATTATAGGGCATGGGTTTGTACATTTCAATGCAAAATAGCCTTTCTTTAGGGTTTCGCCACATTTTTGTAATTAAATCAGATTAGGTGTTTAATCAAATTAGAGGTTGTAAAAGTTTGGGATGGTTTATTGGAAGCTTCCATCTGCAACAGTTTAAAATAGGAAACATACTGAATTTCTTTAATGTTCTTGGTACTCTACTGCTACTTGATACAGAACTATGGTCAGCTGTCAATGTCACTGGTTCTTCCATGGAGTTAAGGTGAATATTTAGCATACCCATGCACATCTTCATAACTTTATTTCATTGCAGTCATGCAGTTTGGGTATAGGTAGGATAGGATTAGGTTGGGTGGAGGTGGCTGGAATAGAGGAATCAATAGAAGTGGAAGAGAGTGATGCAGCCATGATTTTCTACAGCAGATACCTGTGCACAGATTGTAGTTCATGGGTTTGTACATTTTGATGTAAATTAGCCTTTGTATAGGGTTCGTCAATATTGTCATAATGGGACTGGATGAGGTGCTTAGTATGTGTGACCACTTTCAGCCTCTTGAGCAATTTGATCCAAAAAACTGTGAAAAAGAACTGGCACTTGGTGAAACAGCCTGGAACATTAAACAAAATACCTTGTTTTGCATTCAAAAGAAACAGAAATTTGAAACAATCGCTGGTACACACTTTCCAAGAACCATCAACACCAATGAACACTCTTTGGAATCTTCCGCCTGGACACAGACATTTCAAATGTGGACACTGTGTAGCCTATGATTTCACAGTGCAAACACAAGTGCTTGAACACAAAAAACATCAAATATAAACTACTGGAACACACCAACTGCAATTTCAAACTGGTGATATACGTGATCGAATGCCCATGTGGGTTGTTCTATGTGGGAAAAACCATTAGAGCGGTGAAAATGAGAATTTCTGAGCATCGTTCGTGCATCCGCAACAAAGTACCAGATGAACCTCTGGTGGATAACTACATACAGAAAAAACACACTGATGCAGATCTGAAATGGTTTGTCCTACAAAAATTGAAGACCAATGTGAGGGGAGGGGACACAAACAAGACACTCAAACAACTCGAACAGAGATGGGTCCCTAGATTAAACACTGTGAAAGAGAGCCTAAATGTGGCAGTTGAGTGGAAAAGCTTCATGTAACACAGAAACTGAAGAAATGTCACAATGTATGAGATCAATATGGTTATCTATCAATGTCCACATGAGATTGATATGGTTATCCATCAATGTCCACAACAGACAGACGTGACAATATGTAATGGTCTAGGAGACTAACATGTTTGTTCTATCAATATCCTGATCATATAGATCTGATAAATACAATGTTGTGTGAGACCAATAGATGGGTTCATTACAGTCAGCAGGATATATCTTTTGACATCTCCCAGAATCGGAGTGATATGCTAGGATTCTGAGGATACAGGACCACCCCCATGAATGTATACATCTTTCTCCAAGGTTTTGCCTAAATGTCTCTCTAATTGCTCGACATTGAAGATAACAACACTCGAGACATGATCATCATTTTTTCTCCCCCCTCTCAGGTTGCCCATCACATATGCTGCTAGCGCAGTCAGTCGTGCACATCCTATCACCCTCACATGAATCATGAATGTGCATTTCTAGTGCCGCATTCAGAAATACCTCTCTATAGATATAGAGTACTCATACTCGAACTATGTGGGGTAGCTTTCCACCACAGGGTCTCATGCACCTCTATACAGAATAACCTGCAGCGATCAGTAGATCTAAAAGAAAGACTGATTGTTCTCAATGGTTGCCATGACAACCAGGAACACTACTTTATTGATAAAAATGTAGCATTACTGTTGAGTCATCATTGAGAGCGTCTCACCGTTCACAATGACGGCGCACGTCTAATTGGAAGCACCCGGCACGGGTTCACCGATGCGGCCACTTAGTCAAAATGGCCATCGGCTATATAAACAATGGTTGCCACGACAACGCCTCGATGCTTGGAATCCCTCGAGACACTGTGTCACACTCATAGGTAAGCGGCCGCTCCTCGTTGCTGTAATAGAACAACATATGGCACTATTATGCTAGCCTGGACATTTCGGGGACTGCTTTCATTTAACCCTTATCTCGCCCCTACAGATACGGGCAGCTGGATTTACACAATAGCTGACACACCCGCGAGGGTGATCATTGCTGTTTCTCCACAGCGACATCTCACAGCGTTACCCACGCAACTGCGCTTCCCTGATCCCGGCCAACAGCGCTGAATACAGGTAACCTGTGGCTATATTTTAACTCACGCTGGTACACATCTAGACTGTAATGTGACGTCAGCAATAATTGGACATTCAATAGACCATCCCTGCTTTACCCCACAGGGACTGGGAACACACTATGAGCACCCAGCACCTCTACGGCCCAGCAGCAATTAGCGGGCCACATGATTTTGGCAACAGCCCCAGATGAACACTTAGATTTCGAAGCAGACATCCGTTGCCTACATTCAGACTGTATTTGATATAGGTAAGCTAATGAATTCCTCTCTAAGCCCGCCACCCTCAACTAGGGTGTTTTGAAGAGCAACTTGATTTGACTCTGACACCTGTCTTCACCTCGCAGGTTGTCCAATCTCCATTGAAGAAGTTCAACTACAAAGGTCATCCGAATCATCACGGACATCACCTCCCTTTCCAAAACCTGTGCGTTCTTTTCCACGGTAAGAAAGTCATTTATAGACACTTAAATCACTAACCATCCTTATGCCCGACCTATACCTTAAGTGTCCCCGCACTGACACCTTCCTATTTTATTTCACCCCATAGGCAGCACACACATAGAACAGTTCCTCCAGCTCCTTTCGTCCTGATGAAGGCCCCTTCAAGATTAACTGGCACAACAGTCATCGAGGGCCGAAACACATTTGTGTAGACCATTTATTTGAACCAGAAGTGCAGTGTTGATTTGCCAACACGTTGTTACATGGACAAATTCCTATATTTTGTTTACTTTCATGTTGTAACCTGTATTCTGTCCACTGTTGTAACACACATGACAGTAGGCTTGATATTGTTCTAACCTGATTGCACTGACTTGTGAGTCTCAATGTATTTCAACCTGTTTTGTGTGATAGTGTTACATATTTGCTTCATGTCTTAAAGTGTATATTGATGTGTGCTTTCAGACCAGTAGGTCTCTAACTCTGAATATACATACATTATATAAACTCGAACAAGGTGTGTCACATCCATTTTTTATTACACGAACAATTGAGACATAGGTACATGGAAGGTTGACCCATTCATTTGTTTCTTCATTACTTAGCCATCCCGGGCAGAATGGGGTCTTAACCAGGCGCCCAAGATATTCCATTAGACTGGGGTACTAAAAGTGCCTTTATTTAATTGCAAGGCACACCAGCATTTTGCATCTGAAAAAGATGTCTGCCATTGAATGGGATATGAAGTCTGTTCACCCTTTCGACGGCCGCCATTTAAAACAGGAGGCTGTCATGTGCAATTTCTGTGGTAAGGTTTTGCAGAGGGGAACTTCAAACAATCCGTTGCGATGTTTGGCATCCTCAGCGTAAATTAGGATGAAGTGGATGAATTATATAGGAAGGCTCATGTGAAACATAAGGTGAAAGGTCATGGAGCAAGATTAGTACAGCAGTATTTATCATCTGTACGATAGAGTTCCAATATGGTTACTAGTTATTTTCCACTAACCAACACCAAACCTCAGTCCATTCTGTCCGCACCCGATCTTTCAAACTTTACGGTGATGTGCAAAACCTGTCACAGCTTGATCAAGGTGGGTGGTGGCATCCTTGATGCTTTAGGCAAGGCTCTTTTAGTATATACAGCCAATTGCAAATGCCAGGAACTTTTTTAGGTGTCTTTTTTTACAGCCATTCTTTAGAAAAAAAAATGTACAAAGTTTAAAATCTGAAAACAAATAAATGTTCTTTTTTTACCTTTGTTGTGTATGCATTCCAGTGTTTTTCTCTTCCCATTTTATACCTCTTTTTTCCTTATATGTGTGTATGTTCATGGGTTCCAGTTTTTGATTTTCGCTATGGGGACAAAAGAACCTGGGCATATGTTATTCTTGCAGTTGGTAATTTTTTTACTTTTTCAGTACTGCTTGAATTCAAGGGGCTTGTAGCATGATGCTTAAACAAAGTGAGGGAAACATTTAATCTCACTGTGCATTGCCTAAAATCATTGTGAGTTCTCAAAGTCTACAATTTTTTTATAAGTAGCAATACCACTGTCAAAACAGGTCAAAGTGAGTTTGTGATTGATGAACATCTTTGAATGATGGGTTGCAACTGTTTTAAAATATTGTCTGGCCATGCCCACTGGACATGGACGAATGCCATGGTTAGTGGTCTGGTAGTGTTCTAAAATATATAGTGGGCACAACATCCATGTAATAACAAAACCCTTGAAATTCAAGGAAAAGAAAATGTGTTGCAGGGACATTAAGGTGAGAACTTAATGGAACAGAACCCCAGAGATGTAGCTAAAGCCACCTTTACATTACACCCCCTGTTACGCAGCCTATGACCTCAATGATAACATCACAGATCACATCACTGATGACATCACTCATTATATGTTGTATGAGAACATTTATTCATTACAAATCACATCACGGATGCCATCACTGGTGACAATACTAATTACATTTTATGTAACTGATTACATCATTAATGGAATTAGACAGAATATCATTTATAAATTGGCTCATAAAAACTTATATTTTCTTAATAACAATTCAGGCCACCGACTTGGCCATGATGAAGGCTATGGTCACTGGCCATCACCAAACATAATAGCCAGTAGTTAGTTAGTGTTGCAATACTAATGTTAATTGTTAAAAACCATGCCTAGTGGCCCGTCCCAGCCAAAGGCCGCAGCCACTGTCTAGTATTGTGTTGAAGAAGATGGTTAGTGGTTGTTTAGTGTATATAATATACAGGGGGCACTGCAGAAGGCCATAGAGAGAGGCTGATTGGTGTTCTATAATACACAGTGGGCACGTCCGAAGTCCATCGCTTATGGCATGTTAGCATTTTAAAATATACAGTGGCCAAAAGATGTACAAACTGCTCATGGTCAAAGGCAATGGCTGGAGAGGACCATTTATATATTATATATATAGTGGGCACAGCCAAAGATTGTGGCCAATGGCTGATTAGTGCATATAATATACAGTGGACACAACTGACAGCTGTTGCCACTGGTGAAGGCCAAAGCGTATGGTTGGTGACCTGTTAGGGCCTGATTCATTTTTATATGACAAGAAAATTGTTCATTTTTGTATTGAATAAACTTAAAAAATTACTTACGCTGACTATACCATTCCATAGAAATATAGAAACAGTTAATGTAGTTAAATGTGCTAACTTTTGTGATAGATGCTGTGAACTATGTCTCAAAGTAGCACCTAATGCCTTCAGGATTGTCTGGCCCATACTGGGCTGCAGCCTTTTTTGACTGGCATGTGGTCTTACCTGATCATTGTAGCTGTGGTTGCGCAAAATCAACCTTCACCCGTTAATGGTGCTGCCAGCAAAAGCCAGAGTCGTGAAACACCTGTATCACTCGAGCACTACATTCGAAGTGTCATCAGAAATGCTAGAGATGTTCAGAGAGGAGGCTTCAATTTTTGTGGCATTGTTTTTTAGAGATGTCATTTTTGTTGTTTTACATTTTCCTTACAAGTTGGACATTTTAACATGTCTAATCACGAGATCAGCAGCAGCAGTGATGATGATGCCTTCTAGGTCCCCAATCCATCATCACCCAGGAAGAAAGCCACAGGAATTAAAAACCCTAGATAGTTGAAGGTGGAAAAACAGTGCTCTAAAATGGAGGCGGAGGATGTTCAGTGCACGTTGTGTAAGAAACCACTAAAATGTGGCCTTTCTAATGTTCCGTCACAAAGCCTGGAAACATCAATCATGATAAATCATCTGGTGCGAGCCTACTGGGTTGATGTAGATGATGCGTATTGGAAATTGCATGAGCACCACAAAATAAAAATGCATGGGGCTCATGTATTACGTGCATGGAAATTGGCACCACGTCCAGCACCTCATTCCACCAGTGTGACGCCACTGACACTGAATGAACGCCTGACTTTGGCAGCAGTGTCAATTCAACATGTTACAATTTTACTGGCTCCCAATGTCTACGTTCTGAAAGTCATCTGTGATCTATGTCACCAATGGCTAGTTATGGGAGGTGCCGCAAGTAAGTATTTGGATAAGTTAATAGCTGAATTTGAGAATAATTGTTAACCTTAATCTTTTAAGTGCCAATTTTTTCCCACCTTCTTTAGATAAAAAAAAAAATTATGTGTACGTAGATGAATCACGTATGGCATTAGACATAATGTTATTTATAAGTTTGCATATAAAAACCTTTAATTTCTTAATAACAATGTAGGCTATGATTGTAGAAGTCACACTATGCACATACTCAGTTGCTGAAGTAAACATCTGTGGATCTTTTGGATAGTGGGCCTAATTACGACCCAGGCGGTAAGTTACCGCCTGGGCCGTGACTTTACCACCATGGCGTAAACTACGTTTACGCCATGGTGGTTGGCGGACTTACCGCCCCATTCCGACCTTGGCGGGGCGGTAAGTCCCCAATCCCCATTTACCCTTCCCCATTCCCATTTTTGCCCCATAGGGCATAATGGGAGTGGGGAAGGCGTTAATTACGCCACCGTAAATTACGGTGGCGTAATTAACTACATGGTCCCTTAGCGCCATGGATTTTAACACCTGCTAAAAGCAGGTGTTAAAAGCGCCATGGCGCTAAGGGACCTCGTAATTGGCGGTAAGGGGTCGGCGCAGCTAACGCTGGCGTAAACCCCTTACCGCCAGGGTCGTAATGAGGCCCAGTGTCAGTAAATATTTACAGCTTTATTTGAAGTGGAAACACTGCACTTGTGTTATTTAGAATTTGCTTTATGATAAACTATTGTTTATCCTCTTACAGATTTCTATTTTCAGATTCAAGAAGATCTATATTTATAACTCTTTTGCGGGGCACAACAATTTCAATAAAAAAGAAAAACATGTAAAGTAATGAATTTACACAAGGGTTTGGGGAATTAGGGTCTTTTCAGTCTAAGGGCCTCATTCCGAGTTGGGCGGTAAGGGTTACCGGGCACCGGTAAGGAGACCGGTGCCGGTAAACCCTTACCGCCCAATTCCGAGGTCCCTTATGTATATGTATATTCAATGAAAAAACGTTGTTAAAAGGGACATTATGGTTAAGTTGCGCTACTAAAACCTATCAAATTTAGTAAACAAACTTTGTTAAAGGGACGTTATGGTTCAAAGTAAAACCGAAAAACCCCTGAAATTCGGCAGTTATGGTAAGATAAGCAACCATAACTCGCACCACCGTGCACTGCTAACACTAACACCCAGGACATCAAAGATGACATCACAACTGTCATTGATGGCATCACTGATGACATCACATGGCTGGCTCTCCCTTTTTTTCCTTTACTGACATATCTAAGCCACATAGTTTTCTTCAGTAACAGTCAGGAAGTAAAAATTGAAAAGGTACTATATTTGTAGACTTAGGGTAAAGTCATATCATATGAAACATATATATAGCAGAAGACACAGGCTTGAAAGAGAGCAATCCTTTCTGTGCATGAAGATAATCATTAGAGTTATCAGCACTTTCTCATAGTTTTATTTTTATTACTATACCTTCCCTGTATATGCTCATATTTGTATACATTGTACTCACACTCCTTTCCTTAGGGTTCACTGACATCATTTGATACACATACATACAGTAAGTAGCAGCTTTGAAACAGAGCAATCATTTCTCTGCATAAAGATAATCAGTTAGGTTATGAACTCTTTCTGCTACTATGTCTGCTTTTTTGCTTACTTCTCTGTCCCTGTATATACTCATATTTGTATGTGTTGTTGTCTCTTTGTGTTTTGTCTGTATTAAGTGTAATTATGTATTAAGTGGGTTTTATTAGCTACTTATTACATGTTTCACAGTACGCAAAACTCTAATAAGAAAGCAGTTATCATTTCATTATTCTATATGGCAAGATTATGAATATTGCACCTTCATCATGTATACTGCACACACTGCCTAAGTTTCTGCATGAGTTGCTTAGTATACTGGATAGCACTTCATAATAGAATGCTATTTATATCAATGCATTGCTTAATGCACTAATTAGCTCATGATATTTATTCAAATGATCCTTGACACTTTTTGGTCAACATTATAAGAATCGCTCCTACAGAGTTTTCATGAAAAGTAAATGCACATGTGATGTCATCAGTGATGTCATCAATGACATTTGTGATGTCATCTTTGATGTCCTGGGTGTTAGTGTTAGCAGTGCACGGTGGCGCGGGTTATGGTTGCTTATCTTACCATAACTGCCGAATTTCAGGGGTTTTTTGTTTTTACTTTGAACCATAACGTCCCTTTAACAAAGTTTTTTTACTGAATTTGATAGGTTTTTAGTAGCGCAACTTAACCATAACGTCCCTTTTAACAAAGTTTTTTCGTTGAATTTCATAGGTTTTTATTAGCGCAACTTAACCATAACGTCCCTTTAACAAAGTTTTTGTTATTGAATTTCATAGGTTTTTCGTAGCACAACTTAACCATAACGTCCCTTTAACAACGTTTTTTTACTGAATTTCATAGGTTTTTAGTAGCGCAACTTAACCATAACGTCCCTTTAACAATGTTTTTTTACTGAATTTCATAGGTTTTTCGTAGCGCAACTGAACCATAACGTCCCTTTAACAACGTTTTTTTACTGAAATTCATAGTTCTTTAGTAGCACAACTTAACAATAATAACTTTGACTTTATGTACATGTAATATGGAACATACTGAACCCTTTCTACTGAATTTGACTGTCCGCGGACATGTTCGAACAACAGTACCACCACCTAAAAACTCTGGGGGGGTATGTGTAATTGTTATATCATAACATAGGAACATTTAACAAATTCACAAAGCAGCATGCATACAAAGTATATGTATTAATACTTAAGAAATGTAACCCATATATGTAACACACTAACAATTCATTTAAATACAATATGTTCCAAAATGCAATATACCAAAAGAAGATAAAGTGGCTTCCAACATAATAACCTCACAGACACTCCACAACTAAGAGCAAGACCAGACGTACATACTACTCATCACATACTTTCCTGAAATAGTAAGTGCACTTCATTTTACTCATATATTTATAAACTTTCTGTATTAGATAAAAAAAAAATTACTTTTTTGTTTTCTCACAGAAATGTGTACTACTCTGGAGTGGCTAGAGGAGCACAAGACGAAATGTCAGAAGATAGTGCACCTAATGGTACACACTTTACTATATAAACCAATTAATAAATATTATTTTGTATACATTTAACATATACATTTGTTTTTTTTACATACCATACAAAAATTGCCACTACCACAGAAAAAGAAGCGGTGGATAACACTCTGGAACACATTAACCAAAAAATGGACCGACTTATGGCAAATTTTAATGATTTAAAGAACTTTGTGGGAGATCACCTAAAACTACCAACAACATACCATTGTCCCACCTGTACTTGTCCCTCCTCACCATATCCCACTTATTTAACCCCAAACCCTCTCCATGGACCAAAACGTTTTGATGACATTTCCATCCCTTCTTCACCTGATCCCAATTATGTTGAAATCCCTAATTCTCCTGTTTTTGTTTCCGTTTCTGCCCCACCTTCTCAGTCATAAATTGTTTATATATGTCAAATAAAGTTACTTTTTTATATTGTGTTGTAATTACTTTCAGTTCTTTGTGTTAAAACCAATTTAGGTGGCCACGGACAGCGCGGTTGTTCGGAAATGTTCGTAAATAAACAAAAATATAAGTGTCCTGAGGACACTATAATCTGTCCGTAATGTTCTCATGCAAGTTGAAACTGTTCTAAGAACACTCGTACTGTCCTGAAATGTTCGTAAGTAAACGAAAATGGAGGTGTCCTTAAGAACACTATGCCTGTTCGTAGTATTCGCTAGCAAGTTGAAACTGTTCTATGAACACTTCTGGTGTCCTGTATTGTTTGTAAATAAACGAAAATGGAGGTGTGCTGGGGACGCTATGTCTGTCCGTATTGTTCGCAAGTAAATTAAAATGTGCTAAGAACAAACGGCTGTCCGTAACTGTTCATTTTACGTGTGATGCACTTTTAATTAGTTCAGGACCCGAACACTGTCCGTAGAACATCCACGCGCATGCGCAAAACAATGTCCGTACATTGGGTGTCCTGTGGACGGCCGCTTCATTAGCGAACATGCTCATGAAGCAATCATGTGACCGCGCCCACGCTGATCCCGTGTTCTGAATGCGGACACTGTTCGTATCCCCGAACAGTTTAAAAGTACATTTCCAAGTAATCCACAATATTTCTTATTAAAAACTCACCATACCTGTAACGCTCACCTGATTCCCGTAGAGGCGCCGGTCTTGACTGGGCGTATACCGTATCTTCAAAGGTGATGTGCAACACACGGCTGGCTCTTTGGGCTGGACCTCTGTGCACTGTATGTCTGACTTGAAGGGTAAGATGTCTGCAGATAGAAAATATGGGATTAAGGAACTGGGTTATTGAATGTCTCTCTCTTCTTCCCTTTCTCTTCTCCTGTAGAACCCCAAAGGTTAACGCTCTCACCTTAGGTAAGTGAACGCCGTGCTCTCCATCTGCCTCGGGGCAGGGTGCTGTAACCAGTTTCTTCACTGGATAAGGGGAGCAGGCCTCTTGACTTCAGAGGACTGCTGTCCGTCGTTTACTGCACGAACAGTAAGTTTCGAGTAACTCTAATGTCTCCAAAGCCTTTAGTAATGATGTTTCTTGTTTTGCAGGGTTCCGGCGATGGCGGATGACGGGCTGAAGTGAGTTGAAGATGGAGCCCGTGTGATGAATAGAAGTGCCTGGAAGCACGTAAGTAAGCGCTTGTTGCCTGCTTCACGATGCGCTCTAACTGTCTTTTTATTTTTCAGGTACAGGTTCGGAGCGGCTGCAGGGTGCCGGAATACCCACTGGGTTAGATGTGGAAAGGAGTAATGGCACGTGAGTATTAAAGTTCCCCAATGTCTTTAAACGCACCTTGTTTTGTCTTTCAGATGCGGGATGCAGCGCCGAAGGCCTTCGGAGAATGCAAAGAGTTGGTAAGCTTTTGTCTTTCAGATGCCGGAATGCAGTGTGAAGACCTCCGGAGCGCACGAAGAGTAGGTAAGCCTTTGTCTTTCAGATGCCGGAATGCACCGCGAGGCGTTGGTGACAGCCGATGGACCAGGTAAGTGAAGAGCTGTCACTGAAGACCGTAATGCTAACCTGTTCTTTCTTGTCTTTATAGGTGTTGCTGAAGACTGGATTCAGGATGCTAAGCCTTTTTCCTTAGGCCCAGGATCAGATGCAGAAGACACGATGAGCGTTCTGCTGCAGAGGATGCAGAATAACGCAAAGCAATATTCATCCATCGGGTGTGGTTTAAATAGCCTCCTGTAGTGCTTAGGTGTCTCCTTCCACAGCCACGCCTAGGTAAGAAAAGAGTTCCTGCTTTCCAGAAGAGTTCCAGTGTTCTGAATCTAGGGAGTGGCTCCTGCCCCACCCAACAGGAAAAGTAGTTCCAAACAGAAGAGGATCAGAGGCTCAACTGGCAGGCAAGTAAGCAGCATGGTCTGCTGCAGGTAAGTCCACCCAAGCATTATGAGCCCGGCGCTTCCAGCGCTGGGACTGGGCATATTTATGAGCCTGGTGCCACTGGCACCAGGACTGGGTCCAAAAGGTCCCAATTGGGACTGGTTGGCACTCGGAACCTGGGTTATGGATCTGCTTCCAAGGGAGTTGGGAAAACCCTGACCTTTTGGAAGCAGAGATCATGACAATACCACAAATCCCACATACTAATCCTAAATTTCCACATAGTTTTTGTGACTTTTTGAACCTTTTTTGGTGTTCGATCTGTCTTGTGGACGGCGAGCATGTCCGCGAACTGCGTACAAGCACCCCTATAAAAGACCATGCCCTAGAGCTCATTCTCATTGTGTTTCTGGCTATTCCACAGAGCACACTGCATTTTGCTGCATACTTTGCAGATTTTGAGATTTCCATCTCCAAGACAATGACATCCATGGCTTCACTATTGCCACCTGGTGCTACATCTGCCTCAGCACCACTCCCACCCCCTCCACCACCACCATCTCCCCAAGGGCCTGAAGAGGGGAACAGGAGTGAGGATACAGAGGAGGAAGAAGAGGATGACGAGAATGAGGTAGAGGAAATCCCTACTACCCGCCCTTGGCGTGATTCTTGGGTGTGGCGGTTGTTTACCGTTCATGGGAATGTTCCTAAGGCTCGTGCGAACCGTGTCACCTGCAATGAGTGCAAATGGTACTAAGTCGCGGGAGGCATGGTGCGTACAGCTTTGGGACCACAACCATGAAGCAACACCTGAACTCATTCCACACTGGGGCCATTCGCCAGGTTGTACCTTGCGAAGAGCGTAGTAGGTTGATTGCCTCTACTTCATCCTCCGTTTCTGATCCTATCACCACAAGGAACACCTCTGTGGGACAGCGTCTTCCTCAAGCTGCTTCACAGGCCATACAGAATTCTGATGACCCTTACCTTTCGAGGGTCACAGTTGTATGTATGTACTGTGACACAGTACTCTGCAGGGGGGAGTGACTTCGGAGTGCTTTTGAGACTATCGTCTCAGAGCACGAGAAGACCTGCTCACTACCCAAATAAAACCCACTCTACATCTTCCTCTCTCAGCTCGCCCTTTCTTATCCCTGAGGTTGGTGTCCCCCTCTTTACCCTCCTTTCCCCTCCTCTCCTAGTGTGTTGTGTATAAAAAAACAAAAAAAATACAAAATAACAAAAATCAAAAAATAAAATAAGGCTCTTTTCAGAGCCACCTTTCACAGTTAAAAAATAGAAGTGAAGATAAATAAAGCAGGGCCCTTTGTATACCTTAAAAGTCCATGGACAGTTCGCGAACATAAAAAAAATTGGGGTGCTACCCTATTGTAACCATTGCATTTTTCTCTGGGAGCAAGTGGTGGCTCTGAAAAGAGCCTTTGGGAGGTGTTTGTATGTCAAAAATTATAAATACTTAACACCTACTTCAAAATGGATGCTGTATTTCTAAAAAAGGTCGCAATGCATTTTGTACATTTCTCAGGAAAATCTGATTGCCAGCATAAGTAAGATGGGCTCCATCTCTGCGAAAAATGTATGTACTACGAAACATAATATTTTCATTGTGAAAAGAGGACATGCCAAAATCTCTTAGGAAGGCACAAACAGCCTTATTGACATTACGCCTTGCTTTCTCCATTTGTGGACCACATGAGAAAGAACAAAGCCACATTTGTCTCTGCGCAATCCGTGAAAAAATTACTTTGGAGTTTGGAAACATGCTCATGATCTTCTGAAGTCCTTCTTTCATTGCACATTGCAAAGAAATTCCAGACACATGTCCTAAACTGTTCCTTCCACAATGAATTACAATTATGTCTGGATGTTCCTCTATCTTCAAAGTTGCACAGAGAGGTAGCAAGTCCAACCACTTCATTCCACGCACTCCATGCCAGTGCACTTCCACATGTGGGAATCCAAGATCTATAGATACTCCACAGCTTTCTGCATGCACCTTCAACCAATGTATCCATGAGTCTCCCAAAATCCACACAATCTGCTTTTTGAAACACTCAGCCATATCTGTTCTTCTCTCAGCAAAAAGAATATCTGAGAAAACCTCTCCTAGCACAACACACTCACTAAACTTTACTGACCAATCCCTTGCTACATTCAATCTCATTTGCATGCCTCCCCACCCCAAATTCCCCGGATGTAATACGTGGTGCCCTAGAACTACCGCCATGTCCGCGAACATATCGTAACATGGACAGCCCTTCTACCATTTCCACTTCACTCTCTGTACCATTCCCTCATTGGATGTAGCTAAGAAATCACATGACCATCCACCAATAAAATCCAAGACCTCTACATGTAACTGCATCATCATAGATCAGCACTGCAAATGTACGGTGAATCTCTCGGAGTACAAGTCTCATACCATTGGCAAGCACGATCTACGAGAAATACTATACAAGTCTCCAAGATTTCTACTAGCAGCTTCGTCCATATCCATATGCATGAACACAAATTACAGGTATGCATATTTTCTCTACAGTACATGAACACATTTTCTAACCGACTTTTACCGTGTATAATCTGTAAAATGAATCTACGATCATTTTTTCATTGTCCTAAAATGAACTGTGACTTACAAACCTTTATACCGTTTAATTTCTTCATACACACACGCAAATAATGTTAAACCAACATTTTTTAAATAAAATATATAGACTACATATAATCAAACAAAAGTACATGCACACTCTATGATCAAATCTCAAACAATAATATTTGTACAAACACATAATTGGTTTTAATTTTTTCAATTTATATAATTACTTACATTTATATAGGACAAGCAGGCTATGACATTGACTCACTATTACGTGGAAAAGCAGGCTATGACATTGACTCACTATTACGTGGAAAAGCTTAGTTACAGGAATAGTGGTATACAGTGGTACATTATGAATTTCACAAGCCATAGTAAAGATATTTTCTTTCCTACAGTTAGTCATAAGATAGTTTTAATGGTTTTGAGGAAGGCGCTGAGCATTTCAATTTAAAAAATCTATGTCTAAATTAAAAACAGTGCTATATACAAACCAAATTACTAATTTCTTTCTTTTACAATTGCAGTGAAGACCATTCTCCAGAAAAGAAGCAGCCGAATTTGAAGTACAAAGAACAACTAAGAAGTAAACTGCTCATTTTAGAAAAAAAGTAAGTAAAATGTTACCATAATATTTGAATTATTACTCAAACACACTGTAAGGTTAATTCATGATATTTCTGTGCCTAAAAATAGAGATTCTGCACCATTCTGACCAAAAATCCCCCGGTCTTAAACAGTGATTTATGGCAGAATAGCCCACAACTTCCTATTTTTCGAAACACAAATTACCCAACTCAGCCGCTAGAATTTAGATTTATGTAGAACAAACAACTGTTTTAATTGTATAGCTTTAGATATACTATTTATACTTCTCCAAACCACTGGCTTACTTTTTTCTGTCATCTGAACCCCAGTTTAGTAACACATTAATTCAAGAATATCCATCCCTAGTAGTTGTACTTCCCAAAGCACAATCACACACCATTACATACATCTTTATCATCTTACTCAAACACTCATGCACACAACACACATGCATTCCAGAACATCCAACCCATACCTTCTGTATTTTTTTCAACAGACCCTAAAGAATGCCTACCAAAAAGCAACTCTGTAGAAAGAAATGCAGAAGTAGAGCAAATGAAAAGAAAACTCTCCAACATAAACATCCATCTATAGCAGAATTTGTAAAAAAAGGTTGAAACACAAAAGCTAATACAGTCATGTAGTGAACCAGAAGAAGTTTCTAGTACAAAAATGTTGCCTCCTCTAGCAAAAGGTAAAACAAACCAAAAAACAATTAACAGAAAATCAACTATCACTACAAATAAAACTTCTTCTATAAATCTTGATGTAGTGTAAAGTAAGCATACCAAGAAAAGTATTTTAGCCAAAATGTTTCATCACAAAGTCCTTCAAAATCTTATGAAAACAGGAGAGAAACCAGGTTGAACACTTCAAACCTATCGTAGTAAAAGTAATCTTAGAAGCGTTGATAGACAGTGCAAAATTATGTGTACGTAGATGAATCACGTATGGCATTAGACATAATGTTATTTATAAGTTTGCATATAAAAACCTTTAATTTCTTAATAACAATGTAGGCTATGATTGTAGAAGTCACACTATGCACATACTCAGTTGCTGAAGTAAACATCTGTGGAAACACTGCACTTGTGTTATTTAGAATTTGCTTTATGATAAACTATTGTTTATCCTCTTACAGATTTCTATTTTCAGATTCAAGAAGATCTATATTTATAACTCTTTTGCGGGGCACAACAATTTCAATAAAAAAGAAAAACATGTAAAGTAATGAATTTACACAAGGGTTTGGGGAATTAGGGTCTTTTCAGTCTAAGGGCCTCATTCCGAGTTGGGCGGTAAGGGTTACCGGGCACCGGTAAGGAGACCGGTGCCGGTAAACCCTTACCGCCCAATTCCGAGGTCCCTTATGTATATGTATATTCAATGAAAAAACATTGTTAAAAGGGACATTATGGTTAAGTTGCGCTACTAAAAACCTATCAAATTCAGTAAAAAAACTTTGTTAAAGGGACGTTATGGTTCAAAGTAAAACCGAAAAACCCCTGAAATTCGGCAGTTATGGTAAGATAAGCAACCATAACTCGCGCCACCGTGCACTGCTAACACTAACACCCAGGACATCAAAGATGACATCACAAATGTCATTGATGGCATCACTGATGACATCACGTGTCTGGCTCTCCCTTTTTTTCCTTTACTGACATATCTAAGCCACATAGTTTTCTTCAGTAACAGTCAGGAAGTAAAAATTGAAAAGGTACTATATTTGTAGACTTAGGGTCAAGTCATATCATATGAAACATATATATAGCGGAAGACACAGGCTTGAAAGAGAGCAATCCTTTCTGTGCATGAAGATAATCATAAGAGTTATCAGCACTTTCTCATAGTTTTATTTTTATTACTAAACCTTCCCTGTATATGCTCATATTTGTATACATTGTACTCACACTCCTTTCCTTAGGGTTCACTGACATCATTTGATACACATACATACAGTAAGTAGCAGCTTTGAAACAGAGCAATCATTTCTCTGCATAAAGATAATCAGTTAGGTTATGAACTCTTTCTGCTACTATGTCTGCTTTTTTGCTTACTTCTCTGTCCCTGTATATACTCATATTTGTATGTGTTGTTGTCTCTTTGTGTTTTGTCTGTATTAAGTGTAATTATGTATTAAGTGGGTTTTATTAGCTACTTATTACATGTTTCACAGTACGCAAAACTCTAATAAGAAAGCAGTTATCATTTCATTATTCTACATGGCAAGATTATGAATATTGCACCCTCATCATGTATACTGCACACACTGCCTAAGTTTCTGCATGAGTTGCTTAGTATACTGGATAGCACTTCATAATAGAATGCTATTTATATCAATGCATTGCTTAATGCACTAATTAGCTCATGATATTTATTCAAATGATCCTTGACACTTTTTGGTCAACATTATAAGAATCGCTCCTACAGAGTTTTCATGAAAAGTAAATGCACATGTGATGTCATCAGTGATGTCATCAATGACATTTGACATTTGTGATGTCATCTTTGATGTCCTGGGTGTTAGTGTTAGCAGTGCACGGTGGCGCGAGTTATGGTTGCTTATCTTACCATAACTGCCGAATTTCAGGGGTTTTTTGTTTTTACTTTGAACCATAACGTCCCTTTAACAAAGTTTTTTTACTGAATTTGATAGGTTTTTAGTAGCGCAACTTAACCATAACGTCCCTTTTAACAAAGTTTTTTCGTTGAATTTCATAGGTTTTTATTAGCGCAACTTAACCATAACGTCCCTTTAACAAAGTTTTTGTTATTGAATTTCATAGGTTTTTCGTAGCGCAACTTAACCATAACGTCCCTTTAACAACGTTTTTTACTGAATTTCATAGGTTTTTAGTAGCGCAACTTAACCATAACGTCCCTTTAACAATGTTTTTTTACTGAATTTCATAGGTTTTTCGTAATGCAACTGAACCATAATGTCCCTTTAACAACGTTTTTTTACTGAAATTCATAGTTCTTTAGTAGCACAACTTAACAATAATAACTTTGACTTTATGTACATGTAATATGGAACATACTGAACCCTTTCTACTGAATTTGACTATCCGCGGACATGTTCGAACAACAGTACCACCACCTAAAAACTCTGGGGGGGTATGTGTAATTGTTATATCATAACATAGGAACATTTAACAAATTCACAAAGCAGCATGCATACAAAGTATATGTATTAATACTTAAGAAATGTAACCCATATATGTAACACACTAACAATTCATTTAAATACAATATGTTCTAAAATGGAATATACCAAAAGAAGATAAAGTGGCTTCCAACATAATAACCTCACAGACACTCCACAACTAAGAGCAAGACCAGACGTACATACTACTCATCACATACTTTCCTGAAATAGTAAGTGCACTTCATTTTACTCATATATTTATAAACTTTCTGTATTAGATAAAAAAAAAATTACTTTTTTGTTTTCTCACAGAAATGTGTACTACTCTGGAGTGGCTAGAGGAGCATTTCCCACAAGACGAAATGTCAGAAGATAGTGCACCTAATGGTACACACTTTACTATATAAACCAATTAATGAATATTATTTTGTATACATTTAAAATATACATTTGTTTTTTTTACAGACCATACAAAAATTGCCACTACCACAGAAAAAGAAGCGGTGGATAACACTCTGGAACACATTAACCAAAAAATGGACCGACTTATGGCAAATTTTAATGATTTAAAGAACTTTGTGGGAGATCACCTAAAACTACCAACAACATACCATTGTCCCACCTGTACTTGTCCCTCCCCACCATATCCCACTCATTTAACCCCAAACCCTCTCCATGGACCAAAACGTTTTGATGACATTTCCATCCCTTCTTCACCTGATCCCAATTATGTTGAAATCCCTAATTCTCCTGTTTGTGTTTCCGTTTCTCCCCCACCTTCTCAGTCATAAATTGTTTATATATGTCAAATAAAGTTACTTTTTTATATTGTGTTGTAATTACTTTCAGTTCTTTGTGTTAAAACCAATTTAGGTGGCCAGGGACAGCGCGGTTGTTCGGAAATGTTCGTAAATAAACAAAAATATAAGTGTCCTGAGGACACTATAATCTGTCCGTAATGTTCTCATGCAAGTTGAAACTGTTCTAAGAACACTCGTACTGTCCTGAAATGTTCGTAAGTAAACGAAAATGGAGGTGTCCTTAAGAACACTATGCCTGTTCGTAGTATTCGCTAGCAAGTTGAAACTGTTCTATGAACACTCCTGGTGTCCTGTATTGTTTGTAAATAAACGAAAATGGAGGTGTGCTGGGGACGCTATGTCTGTCCGTATTGTTCGCGAGTAAGTTAAAATGTGCTAAGAACAAACGGCTGTCCGTAACTGTTCATTTTACGTGTGATGCACTTTTAATTAGTTCAGGACCCGAACACTGTCCGTAGAACATCCACACGCATGCGCAAAACAATGTCCGTACATTGGGTGTCCTGTGGACAGCCGCTTCCTTAGCGAACATGCTCATGAAGCAATCATGTGACCGCGCCCACGCTGATCGCGTGTTCTGAATGCGGACACTGTTCGTATCCCCGAACAGTTTAAAAGTACATTTCCAAGTAATCCACAATATTTCTCATTAAAAACTCACCATACCACTAATCCCACATACTAATCCTAAATTTCCACATAGTTTTTGTGACTTTTTGAACCTTTTTTGGTGTTTGATCTGTCTTGTGGACGGCGAGCATGTCCGCGAACTGCGTACAAGCACCCCTATAAAAGACCATGCCCTAGAGCTCATTCTCATTGTGTTTCTGGCTATTCCACAAAGCACACTGCATTTTGCTGCATACTTTGCAGATTTTGAGATTTCCATCACCAAGACAATGACATCCATGGCTTCACTATTGCCACCTGGTGCTACATCTGCCTCAGCACCACTCCCACCCCCTCCACCACCACCATCTCCCCAAGGGCCTGAAGAGGGGAACAGGAGTGAGGATACAGAGGAGGAAGAAGAGGATGACGAGAATGAGGTAGAGGAAATCCCTACGACCCACCCTTGGCGTGATTCTTGGGTGTGGCGGTTGTTTACCGTTCATGGGAATGTTCCTAAGGCTCGTGCGAACCGTGTCACCTGCAATGAGTGCAAATGGTACTCAGTCGCGGGAGGCATGGTGCGTACAGCTTTGGGACCACAACCATGAAGCAACACCTGAACTCATTCCACACTGGGGCCATTCGCCAGGTTGTACCTTGCGAAGAGCGTAGTAGGTTGATTGCCTCTACTTCGTCCTCCGTTTCTGATCCTGTCACCACAAGGAACACCTCTGTGGGACAGCGTCTTCCTCAAGCTGCCTCACAGGCCATACAGAATTCTGATGACCCTTACCTTTCGAGGGTCACAGTTGTATGTATGTACTGTGACACAGTACTCTGCAGGGGGGAGTGACTTCGGAGTGCTTTTGAGACTATCGTCTCAGAGCACGAGAAGACCTGCTCACTACCCAAATAAAACCCACTCTACATCTTCCTCTCTCAGCTCGCCCTTTCTTATCCCTGAGGTTGGTGTCCCCCTCTTTACCCTCCTTTCCCCTCCTCTCCTAGTGTGTTGTGTATAAAAAAACAAAAAAAATACAAAATAACAAAAATCAAAAAATAAAATAAGGCTCTTTTCAGAGCCACCTTTCACAGTTAAAAAATAGAAGTGAAGATAAATAAAGCAGGGCCCTTTGTATATCTTAAAAGTCCATGGACAGTTCGCGAACATAAAAAAAATTGGGGTGCTACCCTATTGTAACCATTGCATTTTTCTCTGGGAGCAAGTGGTGGCTCTGAAAAGAGCCTTTGGGAGGTGTTTGTATGTCAAAAATTATAAATACTTAACACCTACTTCAAAATGGATGCTGTATTTCTAAAAAAGGTCGCAATGCATTTTGTACATTTCTCAGGAAAATCTGATTGCCAGCATAAGTAAGATGGACTCCATCTCTGCGAAAAATGTATGTACTACGAAACATAATATTTTCATTGTGAAAAGAGGACATGCCAAAATCTCTTAGGAAGGCACAAACAGCCTTATTGACATTACGCCTTGCTTTCTCCATTTGTGGACCACATGAGAAAGAACAAAGCCACATTTGTCTCTGCGCAATCCGTGAAAAAATTACTTTGGAGTTTGGAAACATGCTCATGATCTTCTGAAGTCCTTCTTTCATTGCACATTGCAAAGAAATTCCAGACACATGTCCTAAACTGTTCCTTCCACAATGAATTACAATTATGTCTGGATGTTCCTCTATCTTCAAAGTTGCACAGAGAGGTACCAAGTCCAACCACTTCATTCCACGCACTCCATGCCAGTGCACTTCCACATGTGGGAATCCAAGATCTATAGATACTCCACAGCTTTCTGCATGCACCTTCAACCAATGTATCCATGAGTCTCCCAAAATCCACACAATCTGCTTTTTGAAACACTCAGCCATATCTGTTCTTCTCTCAGCAAAAAGAATATCTGAGAAAACCTCTCCTAGCACAACACACTCACTAAACTTTACTGACCAATCCCTTGCTACATTCAATCTCATTTGCATGCCTCCCCACCCCAAATTCCCCGGATGTAATACTACCGCCATGTCCGCGAACATATCGTAACATGGACAGCCCTTCTACCATTTCCACTTCACTCTCTGTACCATTCCCTCATTGGATGTAGCTAAGAAATCACATGACCATCCACCAATAAAATCCAAGACCTCTACATGTAACTGCATCATCATAGATCAGCACTGCAAATGTACGGTGAATCTCTCGGAGTACAAGTCTCATACCATTGGCAAGCACGATCTACGAGAAATACTATACAAGTCTCCAAGATTTCTACTTGCAGCTTCGTCCATATCCATATGCATGAACACAAATTACAGGTATGCATATTTTCTATACAGTACATGAACACATTTTCTAACCGACTTTTACCATGTATAATCTGTAAAATGAATCTACGATCATTTTCTCATTGTCCTAAAATGAACTGTGACTTACAAACCTTTATACCGTTTAATTTCTTCATACACACACGCAAATAATGTTAAACCAACATTTTTGAAATAAAATATATAGACTACATATAATCAAACAAAAGTACATGCACACTCTATGATCAAATCTCAGACAATAATATTTGTACAAACACATAATTGGTTTTAATTTTTTCAATTTATATAATTACTTACATTTATATAGGACAAGCAGGCTATGACATTGACTCACTATTACGTGGAAAAGCAGGCTATGACATTGACTCACTATTACGTGGAAAAGCTTAGTTACAGGAATAGTGGAATACAGTGGTACATTATGAATTTCACAAGCCATAGTAAAGATATTTTCTTTCCTACAGTTAGTCATAAGATAGTTTTAATGGTTTTGAGGAAGGCGCTGAGCATTTCAATTTAAAAAATCTATGTCTAAATTAAAAACAGTGCTATATACAAACCAAATTACTAATTTCTTTCTTTTACAATTGCAGTGAAGACCATTCTCCAGAAAAGAAGCAGCTGAATTTCAAGTACAAAGAACAACTAAGAAGTAAACTGCTCATTTTAGAAAGTAAGTAAAATGTTACCATAATATTTGAATTATTACTCAAACACACTGTAAGGTTAATTCATGCTATTTCTGTGCCTAAAAATAGAGATTCTGCACCATTCTGACCAAAAATCCCCCCGTCTTAAACAGTGATTTATGGCAGAATGGCCCACAACTTCCTATTTTTCGACACACAAATTACCCAACTCAGCCGCTAGAATTTAGATTTATGTAGAACAAACAACTGTTTTAATTGTATAGCTTTAGATATACTATTTATACTTCTCCAAACCACTGGCTTACTTTTTTCTGTCATCTGAACCCCAGTTTAGTAACACATTAATTCAAGAATATCCATCCCTAGTAGTTGTAATTCCCAAAGCACAATCACACACCATTACATACATCTTTATCATCTTACTCAAACACTCATGCACACAACACACATGCATTCCAGAACATCCCAACCCATACCTTCTGTATTTTTTTCAACAGACCCTAAAGAATGCCTACCAAAAAGCAACTCTGTAGAAAGGAACGCAGAAGTAGAGCAAATGAAAAGAAAACTCTCCAACATAAACATCCATCTATAGCAGAATTTGTAAAAAAAGGTTGAAACACAACAGCTAATACAGTCATGTAGTGAACCAGAAGAAGTTTCTAGTACAAAAACTTTGCCTCCTCTAGCAAAAGGTAAAACAAACCAAAAAACAATTAACAGAAAATCAACTATCACTACAAATAAAACTTCTTCTATAAATCTTGATGTAGTATAAAGTAAGCATACCAAGAAAAGTATTTTAGCCAAAATGTTCCGTCACAAAGTCCTTCAAAATCTTATGAAAACAGGAGAGAAACCAGGTTGAACACTTCAAACCTATCGTAGAAAAGTAATCTTAGAAGCGTTGATAGACAGTGCAATTCTTCTCAAAAGAAAGTTATTTATTTCAGTGTTAAACAGAATAAAATCAATAACAAAACAAATAACTAATTTACAAATGGACTTTTCAATAAATGAAATGTCAACAGAAATAACTTCTTAAATATCTGTGGAGGTGAATGGAGTCACACTAGAAGCACAGAACCATACTTTAATGAAGAAGCGTATAAACAAAAGCAAACAAATACAATTGCCGTACATAGCAGTGGTCGAGGTTATGAAAAAGTTAATAATACCAAAATGGAACAAGAAGTACTCCTTACAAAAATATGCCCTGAAAACGTAGATTTACCCCTCCATTCAACTGAATCAGAACATCTAGTGTACAAATGGCCATGCACGTCGATGAGTAACATTCCCAAAAAAATGTTCAAGTCTTTACGCCAATTCCTCAATCAATATGTGAAAAGCAAAGACAAAATCAAAATTAAACTACTGCAAAATATGGATGCTTGTCCAGTACGCAAGTACACAGGACTACAAGGACATTCATTGGCCTGCATTACACGACCTACTTGCAAAACAACCTTCCATGATATCAAAAGGATATCAACACATCATGCAAGTATAAGAAATCTAGTTTATAAACTGTACTATGCTAAAAGACCTTCTTTAGCACTAGCCAATTTAAATAACATTCTTCTACATGGTAGAGCAAAAGACCTACTAAAAGAAATCGACTATATCCAGACAAAATATTTTGGAAGTGAAACCCACTTACAAGATGAATTAGCTGTAAACCAACTTCGTAACAATTCTGCACATGGCAACCTTTCACTACACACATACAAAAAAGAAATACTAAAATTTGAAAGTACTTCAGCTGAAGTACCAAACCACGTGTGTGTATGTTGCCGCAGAACTTTTTATAAAAGTAATACAAAAACTGTAGACTTATTATACAAAATAGAAGACAATGAAGAATCTAAATGGTTTGAATTAGCTCTCTACCTTATAATAGCAGAAAACAAATATGAAATAACTGACCCCATAATACTTTGCAGTTACTGCACTACAAAACTTGACAACAACCAAACTCCTTCACGTGCTATCACAAATAACTTGGAATTATATCCACTACCAAAACCCCTTCAACAACTTAATTTATATGAGAGCATCATAATTCAAACAGTGCACCCATTTCAAGCAATAATACGCCTTCAACCAAAAACTGCAAAATTACCTCCCTCGGAATTAGTGAAAGGTATTCGTGGAAAAGTAGTGTATTTACCATTAGATCTAAAAGAAAATGTGCACACTATAGGAGTGCAACGTCCAATGCAACAATCTTTAATTATCTTGGTAAATGGAGTACCTACAAAAGACAAAAAAATTTGGCAACAACTGGTAGATTTACATAAAGTTAGAGAAGCCCTGCAATATCTTAAAGAGAATAATGAATATTACAAAGAAATTAATATTGAAGAAAACTTGAAAGATACAACTGAAATAATTCAAGAGACACAAGAAGCTGGTCAATTTGAGCTCCTAGATCCTGCTACAATATCAAACACTTTAGACCATTATACAATTCATCCATTGCACTCTAATGACACCATAGAAGATGCACTGGAAACGTACCAAATGCGTCAAACAAAAGGATCACCAATCAGCATATGGGAAAAAAGTATAGAAGCACGTGCTTTTCCTCTACTCTTTCCGACTGGCAAAGGAGGAAGATACGATGATAGACCTATTCAAATATCAGCATCAGAATATCGCTCATTACGAATGTATTCTGAAGATCCCAGATTTCGACAAAATGTGGAATACATATTGCACCTACTATTTAAAAGTGAACTAGCAACTTTATGTTACGGAGTTGCACACATATTAAAATCAGGATCACACTTTCAAAATATGACAGCTACACAATTATTACAAAAAGTTCAACAGAAAGATGAGGTTTTACAAGCAAATCTTACAAATCTATTAGCAAATATGCGTGGTACTAAAGAGTACTGGTTTCGACGTCATGGAGGTGTACATTGTATGATCAGAAACCTTGGCCCACCCACTTGGTTTGTTACATTAAGTTGTGCAGAATATGCATGGGAAGATTTACATGCTTTCCTACGCATATCAAACAAAAACAAAACAAACATAGATATACTAACACCTGGATAACTTTGTTCTCAGGATCCTGTTAATGTTTCAAGATATTTTCACCATCGCTTCATTGCTATGCTACATTTTATTTGTAATAAAATTGTTCCTCCCCTTGGAGAAGTGCAACACTTCTTTTGGAGAAAAGAATACCAAGCCAGAGGAGCACCACATCCTTTTATGGATTAAAGATGCTCCTAAATTTGGTCAAGACAGTGATGCCACTGTTTTACAGTTTATTGAAAAATATGTCACTTGTGAAATTCCATCAGAATCCACAAATAGTGATCTTCATGCAAAAATTTTACAATTCCAAAGACACAAATGTGGCAAATATTGTCGTCGCAAATACAAAAACAAAGGCAAATAATACACCAAATGCCGATTTGGTTTCCCTAGACCAGTTACAAATACAGGTCAAGTGAACAACCTCATGTCTTCAGTTAGACATAGTGTTAAAGGTAATTCACCTAAAAATACATATTGCATAAAAAGAAAAGAAGAAGAAAAATATATCAATGATTACAATGCAATCATTGCCCACTTATGGAATGCAAACATAGATTTGCAGTACATTGCAGACAATTCTACTGCAGTTGCACGATATGTCACAGCATACTTAACCAAATCAGAAAAGACAGAGCTCCAAGACCTCTGGAATGACCTGTCATCAGATAAAACAGTGTCTCAGAAATTATACAGCTTGGGCATAAAAATGCTGTCCCATAGAGAATGTGGATCCTATGAAGCAGCTGATCGATTAACTGGTACTGCATTTTATGGTAAATCTGCAAATATAGTATGGCTAAGTCTTGGTTCAGCTAAATCTAGAAAAAGAGTTCTAAAATCACAAGAAGATATAGTAACAATAGCCAAACATGATCCCAACAGCCAAGACATTTAAAAAAAAACAATTTATTGGACACATACTACCCAAACAGGAGTACCACTTTGGAAACCATGTGTCTATACCACGTAGCCCAAAACTACACATACAAAAATAATATAAAACCTGATGAACAAAACCGTAAATACAAAGTGACAAACTGTGAAGGCAGCTTAGTAAAACTCACCAAACCAAATGTAATTAATCATATCAGAATTGTCATTAATTGTCATTAATTGTCATGCCCGTGGGCTACCGGCGCTGTACAAAAAATAAATACATACATACATACATACATACATTAAAGACTCTTCAACATAAAGAAGTATATTACATGTCCCTGCTACAACTCTTTAAACCATGGGGAAAAGAAGAAGAAATACTAGATAACTATGACTCATATGAAGACGCTTTCAAAGCAAATGAAAGCAGTATAACTGATGTAAACTTTGCACAGTACAAAACAATGAACAGCAACACGAAGAAGAACTCCAGGCCCAACTAGATAAGGACACTCCTGACAGTAGTCAACCTTCTGTCACAGGAAGCCAAGAACTAATGGGAGACCCACTAATAACAAATGAGGCAGAATTAGCTATGATAGAAGTAGAAAACACCATGTGTCAGTATGAAGATAAAGAAAACTTAACTATACTACAATCAAAGCTAAACAATGAGCAACGTAGCATTTTTTAAGAAGTAACAAAAGAAATTGCACATGGTGTACAACATGAAAACAAAGAATGCACCTGTCAAAATTACAAACCTATACTATTGTATGTCAGTGGTGAAGCTGGTTCTGGCAAAACATTCCTAATCAAAATCATCAGTAAGTTCCTTCAACAATTTACAAACAACAAACTGTCAGCTGTTGTCACTGCCCCCACAGGTTTAGCTGCCTACAACATAGGTGGTGTCACTTTACACCGATTACTACTCCTGCCAGTAGTACACCAAAACAAATTAGATTATTACAAACTTTCTGCAGAAGCTGCAATGTAACTATGCAGAGTATTGAAACAAATGAAAATGCTACTAATAGATGAAGTGAGCATGGTGTCCAACCTAATGTTGGCTTTGATTCACCTCAGATTACAAGAAGTACCCAAAACAAACTATGAAGAGCTCTTTGCAGGAAAACACATTATTGTTTTCGGAGATCTTCTTCAATTGACACCAGTAAAAGGTGAACCTATTTTTAAAACATTAGGACACAAACTCTGCCGTAACATTGTTGGCAGCATAGGAAATGTCAACATTTGGCAACACTTCCAATACAAAGAATCAACAGAAAACATGCGCCAATCTGCAGATCTCAATTATGCCAACATCTTAAAAAGTATCAGAGTTGGTATACTTTCTAAAGAAGCAGAAGCAATATTGAAAACCTGGATCATTCATGCACTTTATGGTGATAATGCATGTGCTACAGATGTTATGGAACAATTAGCCCACAAAAATGTCAATTGTATGGCCTTAATGCCAACTCTTGCAAGCTGTTTCAAATTCAATGAAATAATGTTAAGTAAAGAAATGCAACCAATAATGGAAATTAGCGCCACAGGCAAACTAGATGTACATGGAATGACACTACCCATGTGTGACCAAGCCACAACAAGACTAAATAGTTTAGAAAAATCAATCTCAAACACAGCAGGCTTGGAAAAGATATTAAAATTATCCTTAAATTGCAGAGTAATGCTGAAACGTAACCTTGGCGTGGACCAAGGACTAGTTAATGGAGCACTGGGTACAGTTGTTGGCTTTCAAACATACCCACGTGACAACAAAATTCAGTTTGTCAATATTCTCTTTGACAAACTTTCAGAAGTAAAAAGAATGGGACGCTCAACAGCTCGATTCCTTCTCTTCAAAGACATGTATGTATGCAGAGAACAATTATCTCTAACTCTTGCATACGCAGTCACCATTCATAAATCACAAGGTCTTACCGTGGACAAAGCAATGATAGACATTGGTAACACAGTCTTTAAAGAAGGCATGAGCTACCTAGCACTATCACGCTTACATACACTTGACGGTCTATTTCTAATCAACTTTGATGCAAGTAAAATGAACGCTGATATTCCTTGCATTTTAGAATACAATAGACTTCGTTCACTATACACTCCCCATCTAAACACATATTCTGTTCCACAAAAAGTAAAACATTATAAAAGAAAAATAAATCAAACAGAAAAGCAACAGGATGTCACTGCAAATCCTCCAAAGAGAGTAAAAGAAAGTAATACTTCATCAAGTGCCACAAGCAAAAAAGAATCAATTAGGGAAAGTAAACCAGGTACTTCTTCAAAGAAGGAAGACAAACTCCTCAAAAAGCAGTCAGATACAGAACTACCTGGTCTATTTAAACTCTCAAATATAGTTGGTGTAAGTTGCTACGCAAATGTAGCAATGAATATTCTATTTCAATTACCACCAATTGTTGAGAACATTTACTTACACAGTACAGACCCATTGTGTTTGCAAATGTTAGTACTTCACAGAAACGCAGCAAACAATCCTAACAACACGTATAGTGTTTATGGAATAAGACAACAACTGGGCTACTGTGCTGGAATGGTGAAATTCACTATAAACTCACAGGAAGAGCCACAAGAATTTCTAATGTACTTACTATTAGTACTGGAAAACAAAAACACACCTATAAATGAAATCTTCCAGATTTCATACATGTGAAAACATATATGCACTCTCTGCAACAATGTGACACAAGAACAAATCCCCAATTAACCCTTTGTGTATATACATCAATACCTAATTGTGAATCCGTTCCATTTCAGCAACTTGTACAAAATGCAAACCATGGTAGATTATGTTCAACCTGCAATTCAGATAATCGCTCCACGTTAGTAATACAAACACATAGTAAATATGTAATACTAATGCTTCTACGTTACAATGCAGATGGTACCAAAAACAACTGCAAGCTGACTGGATTCACACATGGTCAAATATCACTTGGTAGGAAAACCTTCACAACTATAGGTATAATCTACCATGCAGGAGCCACAACCAATTCAGGGCACTACACTGCATATATAAAAAAGAAATGTGGATGGTTTGAATGTAATGATAGTACCATTACTCTAAAGCAGAGAATACCAGCAAATCTTACAAACACTTATTTAATGTTCTTAATACCAAAATTTGATAACTAAACTGTACTTAAACCTTAAGTACACTTGTAGTAAAAAAATATAAATTGTCACAATATTCCAAAAGCTATCTAACTGCCCAAAGATGCTACAACAACTAATCAGATAAATTAATACCACTAAAATAGAGAAAAAAACAGACAGTTAGAATACGCCAATTGGTATCCAACTGTCCCAAAATTTAGAAATATCCAAACAGATAAATCAATACCACGAAATTATATAAAAAAATAAACAGTTACAATACGCCTACTGGTATCCAACTGCTCCAAAACTTTACAATATCCAAACAAATACCTAATATCTTACTGCTCCCAAAAACCGGAACAATCCAATGTATAAAGCATTAGCCAGAAACAACAAGTAAACACTGAAAACAAACAAACAAAAAAACTGTAGCATAACACAAAAAGTTTTTTTTTTAATCCAACATGGATTTTTTTTCTCCCACAGACCCAATGATTTTAGCAATAAACACAGAAACTGAGCAAATTGCACAGTACTCTGGTTTGTCATCTACTAAATATGAGGGTAAAAAAAGAAGAAAATGTTGATTGTACAATGTAATAAGTCTTTATAAAATACTAATACTAACATGCTATTTTCTTTTATCACAGAAATGAACAAGAAAAACATGGACTCCCGTTACTAAACCAAATAGTAAGTATAACATGATAAATACAACCATCGCAGCATATCACACCCATACTGGCTTATAAAAATGTTCCTTATAAATTTGTTTTTGACCCAAAGTTATAAGCCACTATGAGTGTGATATGCTGCGGTGCTTGTGGCCAGAGCATGGACTCTTGGGTGCATGGCATATGAGTGTGATGTGCTGCGGTGGTTGTGGCCAGGGCATAGAGTCTTGGGTGCATGACCAAATGGCCATGCACCCAACATTCTATACCCTGGCCACAACCACTACAGCATATCACACCCATAGATTCAAGCATTGCAATCATTTTAATGTCCGCGGACACAAGGAAGTTCCTAGAACACATTCAACTTGCCAGAGGACGATACGGACAGCATCCTTAGGACACCCCCATTGTCTTTATGTACGAACATTTCAGGACACCGCGAGTGTTCTTAGAACACTTTCAGCTTGACAACAAACAATACAGACAACGTCTTCAGGACACCCCCTGGGAACATTCCAGGACCCCACGAGTCTTCTTAGAACACTTTCAACTTGACACCAAATCCATTCTGCTTATTTACGAACATTTCAGAACAGCCGTGTTGTCCGCAGACAAATCGAACACAACAAAAGCGCCTAGCACATAAAAAAAATACAACATTGCACCTATCTCATACTCCCCCACCCTCCCCAAACACTCTTACACACCAACACACTCCACTAAATACAATTTTTAAACCAAGTTTCACCTCGCTGTCCGCGGTCGTCCGCAAATGCAAGATGTCGGGCACCACCAAAAATCTGACGCGCTCCACGCCCCATGCCGTCCAATCAGCGAACACGTCGGATGTCTGCGGATGCGCAAGCCGCTCGGCCAATCAGGGCACTGTCCGTGGAGCGAACCGGGAAGTCCGTCCGCGAAGCGAACGGAGATATCACACATTTTTTTGCCTTACATTTTGGTCATTTTAAAAAAAAACTACTGGACGGATTTACACCAAATTTGCAAAAGCATGCTTTCGGGACCAAGACCCCGCTCCTTCTGCAAATTTGGTGTAAATCCGTCCAGCGGTTTGGGCTGTAGGCGTGCGCAAAGTTTTTTCTCATTATGTCTATGGGAAAAAACAAAAGTTTTGGGACCCCCCTATAACTTTGCCCCCCCTGGACCAAACCTCTCCAAACTTTGCAAAGAAATTCAGAGTGGGCCATCTACTTTTTTTTGCAAAGTTTGGTGAGGATTCGTCCAGAGGGAGCGAAGTTATAAGCCACCCGAAAAATGCTCTTCCTACGGAAACACCAACTTAACCATAACTACATGGACGCTACTGCATCCATGTAATATATATATATATATATATATATATATATTAAAGGGCGTCGGTCGCTGTCTTATAGTTAAGGTGAGTCAGAGACACATAGGAACCCCTCAAAATTATATTGTGAATAACATTTGATTGGAGTAACTGTTTTGGCCAACATTTCGAAAGTGATTAAAGACCTGCACCCACTCCCCAGACTGCAAAGTTTTGTTAAAAAATATAAAAGTTACTAAGCGTCAAAAAATCCAAATCAAAAGTGCCGCCTACTGCCCTTTCATTTTCCCATAGACAAACAAGGTACATTTTTGCCAAAGCCCAAGGTACATTTTTGCCAAAGCCCAAAGCCCAACCCATTGGACTTTTGTAGACCTGGTAGGTATTTTGGACTCTTGTATTTTGGCTGTGTGTTACCAGGTCCAAAACAACCTAGGCACAAAGCATTGACTTGCGATCCATGCATGGTTTGGGGTTATTCCGCGCAGTCGTTTTTTAAATAGTTGACAGAGAATGGGATGCCCCCTCCCAAAAAATAGATAGTGATATTGAAGGGCTTTACCCAAAACCGGGTGTTTTATAGAAATGAAACGACTGTCATCTTGTTTTTTTTATTCACAGCTATAGCTGAGGATATGGGAAAATGAAATGCAGGAAGAAAGCTATTTACAGGTCAAAAAACATGGAAATGCCATCAGGCTAGAGGTGGGCAGGAGGCTACAGGGAACCAAGTGAAATTATGGAGTTAGAGGCGGTCTAGGGACTGAGTTTGTAGCACAAAGCTTCACGTAGCCTCAGCTATATCTGTGAATAGCTGACATCTGAAAGCAAACTGCGTCACAGAAACAATGTGTGTTGTGGGGGAAGGGGGAGGGCAGGGGAGGCAAGGAGGCCACCTGGGGAGTGGGGGGGAGCTGGAACAGATGAGGGGGCACCTGGTGAGATGCTGGGGGGCAGGAAATCATTTTTTTGTGGGCGTTTTGCCGATATTCGCGTCCATATCCGAGGCTACAAAGGACTACATATAACTGCAGGTACAAATAGTTGTGTTCCCGTGGCTATATATTTTGTGGTGTGAGTGTTTCATTTCTCTTTTAAAGTAATTTCTATAGGTATTGTGATGTCGGGGTGAAAAATCACTGGCCATGACCAAAGACCATGGTCAGTGACCTGGTAGGTATTTTGGACTCTTATATTTTGGCTGTGTGTTTTCAGGGTTTTGTATATGTGAGACTCTGTTGAAAAAGAGAAGAAATCAGTTCAACAAAATTAATATAAAAAGGATCACTTGTATTCTATTCTTAGATGCCCCCTACAATGTATTTTAGGTTGGGTGTTCTTACTTTCGGTATTATGTTGTGTGGCTGTGGAATGTTTGTTTACCCAGTTTACTGTTATGTATTATTTTCTGCTTGCTTTATTTTCAGCTACTTTATATACGTACATGAGTAGTGTTGTACTGGATTGATATTATTTTAAGTTGTATTGTTGTATGAAGCCTGAAGTGAGGCACCTTTTTTATCCAATTTGTTTAACCACGGTTATGATAAATGTCAATGAAATGTAACTGCGGGTAAAATAAAAAACAATTTTTTAATTGTATTGTATTTGTGTATTTGTATGTCATAAGTAGTCCTTAAAAGGACTGTTTGGGGTACACTGAGTGTAGTAGTTTAGCACATCTGAACTGCTGTTTTGATATTTTGAAAGGATACAGCATATCCTTCATCAGTTAGGTGTACTCTGTCAGGTTTATAGAAATTGGTCATGTAGTATTGTGTGTTGTTGTTCGAAATCCTTGGGCCTCATTCCAAGTTGGGCGATAAGGGTTAACGGTCACCGGTAAGGAGACCGGTGCCGTTAAACCCTTACTGCCCAAATCCGAGGTCCCTTACACGTCCTTTACGGGTCCTGCTAAGGGACCAGGGCGCTAATAACGGGCCTGCTATTCACGTGCCCGTTATTAGCGCCTTCCCCATTGGGAATGGGGAATGGTTGGTTGAATGGGGACTTACCGGGTCCTCCAGGGTCGGAATGACCCAGTAAGTCCGCATCCAACCAGTCCGGACCCGGACCCGGTTTGGGAGGCAGCCATGGTGCTACTAGCACCATGGCTACCGCCCAACTCGGAATGGCACCCTATAAGTGGTTGTGGTCTCTCCTGAATGCTGAAACTGCTTTATTAGCATTTCTCTGGGATTTCTCAATTTTACAATTAAATCTGGTGGTCCATCTCCATTCTTGCCTCTGTGTCAGATTGGAAAATATAAAGCTGGTTTGAGGAAATAGTTCGATTAGTTTTGGCATGTTTTATTTTATCATTAAAGTAAGTGACACACCTCATACATTCCCCAAATCATTGCTTCCACAATGAATTAGTGTGATGTCTGGGTGCCCTGTACTTTTCAGACTGAACAATTTTGGGAAAATGTGGAACCAACACATTCCCTGCAATCCAAACCATTTAATTGTAAAATCTCTGAAACCTAGGTCAATGTTAATATGAACTTTCTCACAAAAAGCCAGCAGCCAAAACAGCAAACTGTCTCTTTTCAAACCAGCCATGATATGTGCAGTCTCTCTGCGTTTCCTGGAAAATTATTCCTAGTTTGAATTTCTAGAAGTTTGTATAAGCAGGGTTTGTATAATGTGTGTTTTTTGTAGTTTCTAATTGGTTGATGGAGCTGTTGTAATTATTCATGGCTATCCAGGAGCCCTCAGCATTGCTATTCGCGGGTAGATAGCACCCCCCTGTGCAGCCGTGGCTATATGACAACAAACGGCATGTCGTGTGTTTGTGGACATGTCGTAGCCACGCCTATCCAAAATTTTGGGTGGGGTAGCATTGTAAAGACTGGAGAGGGGGGTCTTTACTCCTGCTCTCTATATGGTAGAGGAGAGGCAGAGAGGACCCCAGCCAAGATTGTCTATTATGGTAGCAATGGACAAGCAATCAAGGCCTAGCTTCTCAGGAGGTGATGCAGGCTGGTTCTTAAGTACAGTGTAGTCGCCACGCACCCACAAAGGAATGTCCGCACACTGTATTAGTTAAAACAGAGTCTTTATATAATAATATTCAGGTTTCTGTACAATATCACGATAACTCACTTTGTACTTGGTTATCTATAATAGCAAATCTATACAGTTCTACGTGGTACCACAATTACTATTCAATCTCTTTAAAGTGCATCAACTGTATGGTTAAATGTCACACAAATCAGTTCGTAAAGGAAACCAACAATAGCTATAAGAGGAAAGCAGTTGGTTAGAACAATTGGCAGAATACTGGCCCGTTTACATAGACACAGTTTGGTGTGGAGATCCCCCCACCTGGGCAACCTGTAGAATAAAGATGTATCACAAGCCCAGTCCATATATTGTTCACAAGAGTCTTTCCAATAGTTCAGCAACCCTAAAGTACCTAGTGTTGTTGAGCTCCTCGTCGGGAAATCGACGGCCCTTCTTGAGTGCCCTCCCTTTAAGGCAGGAGTCACGGTTCGTCGAACGTCCGGCGATGAACAGGGTGAACTACGGCAATAAATCGGCAGCTTCTTTCCTAGCGTTGCTCGTCGATGACAGAGCGTAGACGTCCTGCAAGGAAGAAGCGTGCGGGGCACCTCGATGTCGATAGTTCCGGATCGCAAAGAGTTTGAAGAACTGTGGCCCAGCCCGGGCGTCAAGTCATCCAGCGTCTCTGTGGTCTTTAGGTGGTGGGAAACCCACCGGCGGATGCTCCTTGGCACGTCAAAGGCCGCGACTTTCTACGGCGGGACAAATATGGTCGACGATGCAGACAAGAGTGTCCTTGGATCAAATGTTCTTAGGTAACAGGAGCACTGCGGCTCCAGTCGGCGACGGCGGTCCTCGATGGTGACGGACAACAGTCCGAGCATTTCTCCTTGGGCTTCCGCGGCAGTCCCCGTTTCGTAGGTCTGTCTACCAGGGAGCTTTGGCAAAGATCAGCTGGTGCACGATGGTCCCTCGTAGTTTGGGAAGAGGACGCCTTACCAGGTCCTCTCTGGGTCAGTCCTTGGAGGCACAGCAGCTTTCAGATCGATGAAGTAGAGCAACAGCAATACTTCTCTTCCATCAGGACTTCAAGGTCAAGCTTCAGTTTCACTCCAGTTACTCTTCGTAGTTTGGACATCATCTTCTGAACGATTTCTAGCAGTGAGAGGCCCCCAGATATACTAGTTGATATCCCATTCATTCTGCTGGGTCACACTCAGGCAACCAATCAGTCAGAAGGGCTTTCAGCAGACAGTCAGCCAATCAGGCGCACAGTGCATTCAGGCCATTCTTCTCCATCCAGACACTCACAACACAAAATGTGGATTCGGACAAGTATCATGCCTTTCAACACTACACACTGCTTTCATACCAGTTTTGGGCAAGGCTGTTTCAGTCATTGTGTCAAACACCAGATACCAGACATCCACAACAAGAAGTGTACCCACAACATACGGTCGTTGAGAAGGCTCCAGCCAGTCTGGTCGGCACTTACGCACACTACCATACATGGAACTTCCACCCAGCAGCCAGTCAGGGTGAAGGGACAGAGTCAGGGCTTCCTGGGACTTCGGGAAAACCAACGTAACAAGCAATGGAAGGCAAGAGGCCACGGGGCAATCTTGTCCCCATCAGGAATCTACCGATTACAATGACAGGGCCTGGGCATCCCAAAATGGAGGATGCTCAGGGCACCAGTAATTTCAGCACGGAACTGCCACCAGCCCATACCCTGCTCTGTGGGCCACACACAGGTGCCCAAAAACATACACTAGGGGCACAGGGTTGTAGCCCACCCATGGGTGCCATAATGGTATCCCATGGGTCTGGACACTAAACCAAAAGAGAGAGCAGCACCGCCAGGAATCCCACATGAACTCGTGTGCGGAAAACACAACAGAACATAAGATAAAAAGAAGTGAAGGACAAGGATACGGAGGCCCTGTCCCTCCGATGCATTTCCAGCATCACAAGCATCTAAGATGCGTTCAGTCTTTTGGGGGATTGTAAGGGAGTAGGTAGGGGAGTGGAGGAGGACCATGAGAAGTGGAGGGGGGCTGTTAGGCATGTTGGGGACACTTGGAGCTTGGTGGAGTGCAAAATACAATTTGAAATCCATACTTTTTACGAATAGCTGCAGCTATCAGCAAACGGCCATGAAGGCTGTTGTTTAATCGCATCTATAAATAGCACATGCGTAGGTGCATCAACGCTTTTTGCCATTTAATTGGTTTTACCGGTAGACTTGGTTATATTTGTAGCCATGTCTATAAACATACATTTTAGCCATGTCTATAAACATACATTTTCTGAGCAATAATCATATTGTTATGTGGATGATACAGTACAGAATTCTATGTGTGTTTGTTATTTGATCTGGTTAGGTGTTCTCTTATTTTATTTGGACTTTTGAAGGCTGGCTTAATTTGATTTTGGGTTTGCAAAAAATGCATGTGTGCCCGCGAATACAAAGCAGGATCTAAAGTTGTGTCTAATAGCCGCAGCTATGAAAGATGCTGAGTCGGGGGAAAATTGATTTCTGTGGGTTTCATTGTTTGTTATTGGTTGTTGGTACTTTTCTTTTTGTACCAACTATTTTTGACTGCTCAGCATGCATCCTAACTGTGTTTGAGCACCACCACATCCGTGCCCCCCTTGTGACTGTCTTTTTTTTAATATAATGGTTTTGTAGCTTGTCATCCATTTTAGTAGTTTTTTGGTATTCAATTTGGAAAGTATAAAAGCCACCAGTCTTGTGTGTGTTAGGTGTATTTACCATTGCTATCAGCTGGTCATTATGATTTTCTTCATCTGCTTTCATTGTGTGTAATGTATTTAATGTATTTTTCAAGTTTTAGGAATATGGATCTATAAAATTAGATTGGTCAATTAATGACATTTATATGCAGGCATTTCGTTTTTTGTATTTATGTTGGTGAGGTTGAAATGTTTATTTGATTGCATTTTTTGTACTTTTAATGCACTTTCAGGTATGCAGTACTTTAGAATGTTTTGTGAGGTAGTTGAATTGATGGTGGTTTGCAAGTTTATTTTAGTCATTTATTTTGTGTATTGTATTGTAGCTGTATCAATCTCATCAGCCCAATGGACTCTCACTAGATGTTGACAGTTTACTCCTGTGAAAGGTCCACCTATATTCAGAACATAGAGGTACTGTTGGAGAGGGAGCAGCTGGTAAAATTGGAAATGTGCAGTTGACACTGCTGCAGAAGTTGAGGCTTCTTTCAGTGTTGGTGATGTTGTACTGGTGGATTTTTGTGCATGTGCCTCATGCATTTTTATTTTGTGGTGCTCGTGTGATTTCCGTTAGACATCGTCCGCACTTTTTAAGTGGATTCGTACTAGATGGTTTCTCATTATTGATGTTCCTAATCTTTGTGATAGGACATTGTAAGGGGGAAAACAATTGCCACTTACAAAAAAAATACCCATTCGAGGCTTTGTCTACACATGACTTGCATCATGGACATATCCAGATTGGGTAAAATAGGAGGCTGTGCAGTTGCAATTGGTGATGTTGTTGCACTGGTGAACGGAGGTGCTGCAGGTGATGCTGACACTACGCAAGGAATGTGACCCATCGATTTGTTTTTGTGATGTTTGTGCGATTTCTGATAATCATCATCAACATCATCCCAGTGGACATGCACTAGATGATTAATCATAATAGATGTTCCTAGGCTCTGCAACGGAATAGTGGAAGGCCCACGGCATAGCGTTTTGCTTCAGAATGTGCAAAGTACCTCCTCTGCCTCTTTTTTGGAACAGTGTTCCTTGACTTTAAAGAAGTGCCAACTGTCAGCACTGGTTTTTATCCCAGTTGCTTTCTTCTATCGTTTGGGTAGCCAATGGATTGGCTACCCAAACGATAACATCATCACTACTGGTACTCTCGTGGTTGGATATGTTGAAATGTCCAACCAGGGAGGAATATATAAAACAAAAATGACAGCACTACCAAGACAATGGACCTCATTAGGAGTGTGCCGGTCGTGGTAACAATGGTGCCAGTAAGCTACCGGTATCGTTGTTACTGGACCGGCACACTCTGAGTTCTGCGGGTGGGTGCCGTCCCGCCCACCAGGTCTGATTAGCAGGTGGAATGGCACCCGCCCGCAGACTTTGATGGAAGAACTGCTGGTGCTTCCGTCCTCCCCATTACCATTGAGTGATATGGGACTCAATGGTAATGGGGAGTAATATATTCCTGCACTTGGCTTCAGGCCCCACCGGGGCTGTAATGCCTCGGTTATTCCCTAAAGCCAGGTGCCAGAAAAAATACACGACTCTGGCAGTAGCCTGCCGTTTTTACTGGCATGTCTACCGCTGAGGTTTTAATGAGGCCCAATGCCTCTATACTGTCAACTATCTGTAGTGATGTTCTTTTTTTATGACAGTACTAGTGTTTCTACCTGTGTGATTGTTTTCTATCCCTTGTTTTACAAGTTGTATTATCCCACCCTATTCTCTCTTGTTCTCCAAGTTTACTTAACCGACCCAATCCCCTGTCCTGCAACCACCCAGTGTAATGTCCTTTGTTTAATCTCACCCAGTTTATATATCCCTGTTTGTTTCTTGTAGTGGTATTTTCTTATACTTTTCTATGTTGTTGTATGTTTTTTTATCCAAGTTCGATTTTTTTTCTAATTACCCAATGATTAATATGTGCAAAGAGCACAACAGTGTTGTATGCACAAATGTTGTATTTTAGCACCACACACCGTGGGTAATAATAAGCAGCGCTCAGATACCTGAGGGTTTGTAGCGCTATATAAAAGCCTAATTATTATTATTATTATTATTATTATTATTATTATTATTATTATTATTATTATTATTATTATTATATAGTGCATGTGATACACTGTATATAAAATATGAGGGTAAAAAATATGTATTGAATTGTGTTTATTAAAGTGTGTGTGTTCTTGAACTGATTATGTTTTCTTTGTTTCTGAGAGAATGATATTCTTATTTTTTAAACGTAGCTCAATAAACGCAGCTACGGTCTTGTCCAATGGGCTGTTGGAATTCGGAGGCACGGGTAACGGCAGCAATGACTGCAGTGGATTTCTAGCTGCGCGTTCAATCAATTATACCCGGAGCTATAGATCTAATGCGCAAAAAGAACATCCTTTTTATGTACTCTTTTTACTGTCCATTTAGTTATTAATATTATATACTCATTTTATGGAAAGAAACAAGGGCTACAAAACATGGGGTGTCATTGGATTTTTTTTTGAGATACGGCTATTCTACATTTTTGGGAACAAAATAATATGTCGAAAAAATATTTAAAATGTATTGAGTTTAGTGTTTGTAAACAGTTATTGTAACATTTTAAATACTTTTTATACATTAATAATACATATAAGTGTACATATTTGAAAAAGGTAAATAAGGTAAATAAATATGCAAACAAAGTTTGTTGAAAGCAGATTTATTTGGGGGGGGGGGCGTTTGTGGGATTTCTTTTTCTTTTAGTTAGAACACATGATATATCTTCTTCTTTAGCCCAATTATCTGGGTTTTCACTGTCCATGATTTGTCGTAAATTTACAATGTTCTTTTTCATTGATTGTACTTCTTTTTCAATATTAATTAATAGTTGTTGTATTTCTGTTAATGAATCCATGATTAGTTTTGTGGGTATTGTTTGTGGTGCTTCTTGATTAATTCCTTGTGGTACTTGAATGACTTCTTCATCTGATTGAAATTATTTGAAATATTTCGAAACAATTGAAGATATAATACACTTTAAAAATATTTGTGTTGGTTGTATTCACATTTGATAGTAGGTAGATACATTATATCTGTTTGGTGACTGATATTTGTTCCTTAAAATGTGATTTGTTGTCTAATTTTAAATAAATATAAAGAATGGACTTACAAAATCCTGAATGTGGTGTATTTTCTTCTGGTTAATTTTCTTCAGCATGTTCTTTTTTGATGTCTTCCTTTGTAGGATAATTGTCCTCTGGCCATTGCATATAGTTTTCCATTTTAGTGTGGTAGAAAGAAATACTGCTTGTCACTTCAGATGTTAGAATCAGCAATAGAGCAAGAATACATGAGGAGAGAAGGTGGAATGTTTGTATGTACTTTCTGATTGGTTGTTCATTGTCTGTTTGATGGATGGCTGCCAGTAGGATGCCAAATACCTCAGATGCTGTTAAATTGTTGAACCTATCAGAGAATGTATTTTGTTGAGTGATGTTTATATATGCCAATAAAACAGTAGATTATATTTTATTATTGTGTTAAGAGTGTTTCTACATAGTACATTTTTATTGCTTGAGACTGAGGTGCAGCTGTAGGAGATTGTGGTATTTTCGGGGTATATTTATTGTTTGATTGGATATTCGAAACATGCAGACAATTTCTGAAGGTGAAGATTTTCATTGCTCAGAACACTGGAGAGTTTAAAAATGTTGAGAAAGGGGTTCATAGTGATGTTGAGGGCATAGGTGGTGTGTTCTCAAAACATTGTCGTACAATGTTTTTTTGTTTTTAGAATATTGTTCTAGATGGAGTGCTTGAAACGAGAAGTTTATGCTGCAAATGTGGAGAAATATTTTTGACACGGAGTACCGTTTTTTTCTCTTCGGGAAAGAAAATTATTAATCATCTAAAGAGCGCAGAGAAATGTTTCAAGATTTTCTTTTTGTATTAGAGGTGAAGAGTATTTCTCTGATTGAAAATATATTGGGGCCAATTCATAGAATCCTGCGCAGAAAAGGCCATGCGCTGCCCGCTGAGAAGGAGCGTGCACCAGCCGTGGTGCAGAGAAACAATTACGCAGCATGCGTATTCATGGATTTTCCGAGGCATCCGTAGCCATGGCACAAGGAACATTAAGCTGTGCCAGTAGCACCCCCAACACGCCCCCATGCGCAGTAGAAAGCAAGCGAAATGCCTAGCACAGTGTAAGACCCTGTGCCATCCCTGTCCAGCATACAGCACCCCTACCGAAATCACGTGATAACCACACACGTTCCCCGCCCGCACCCCAGAGTAATCGCGTGAAAACGCAGCACGTACCCCGGTCGCACCCCAGCCAAATTGCGTGAAAACTCTGCGTGTACCCCGGTTGCACCCCAGTGCAATCGCATGAAAACTCTGTGCGTATCCTGGTCACACCACAGCGTCATTACTGGAAAACACCCCGTGATTCCCGGCAGCACCACAGACAAATAGTGCCGCTGCACCTGGCAAACCTCTGTAAGCAGAACCCTCCTCATGGAACACCCACACCCCAGCCCCCATCACCCGTGACACCAACCTGCAGGCAGCCCCCACCAGACCGGACACCCCCAGCCCCTATCACCCATGACGCCACCCTGCAAGCAGCCCCCACCAGACTGGACATCCCCAGCCGTGCTCACCCGTGATGCCACCCTGCAGGCAGCCCCTGCAGGCCGGACGCCCCCAGTACCCCTCTCCCATGACGCCACCCTGCAGGCAGACCCCACCGCATGGGATACCCCAACCACCATCACCCATGATGCCACCCTGCAGGCAGCCCCCAATACATGGAACACCCCAGCCGCCATCACCCATGACGCCACCCTCCAAGCAGCCCCCACCACATGGGACACCCCAGCCCCCATTACCCATAACACCACCCTCCAGGCAGCCCTCTCCACATGGGACACCCCAGTCCCCATCACCCATGATACCACCCTGCAGGCAGCCCCCACCACATGGGACACCCCAGCCCCCATCACCCATGACGCCACCCTGCAGGCAGCCCCCAACACATGGGACACCCCAGCCCCCATCACCTGTGATGCCACCCTGCAGGCAGCCCCCTCCAGACTGGACACTCCCAGCCCCCATCACCCTTGACGCCACCCTGCAGGCAGCCCCCAACACAGCCCCAACACATGGGACATCCCAGTCCCCATCACCCATGACGCCACCCTGCAGGCAGCACCCTCCAGACCATACACCCCCAGCCCCCATCACCCGTGATGCACCCTGCAGGCAGCTCCCTGCAGACCAGACACCCCCAGCAGCCCTCACCCGTGATGCCACCCTACAGGCAGCCCCCAACAGATGGGACACCCCAGTCCCCATCTCCCATGATGCCACCCTGCAGGGAGCCCCCACCACATGGGACACCCCAGCCCCCATCACCTGTGATGCCACCCTGCAGGCAGCCCCCAACACATGGGACACCCCAGCTGCCATCACCCATGATGCCACCCTGCAGGCAGCTCCCACCACATGGGACACCCCAGCCCCCATCACCCATGAGGCCACCCTGCAGGCAGCCATCTCCACATGGGACACCCCAGCCCCCATCACCCATGACACCACCCTGCAGGCAGCCCCCACCACATTGGACACCCCAGCCCCATCACCCATGACGCCACCCTGCAGGCAGCCCCCACCACATGGGATACCCCAGCCTCCATCACCCATGACCCCACCATGCTGGCAGCCCCCTGCAGAGGGGATACCCCCAGCCCTCCTCACCCGTGATGCCACCCTGCAAGCAGCCCCCTCCAGACGGGAAATCACCTGCATGCTAGATGCTGACATGGTGACACATGTTAACTCCATCGATGGTGTGTCGAGCACCTTGACTGCTGTGTAGTAACACTACCCTGAACCTCCTGGTCAAAATATATCCTGCAAACAGAAACAAAAACACACACCTGGGCCACATCCTTGAGTGTGCCAGCTGCTCAAACACAATTGCTGCCTGCAACCATATCTCAACATACACATCACACAAGTAAATGGGAAAGTGAGGCCCTGCAGCCCATGTGACAAAGTCATCTCAATAATCCCCATGTAGAAATAGTCACACAGGGAGAGATTTTTAAGCACCCTCAATGTGTGCCACATGAGCAGACACTGCCTAGGCTTGTCACGGCATGAGCCTCAATGAGACGACATTACCTGAACAGATAACCTAATGAACATATCACAGTTCCTCCCATGTGTGAATGACATGACATGTCATTCACAAAGTAAATATACACAAATGTCCAAAGGCCCAAAGAGTCCATGGAGGGGGAAGACAGTGAAGACCGAGACAATGAACTTGTTAGGGCAGGTCCAGCGAGATGGCGCCAGTGCATGGGAAGTGGGGAAAGAGAAAAGGGTGTGGAGGGAAGAGGGCAGTACAGTACATGTTAAGGACATCATAAAAAATAGAGCACGAAAGGAAATGAACAAACTGTGGCCAGCTAGTGTCAAGTGCAAACCTAAGTGTAGTTAGCAGTTGTGAAATGCCGGCAGGTGTCTGTTGGCATACATAAAAGCAGTCCAAGTTTGTGGGATGCCAGAGAGGCAGTGCTGGCGTGCAAGCGGCGTGCAAGGGGATCTTTGGACAAGTTCAGAGGGAATCCAGGTGACCATTTCAGATTCAGACAGGAGTTCATCAGGGCAGAGGAGTACCAAAAGCACAATGAAAGAGGAATGACTCAAGTTTATATTGAGTGCATGGCAAACAGACAGTGAGTGACCCACCAAGACTGCTGCGTTGGTCTGGCGATGTGTAAAAACAAAATAACGGCAAAATTGCCTGCCAGTGCAAAAAGCACAACAACACCAGAGACAATGATAACAGCACAAACACATGCTGGTGAAGGTCAAAGCACAACATGTGCGTTACACTGCATCAAGCAAATCCTGGTCAAATATTGTGAACATTTTGCACTCCAATCAGTCACCATCCCAAGCCCCACAAAACACAGTGAGGACCAATACACAGAGATGCTGCACATGTGAAAGCAAATGACACTTCACCATGCACACACAAACTCCACATTCACACACATCCATCGGTCATCCACATGTGTATATGCCCCACGCAAATGGATAGCAAACATGACACATGCATGCATGTACGCGCACACAAGACCAGCAATGGTCCTTACCAGGGACAGGTAACAAATCAGTACATTTTGAAAAAAAAAGTCAGAGAAGCTATTACTGTAAGTAATCAAAATAAATTATATTATACAGTTGTATTGGGCCATACACACTGCAAATAATAAATAAAAATATGTACAATAAGAAATGAAAACAATGTTCAATTGTCCAAAACTAAACTTCCAATCATGTACATGAAAAAAATAAAAGTCTGAAGAGAGGTCCATGTCCATAAAAGTGTTCCAAAATAAAAATCAAAATGAGATATACAATCCACTCCGGCATGTTTATTCCAAAAATACAAAACACAAGTAAAGTATATACAAATAAACATGGTGCAAAGTCCAAATAGCACTCCAAATCATAAAATCAAGAAAAGAGAAATCACACACAAACAACTATGTACAAAAAGTGGAGTATAGTCCAAACGCTGCAAATCATAAACTAAAATAAAGGAAACTTATTTCTAAAGAACTATTTACAAAGGCAGCGGGGTAGTCCTTTTCCTCACCATGATCTCTCAATGTCTCAGCCAGGGCATCATCGAACACTGCGTTCAATTCCCCTAGGCGGGCCTGCGCTCTCTCCTTGAGGGCTTGCAGGGACTCCAACATGGTCCTCTCCACTCCCTCCCACTCCCTGCAAGTCTCCTCGAGGACCTCATTCCGCCTCTCTGCCCGACGCAATGAAATCTCCGCTCAGGCCATGGTGAGTTTTGCCTTCCATACCCGCTGCTGCTCTGCCTCGATTTGCCGCTCCATATGCTCCAACACGGAAGACATCCTTTGCCGAAGGTCCACATTTGCATCCTGCCCGATGCCCGATACCTGCCTCCCTGAGATGGTATGCCTCTGACCATGCTTCTGCCAAATTGCCCGGTGCCTGATCCTTAAGGACAGCCTTCGGGTTGATGACAACACCCGGGGCCGTCATGCACGTGTCCTGCTACTTGGTGTCTTCACTCCCTTCATTGTCACAGCTGCCTGTTGTCGACTGGATCGGCGTGGTGACTACCTCGGCTGATCCTACATCAACTCCCCACTCTGGCAGGGATGTGAACTCCACCAGACGGGCTGCCGGGGATGGGACAGGTACACAGGGGGGCCTGGTGGTATCTGGGCCAGAAAGCACCAGGGAGGATGACTGACGAACAGAGGAGGAAGACGTGGAGGGGGTCGCAGAAGTGACCAGCCCAGACACCTAATTCAAGACCAGGAACTGATCTAGCCAGTTCAGGAGATGCCAGACCTCATTGTGATGATGTGCAAGCCCACCACTGTAAGCCTGCACATCATAACAAATGGTGCCTGTATGCCTCGCGATACCGGCTAGCACCGGTTCCACCTTGTGTTGAATGGCGACATCCGCAGGTATTGGTGTTTCCGTTTGTGTGGAAAAATCCGCCATCTACGGATGAGTCCGGACTAGGGCATGCCCGTAGGTGCATACTGGTTCAGACGCAGGCCCAGGGGCAGGATTAGACACAGGCACCTCCACGGCGACCTGCACTGCCTTGTGCCCCTGAGTCTGGACTGCACCAGTCACACCCACCTTATCACCCTGTGTTATGGAGAATTCTCATAAATGGTTGATTTCCCTTACCTAAAGAATCCCCCAGCAGCTTTGCTGGATTTCTAGGATTTATTTTTTTCACCTGGTATGAGTGTGAGCCTTTTTTCCCACTCTTATATGTGTTTTGCTATGTGTATTTCTACTTTTTGTGTGATCTTGGGCACTGGAGCCTCACCTACTCGATGTGCACCACTTTTTGTGTGTGTTACACAGCACCGTCAGTGCAGTGACACAGGGTTGTCTTTGAGACGTCCCACAGACTCCATTTTTCTGGTTCTGACTACTGTCCCCCAGAAGCAGGTAAAGTTGCCATTAACTTTATATAGTCACTTTAAACCCCAGACCCAGTACACCCCATCTTACATGGAGTATTGGAAAGGGTTACCTCTTATCCCTTTTGGTCTGTGCCTCTTGGAGCCTTTTTTCGCTCCCTTAACATTAAGACTGGTCTGGTGGCAGTGGTATCTACCCTAACATTTCTACTGCGATTATCTTATATAAACGTGGTAATGTTTTAGGCTATTATATTAGCCTTGAATACAAACCCGCTTGACCAAATACATTTTATTTTGGTTCCGGCTGGGTTTAGTCACCATTTCTTTTTGTTAAAGTCTTTCTCGTGTTTTTCTCTGCGTGCCAAACCGGGGAGGACTCCTTTGTTCGCTGTCTTTTTGCAGGCTTCTACACAGAAGCCCTCCTTAAGGCACCTGATAGTCTAGGTAGGCAGGATGTCAGGGAGGGATCTTCAGACCCCTGCCATGGGTTCCCTTGGTAACCCAAGTCGCACTCTTATTTGATTGGCTAATGGGACTGGCCTTGCCAGGCAAGCCACCCTGCTGTGTGATTGACAGCCAGGCTGTATGAATGGGGGAAAACTGCATAAAAAGCAGGTCTCTGGTACTAGAAGAGCAGAGTCGCCACTGGAACGAAAGAACCAACGAGGAACTGGAAGAAGAGGACCCCTACAATGACTGAACCGCCCGGTGAAGCCCTGCTGCAGGTCCGAATCTCCAAATCCGACGACAGAGAAGATCCTCCAGGAAACTTCTTCCCTTGAGCTGGTGGGACCAACCAGTTCGCCCAAACTACAAGCCGGGACCCCTCCTCTGGTCGAATTCGCTGTACAGAGCTGCAGTGGGCCGGATAGCCAGGAAGGTCGGACCCTGCTTGGGTTTTAAGGAGCGCACCTTTTATTTGTTGTTTGGCGCTGCTGCTGGTTTCTGCCCTGTGTAGTGCAGGACCTTCCAGTCTTCATACTTCTGATCAGTCTGACAGTCGCTTCAGGAACCGTGAGCCTGCAGGAACTACCAGGAACATCTGCCTCAGCTACAACCCCGTCTCCGTTTTAAGGTACTGTGCAAATCCGGTCGTGCGTTTCGCTCAGCCGCGGTGAAAGTGTGTGAAATCTTTCTCCAACCCGAGGGCTTGTCCTTCTCTTCTCTTTGAACTAAATTTTCTACCAACCAACCTCGTCCGGAATCTGTGCCACAAACTTTACCACGAACTACCCTGAACTGTGTGACCTTGAGCAAAAGACTTTTGACCCATTGACTTTGGCCCTAAGCCTTTTCTAGCTGATCTCCTCACTGTAGTGTCTCTTGTTCAATTGCCTCGAGTACTTACCTGTTGGTTTTGCCTAATTTCTAATAACTTTGTCTTTCCCTCCCTTTTAAATTGCTGGAGTGCCATTTTGCTCCCACTTCATTTTGTGAGCTTAACTTGTCTGGAATTTAAGGGAAGTGGTGTGGTGTATTTATGATTGTGATTTTGATCTTGCTTAGAATAGTGAAATGTTATACAACTGTTGAGTAAATAAATATATATTCATTTACTTAGAAACCTTGAGTCACTGTTTGCCTGAATCATAGTGATTGCTGCCCTTTGTGTAACTATTTGTACTGTTCACTTACTCTTGAGATAAGTCTGGCTGCTCCGCTACTGCTTCCACTATAACTGTGTAGTACAGACTTGTACCAAAGGTGAAATTGTACTGTCACTTGTAGTCTTAATTGTGTGTAGTGTTCCCAAAGGGTACTGCATATAATTTTGCCTAACAACCCCGCCGGGCCCCATGGACTGGGCTGATGCGGCTTCCTCCTCCTCCACCTTTGCCAACCTGGATGCCTACCTAGTGGCTTCCGCACTGGATTGCCCCTGTGCAAACGCACCTGTCCCTCCCGATGCCGAGGGGCCCACGACTACCTTCACCCTCTTGGACCTCCCCTCAGCAGCTGCAGCCGATGTCTCTGACGCGGCACCAGTCTCCTCGCTCCCCGAAGATGAAATTAGCTGGGGGCATGACTCGGCCTTGCATCTCTGCCTCTGTGTCTGGTGGAGGATTCCCTGCTGCCTTGCTCCATAGCACCTTCTCCACCCTCTTCTTCCAACATCACTGTGGATAGGGAAACATAGAACACAAATATCAGGGCACTGTACCTTTGTGTGTTTGGCACAAAACATATGCACATGAAGTGCACTGGCAAAGGTCACAACCATCATCACCCTCCACAACACACTACGTGCAATTTACACACATGTACATACATGCATGTACTTCACAACAGATAATCACATCCTTTGACAAGGCACTGTCAGGACCTACAAATTGTGCATGCTATACACACATGTGTCATGGCCCATACACATGTCATTCACACACATCATCTGACAGTCCTGAAGCAGTGCATTGAGCTATCACATCAGAGTCCCCTCCACGTCAATCAGGCAGCAAGAGCAGTGTACACATTCAAATGCACCAGTTACATCCATCCTGGAGTGTTGGCCAGTCACACAGTCACATCCCAGACACATACACATGTACAACTCGCCTGTTTATGATGTTTACGACAAACCCATATGTCACACCTCTCAAACGGCCACGTATCAGGCACATGTAAGCAACCATATTCAAGTCGTAATATGCTGCATCACAAAACACGTTGCAAAAGTAACACCGCTGGAATCAAGCATGCTTCATAGAACACATATGCAGCACTGTCTGGGACATACACACAGACATCCGTACAAGAGGCATACTTGCTGTAAGACCAAGGTGCACACTCCCACCACACATCAAAATGCACATGCACTGCGGAGGACAGCAAAACATGGACACTTACCAGTCGACTCCAGATGGTGCTGCAAATGGATGACCTGGGCATGCAGCGCCCAGGTAAAACTTCTCCATGACCCGCATTTTCATGGTGTTCAACCGGCCCCGGCGCGCCCCTTGGCCGAGACCAGCCTTGAGGAAGTGCTGAGCCTTGTTGCGGGTACTGGATTTCAGGTCCTCCCAGCACTTGTGCTCATGGTTGAAATCCCAGGGTGCCACCTCCTCCGCGTTGATGGCACCCACGATCTGGTCCCAGAGCATCTTCCGTCCTTCCTTGCTGACTTGCGTTCGTCCGTGGAAGAAGGCATCATAATGCCCCAGGCCTTGCTCCATCAGGATGTCAACTTCTTTGGCACTGAAGCTGACAGCCCTGTGCCTCGCTGCTGGGGGGTTGCCACTTGCCTGAGATGATGTTTGTTCAGAAATGGCATCCCCCGAGGCAGGTGTGGGTGGGCAAGGTGGTCCTGGGGCTGGGCTGTAGAGGGGTGGTCTGGCACGTTGGGAGTCTTCTGGATCAGCAGAGGTGGTCACAGGTCAGACGACAGAAGCAGTGGCAATGGCTGTACAGCAGGCACTAAAATTGCAGGGCATGTGGGCAGCAGTCACACACAGTGGGCAGGCAGAAGCAGATGGCTCGTAGGAGGCAGCTCAGTGCAGTTGGAGGCAGGTAAATTGGCTGGTAGGCAGGAGCCTGGGTCTTCTTTGTTACTCGCGTGGGCAGCCAGAAACAGAGTGACTCTGCACGTGTGGAAACAGCACATTTGCATGAAATCAGAGGAAAGGGCCTAAGCTCATAAATTACGTGACACACGCTGAACGTTGGATGATGACACGTGCTGGCCGTTGGGCGTTGGCATTCGCACTGAGCGAAGTACCAGCGAGTACCTCTTTGCCTCGGGACACTGCTCTTCTGATACGGGATCTGCAACTACCTTCCGTGCACCCCACGTTTCCTTTGGCAACTTTGTGTAAACAATTGAATGGACTGACGTGTGCAGAAGCCACGCCCTTGTCCCTGCCGTCTACAAAACCAGACGTGCGTGTGTACCTGTGCGTGCACACTGAGCGAACTGCCAGCAGTACCTCTTTGCCTCGGGACGCTGCTCTTCTGATACAGGATCTGCAACTACCTTTCGTGCACTCCACATTTCCTTCAGCAACTTTGTGTAAACAATTGAATGGACTGACGGTAATTGACCGTGCCACAAAGGACTTAAATGTTTAAACGTTTAAATAACTGGGATTACACAGTGATAACTGTTTATTTGTACCCCCATAGTGTGCAGAAGCCACGCCCTTGTCCCTGTCCTCTACAAAACCAGACGTGCGCGTGCGCACCTGCGCGCACGCACCGAGCGAAGTACCAGCAAGTACCTCTTTGCCTCTTTGCCTCGTCGCGACGGAGGGGCGGGAAGGACTTCCTGAAGACTTCTGCTTCACTTTGAATGTGATATAATCAACTGCAGACGGTACTGAATAGGTGGCTAGTTTGGGTCTTAACGCCATGAAGGTACTCTCCATGAAAACAGGTATGCCACCCAACCTCTTCATTTCCTTCAGCACAATGAATCCGACTCAACCTTGTCACTCTTCAATGCTTTCGAATTCCACTCCAGTTAAAAACAAAGCTACCAGAGGGGGTTCGCTTAATATGGATATCAGAATGTTTTGTAGTGGTTCCCTATCGGCGCATAGAGCTAAGAGCAGGTTGGAAACGGGCTTACCACCTGGCCAACCGAGGGAGCAAGCCAATGAACTGCCGAACATACCCCTGCTTGATTTAAAAAAAATGGGAAAAATCGAACATGGATGTTCTGGGGAAAAAACAAGTGCTCATCATTCCATTTCTGATACAGCAATGATTGAGAGTATTCCACTTACAGCGCAACCAATTGAATCCATTTACTGAACTCCGTCCGCAAAGGACATGGCTATCATTGATTTAGATCTCAATGACTCTGTATTTTCTAACAAAATGTTATGTGAAAATCTTTCAAAATCTCCTTTAATGTTTACTGAGGTTTCACATTCAACATCAGAAACTGTCACCTCTACCTTGAGCGTTGGGATCAGCAGAACACAAACCAATACACACAGGACTAATACGTCCTTAGGCTCATACAAATCTGACTCGACAATAGAACTCACTCTGCAAGCAATGAATTTGGCTATCCAGACACTTGGCAAAATATACAATTTGGTTGACAAATGATTATCAGCACAAGAAGCACTCATGCTTAAAATACTCACAATACAAGAGTTGAAAAAATTGGGCGCTAAGCCATCTCTGTCTCCCAATCCGCCAATCCTCCCACTTAAAGCTTCTATATACGATGTTGCGTGTCAAACGCACAACGAGCATGAAGGAAGGTTGCATGCGCTCTCGCTTCCAAAAAATGGAGCGAGTAGCGAGCTCGCGAATATTCTCCCTTCCATTAATGCCATCATATATGATCCCTTATGGAAAGCCGATTTATTGCCGCAAGATCCGAATGCAAGTGGACCCAATGGGCTTGCAGCGACCACCCAAGGGAAACTGTATTCTATCTTTAATTCGTCCACCTCCAAGTCCATTTAAAAAAGGAACTAATTAAGTACAAGTAACGAACATCGATCACCGACTAGAGGTCTCAATGGAGAGAAAGCAAAAGCCAAAAAAAACCAAAAAGCTGCTATAAATAAGACTTCTGACTCGAAACTTTCAAATAAACTGAGCTCCCCAAAACAACTGGGGAATGGATCAACAAAATGGTTCATCAAGATGATATCTTTACCCAAAAAGAATAATATGACTGTGTCCCAAGCCATTAAAAAGAAATATTTTCTACAAACAATCATTAAAAAGAAAATGAGTTTAGGGACCTTTCAACCTTTTCATGTGTTATATTATCCTCCTTTAGATGAACTCCTCAAAATGGTGAAGCAATCAGGCTCAGCTGATACTTCAGCTATTACCAAAAATGTGAAATCTGGTAGCCAAAGTCAAGGTGTGACCCAACAAAACGACAACACAAAGTCGGTGTCCACTGTTAGTCGAGAGAAAAGTGAAATGAGAAAAGCAATTGACGCCTACATGTCGGGGCACTCGCAACATCGCATTGAAATGTACAATAAAGCACTTGAGCCCACACCACTCATCGCGGCATTATCCTGCCCATCATGTAAAACTTGACCTGAGAGTCAGACTTCGTCTTTGGAGTCGAGGGCTGTAAATACACTCTTGAAGGAACCTGATAGCCATAATATCTCCAAAACAGGTCCTCAAATATCAGATCAAAATGAACTACATCACAATAGATCAACAAGAACACCAGCAATCGACACACCACTAATGAATGATCTCTCTGGGTTGGTCACAAAATGCGTTGGGAAACCTTAAGACCTCCGATTTGCCAAATCAGAGTGCACCAACAACCGAAATACCTAAGAGTAAAAATCTGAGAAACGAAAAACCCACTCACAGAAAGAAGAACCTAACGTCCTTCTCCCTAGTGTTGTCCTGCAAACCCTCTCCCTCCATCCAATATGACTTAAATCGCAAGGGCAGCAAAGGCGATATTTTCGGAAATCCAAACATTGGAAGGTATCAGGTCGGATGACTTGGCTTTGGTTGAGTTTCCTGACAAAAGAAACTTGAATGCAGTAAAACTCTGGATGAATTCCAGAGTAGTGCAGAACCTAATTTGGAGTGCAAGACAGCCTCTATCGAAGCTGGGTTTTAACCTGAGTACAGATCAATCCACCACACAAGTGTCTACTTCTGCTCAGAGTCAATCCCAACTGAGTGCCAGAATAATCAAAAAAGGGTGTAATGTCATCCCAAATGGGCAGTGTGCTTGCCAACTCAACATGCAACAGAAGTAACTAGGCCACATTGTAAACACCCAGCCTCTGTATCTCGTTAGTTGGAACTCAAGAGGTTTCGAACACTTGGCGAATACCAATCAACATCACTTAAATAATCATGATGTAGTACTTTTACAGGAAACATGGTTGCTCACTACCCCAATTTGGGAGGGATATGCGGTATTTCTGAATCCAGCTATTCAGTCGACAATGGGAAGGCCCATGTCAGGGCTCGTAACTGCTGTGAAAATGAAACATGGTCTCATATCTAAATTGTGGGCGATGCTTAATGATTTCATGATGTTGGTGAGAATTGAGGCGGGTATTGATAAATACTCTGTTTGAACGTATATTGGAACCCAGTGACCATAAGTGATGATCAATTCATCAATGAATTAAACAACCTGCTAGATATGGTGGTAGAAGATAGACACACAAGATATCTTATACTAGCAGGTGACTTTAATTTAAAGTGTCTGAGCAATAAGGGTGAACATGTCAATCAGAGACTTTTACGATGGAAAAGTTTAATTTTTGATAGAGGTTTACACGTCCTTAATGGCACATTTGCATCAGACATACCTCCGGTCTCAACCTGGCATAAAGGTTCATTGGTCTCAATCATAGACTATATATATGTGAATACGAATTTGTGGCCGGATGTTCAAAAATTCAAGGTTATTAATACCAATGCCAGTGATCATAACTTGATAACAATGGAATGGGGATCACAGACTGGTCAACTTTGTATTGCAAAGGCATCTACGAAGGGATGTTTGGTGGCAAATATGGGAGGAAACCATCCATGATGGTCCGAGGATGGTCTAATTCACTTTAATGAATTTTTGGAAACATCAAAATCTGGTGATAGCAACACTTTAGAAAATGTCGGCATCATTTATAGTGATGCAATTCAGACATTTCAGCAAGCTAGATAGTTTGATAACCTAAGACAAAAACATTTGCATGTTTTCGATAAAATGATCCGAATAATGAAAACTGCATATCGAGCCGAGTTAAGGAAACTCATTAAGTAACCTCCAGCCATCAGAACAGTACTCTCCAAAAAATTACGCAATCAGTATAGGAACTGGGTCAAGGGACACAGATCTGCATTATATCAAAGAGATGGAGCTAAAATGTTGTGCACTTTGGCCAGTACGAACAGCTCCAAAATGTGGTCAATAATAAATCAAGCCACGGGTCAGCATCAAGTTGTCACTCAGACCACTGCAGTCAGTATGCACCAGTGGGTAACCCATTTCAGTCGACTCTATGCTGCTACCAGAAATTGTCCCAATTCAGAAACAGCAATGGCACAGATCATTTTCAATTTACCCTTTGACGAAAACGAAATCCTAGATTTGATTAAAACTGCAAGCAAATCAAAAGCAGTTGGGCCTGATAGCCTGTCCAACTTTGTCATGCAAATGCATCCGGAGTTATGGGCATCCATATTTTTTAAGATCTTCAGTGCTGTCAATAAAAGCCAAACTCTGCCATACACATGGACTGAAGCGATAACCGTTTCCGATATATAAAAAGGGAGATTGTCAATCACCAGACAGCTATCGTCCAATTTCACTGTTGGACGCACCGGGAAACATTTTCTGTAGAATATTACTCAAGGAATTGAAGGTATGGGCTGAAGAGAACTCGTTACTAGATCCCTTCCAAGTGAATTTCGTGAAGGGCCTGGGTACCACCCCTAATATATTTGCACTTTCCATGATACAAGCCCATCAATTATCACGAAGACAACCCTTATATTTAGGATTTGTAGATTTCAGAGCCGCGTTCGACTCGATTGATCGATCCATACTTCTGACAAATCTAAGAAAACACAATTGCCCTTCCTCCTTATTATCATTAATCACTCTTTTTCACACAAATACTTCAATGCGTGTGCGAGTCTCGTTAAATGGTTGTTCACACCTACAATCGCAACGCATAGAGGCTTGAAACAAGGTTGTGCCTTAGCTTCATTCTTGTTCAATTTTTATATCATTGACATAGGGGATTATCTCACAGATTGTGTGGGGGATCCCCCAAAAATTGGGTTACAGCTAATTCCATACTTGCTATACGCGGATGATCTGGTTCTCCTGTCACAGACATCGATGGGTCTGCAAAACATGTTGGATCAGTTGGATGTGTATGCTCAGGCCAACAATCTTAGCATTAACAATGTGAAAACTCAAATACTCATTTGTAATTCCAATCGAGGATCCAGAAAGCACACATATAAATGGCATTTGCAGCAGCACAAACTTGCAAATACATACCTATATAAGTATCTTGGTGTGACAATACAACATAAAAAATAATTGATGCAATATACGTGTGAATTAAAAATCAAATTACAATCATTGGTGTCTCAAACCAAAATACTTATTAAAAAATGTGGTAAATTCTCGATGAAACATATCATCATGTATTACAAAATGAAAGTCACCCCAATTTTGTTGTATGGCGTTGAATCAACTCTGCCAAGAAAACACAAGTTTTAGGACTTCATAGAGGCGTCATACTGGAAACGAGTACTACAATTACCAAATTGCACACCCTTTGCGTTAATCCGATATGAATTAGGGCTTACTTCACTTAAATCGCATGTATCTTGGAAGCAGTGCGCCTATTTTCGGAAGTCTCTGGAAAGTCTAAGTAAACCATCCATATTATAAATCACAGCTCATAATCTACTCACATCAAGAAAAAAAAATCCTGTTGAATTGACGTGAGCACATTATTGGCATCTTAAGTAATGCAGGCATCACTATTCAATTACTGATTGAAAATCCTGACAGGGCAAAAACTAAAATCTTCCAGCATGATTGGGCAGAAAATTATAGGAGATGCACACTACACAAAGATTTAGATATTTATTTGTTCGGAATTAAAAGACATGGGATAACAGCTGATTATTTAATCAAACATCCATGCACAATATTTCGCAGAAAGTACATGAGATTTAGGCTCAATCTGTGGACAACTCGTGATATATTACATCGAAGAAGAGTCATCCACGATGAACTAAATTATTGCTGTTACTGCTTGAACACTACTCAAACAGAAACTTTACAGCATCTACTAGTTGACTGTGAGGCAATAAATAGCATAAGAAGCAAATGCTTTAAGGGCAAAGTGGTGTTTCAGAATCATCCAACCCAGCTGGAAAAATGGCAAATGCTATTTTCTAATCCTATAATCACAATACAGATTGCAATTGTTCAGTTTTTGGAAATTATCTTGCCACCTTTAGAGTGTGAGGAACCTCACAAGGATTTTGGTTTAGAATGACTTTAGCAGTACAATAGATATATTCCAATATCTCTATTCAGTGGAATTTCAGATGTCACACATTCTATCGATTTGAGTGCTAAAGGTATGGAAGAAAGAAAAATATGAAATGTGACTTGTCACTTAATGTTGTATGTTCACAAGCTATTTCATTTTTTGATGGGGAATCCACGAATTGAAGACCTCTGTGAATGAAATTAATTTTTTAAGACTCTGCATTCTCATTGTAGTATATATATCTGTATACTACCTTGTATGAAACATGATATGACTAATGTTAATTTTTCTATGTATGTGAACATATTTTTATTTACAGGTTATTTTACGTAGTCTTCCCCATTGGTCCTTTTTATTTTGTTCCTTTTATTCTGTTTGTTTCTTGAATCCCTTATTGTTAATAAGTTAAATTACTGCAATAGAATATTATACATGAAATTGTTATGATAATTTGAAAAGTTGATTTATCAACTGATCAAATAAAAAAATAAAATAAAATAAAATTCTGAATCAGGATAAAGGAGTGCGCAGGAAATCATCACACGGCTTGTGCTAGTTGCAGCAGACGGATGTGTGGACTTTTGGGGTGCCACGCATTTTGTTCACTACTGTGACAGTGCGCACTTCTTATTTTCGTTGAGGATTTGCCTCCACACACACACATGTGTATTTTTCTTTTTCTGAGGCTAACGGTGAGTTGTGTACGGATTATTCATACTCTGGCTGCCCATGTGTATCGCGTACCCCGATTGTTACCATCACAGTGGCTTTCGTGGCTTTCGCTACACATTTTTTGTGTTGCTGGGTGCCACAGCGTACTCCGTAATGCTTTTTCTTTTCACATGAGCTACCAAAGGGTCACGTATACACTTTTTTGATATTTGGGGTGCCTGTGCATTACACGTACTGTTTATATTTTCACCAGGGGTAATATTGAGGCTTACTGGGCCGTACTAGTACGTTTTACATCACGTACCCTGTCCCCTCACTGCAATTGCTCACGACAATTGCGTGTTGTACCTGCCATAGTACTAATCAATCTGTACCATGGTTGGGAAGGCCACAAGAGGGAAAGTTAGCAGAGGTGGCCGAGGTGGCCAGGCTCAGGGAGGCGCAGGGAGAGCTGTGCACCTCCCCCAACAGGGTCAGCGAGCTGCAGGTGATGCTGCTGTCCCCAGCACCCTGGGTCAGGGAGCTGCAGGGTCATCTGCTCTCCCCTGCTCCGAGGTTGAGGCACCTGCAGGGGCTGCTGCAGTCCCTAACAACCAGGTCCAGGGAGCAACTGCAGTACCTGTTGTCGTCCACCACCAGGGACATGGCCACAGAGGGGCAGCTGATGCCGTGTGTCCAAGGGGAAGGGACGGCAACGCGAAACACCTGGACCCAGCTCCCAGGCTGAGGCACCTGCAGTGTCATCTGCTCTCCCCTGCTCCTAGGTTGAGGCATCTGCAGGGGCAGCTGCAGTCCCCAACAACCAGGGTCAGGGAACAACTGCAGTACCTGTTGTCGTACCCCCCTAGGGGCACCGACACACAGGGGCAGCTAATGCCTGTGTGTCCAAGGGCAAGGGACGGCAACGCAAAACACCTGGACCCAACTCGAGCTTGAGGCACCTGCAGGGTCATCTGCTCTCCCCTGCTCCCAGGTAGAGGCACCTGCAGGGGCAGCTCCATTCCCCAACAACCAGGGTCAGGGAGCAACTGCAGTACCTGTTGTCATCCACCCCCAGGGACACAGACACACAGGGGCAGCTGATGCCTGTGTGTCCATAGGGAAGGGGCGGCAACGCAAAACACCTGACCTCAGCACCGTGGGTCGGGGTCCTACAGGGCCAGTGAATTACCCAACATCAGTGGGTGAAGCCATGGGCCAGGCCAATATTGTTCCAGGCCCTAATGCCCTGAGTGGTACCAGTTACACAGGGTCTGCACCACCTTCCAAGAAGCAGAAGTGTGCAGAACCCGTGTGGAAAGGCTCAATCCCAGAGCACGGCAAAGGAGACCGCCATGGCGAGGAAGAGAAGCTTCAATGATGATGAACTCAAGATCCACATGGGCTACGTGCGCAATCACCACCATGACATGCGCACGGGGCCAGGGAGCACCCATACACCTACTCAACATATGGTCCACTGGCTGCGAGTCACGGATCACATCAACTTCTTGGGGAATAAGAGGTGCACCACTCGTGAGGTCATTAAGCAGTGGAATTACCTCCACTGCCGAACCAAAGTCAAGCTTGGTGCAAACCTTGCTTCTGCTATGGTGACTGGAGTTGGGTCACGGCAGAAGGAAGACCTCACTCCACATGAAGAGGACATGAGCGAGTTGATTCATGTGGATCAGATCCAAGGCGTGGGAGGCCTACCGGAATACGAGGAAATGTCCGGTGAGTGAAGAAGCGAGAATATGTGTATGTAGAATTAATGAATTGGTTTGATTGTGTGCAAATCCCTGCCACAGCCATGGCACTGAGCCCTTTGTAAGAAATCCGTCTAGAGTCATCCATGTTGACCTGCACACTAAACAACCCCCCCCATGGGTGCATGCCCCTGTCCCTCTTGTCTGTCACTGTCCCCTCTTCCTATGTCAAAGCACATGTCCTCACTCCACATCACACACCTGGGACACCACACATGTCTGTTGGGAATGTCTGCAGTGCTTACATAGTCAGGGACATGGTATGTGGTGGCAAGTGTGCAGACACCATGATTTCAGGGATTTTGTGCATAGTGTATGAATGCAAATTATGTCATGTTGACATACATGTACATGTTTTGCAGGACAGCATTGTGATGACAACTAACATGATTCTTCATGTCTTTGTGTCCATGTGCAGGTGATGAGCCACCAGATTCAGGGGAGGAGGTAGAGGAGGAACGGGAGACTGAGACCCAACAGAGCACCAGTGGAGAACACGTTGTGGTAGCCCATGAGAATTTACTGGTTCTACGGTCCATCTGGGGCACGACAGTATGAGTCCACCTCCAATGATACCAGTGGCTCTGGTGATGAGCCGGGCGTCCATTCCCATATGCTGTCAGAGGTGAGTGCATCAAGTGATGGTGCTTATGTAGCCTGTGCATCTGCAGGGGGTAATGTCACCTCTCAGGGCCAGTCAGTGTTGCCACTTGTGCCTGTGGTGGTTATGGCTGCAAGGCCATGCTCCACTGTATTGGCTTCCGGTCCTGGGATGGATGACCAAGGGAGGGATGCAGTCCTGCAGCCACAGACAGCGTCTTCACATCAAGGGCCACACTCCCTTGGGTCCAGCAGCCGTAGGGCACGCAGACGTGGTGGACGTGTCGTGGCTGGAGATGATGTGTGGGAGCAGTTTATGTTGCATGCTGCAGAGCAACAGGCCGCTTCCTATGAGGTGTTGGCTCAGGGCATGGATAGGGTGGCCAATTCCATATTCTCATGAGAAACACAGGAAGCGCACAAGTTGCAGGCATTGTGGCCCACATGCCGCTCACACAGGCTGCACATGGTGGGCAGTTATAGGAGCCGACAGGCCGACCTGAGGTCTCTGCAGGCATGTCTGTTTGCAGAGGGTCAGGCCCACAGGGCAGCCATGAGGTGAGAGTTACTGGCCCTCAGAGCTTCAATGGAAGTGCGAGAGGCAGCCTGCAGTACACAATGCTAACAGCAGATGGAACTGTTGACTCAGACCATCTCGGAGGAACTCCGTGCATCCCGTGAGATGTTGCATGCGGACCTCCGAGCCTTCATGTTATAGATGCATTCATCTGGGTCCCGCCTGGCTGCTGCCATGGAGGACCAGGCCAGGGCCTTACGTGGTCAACCTCTCTTACCACCACCACCTTCGCATTGTACACAGAAAGGTGCCAACAGCAGCGACAGCCCTTCCAATCCATGATAGCCGTGCGGTCCATGTACCCATGGAGGGAATTGTATTTTCAACTTACACACATGTGGGTGTTGACGTGCACCCTGCCCCTGGCCCCTCCTGGGTGGACCCCCCCAGTCCAAGATGGACATTTGTTTTCTTTTTTCAACCCCACTGACCAGATGTTGGCATGTCATATTTTGTTTGCCCTTTCCTGGTTGTGGTCTTTGGATTTTGTTTTTGCATTAATTGCCCTTGAGGTGTGACATTAACTCCTCGGGGACTATACATGTGCAGTGGTGTACGTGCAGGCATGTCTCGTGAACTAATCTAGCATGTTTGCATGGGGGTGCACCAGATGACATGTGCAGGTAATCATAGCTTTGTTTTTCCATGGCAAGTGTGTGCTGTGTCAATTATACTGCACAATGTTTGTTTTGATATTTTCGCCCATGTTGTTCCAGTAATATGTGATGTGGCAGTGACTGCTTTCCCGGGTGAGACAGCAAACACCATTTGAAGTCCACACTCCTAATGCCCTCCACCAGACACTGTGGTTCCTTTATCAAATTAACGAACACACTTACTGGTGAAGGTCATGTGGGATTTACATTATTCAGACGCTGTTATTTGGTAAGCATTTGCACTGTCTTGCATGTTGTGCATGCTTCATTGTTGGTCATCTTTGATGCATGTGTCGGTTCTCTTATGTGTCCTTTGCATGCTCACATGGGGTTGTGGTAATTTAATTGGAGCTCATGTCACTGTTTTACCTACCTATGTAGAAACGTGAATGAGCACGGCGACTGTGCTGTGCAGCATATCGTACATTGGTGAACCGGCCCATGTACTCCTTGATCTCTAATTTCCTTATTATTCATTCTCTGTGCCACTCTCTCTCTCTCTCTCTCTCTCTCTGGTGTGGAGGAATAGTGATTCTTAATCGTCAGGACTACATTAATGAATGTGAAAGTCAACTCTGAAAATACACACTACTATACCCCTCTAAAAGAAGATCCAACCAAAGAATTACAGAATCTCATCTCTGGAAACATTTCAAAAGCCAAAGATCGCGAGTGGATTTCGAAACAAGAAGCTGATTTTCTGATCTAAACTAAACCTACCATTCTTACTTTCTACACACTTTCTAAAATACACAAAACCCTGGTAAAACCCCCTAGAAGACCAATAGTAGCCGGCATTAATTCTGTGTCGGAGCCCCTCTCGAAATTTGCTGACCACTATTTAAAAGGGTATGTTAAAGGTATGTGATCTTACCTTAAAGACTCTAGAGATCTGATCAATCAATTTGAAAACTTTGAATCCAATCCAGATACATCTATATTACTAGGTTTGGACATTGTTTTCCTCTACACAAATATTCCTCTACAAGCTACGCTTGACACTATAGAAGAGATTCTTCTAAACAGACAAGATCAAGACCCCGTTCCTACATCGTTTATTATGTGGTGTGTAGAGATAGCACTGAAACACAATTATTTTGAATTCAATGGAAACTTTTACCAACAGATCGAAGGTACTGCGATGGGGGCCACCATGCCCCTTAGCCTGGCGAACCTCTATGTTGAGACATTAAAAAAACATCGATTGGGGGCACTGTTGAGCAGCCAAGCAAGATGGCCGCTTAGCTTTGGAGCTCCGTCGTGTCCCATCTGAATCCTTGCCATATCAGCGCTAATCCTCATTGCCTGCTACAGCCACTGCCACGATCTTTTGGCCGACATCGTCCTCTACCTGCTCCTGTGACTTTGAGCTGAATCGGCGCCTGGGTCCCGCGCTTCCAACATCTGGGGCCTACTCGCGGCCTCCCGCGTTTACTAGCGGCCGCCAGCCCCGCCTCCGCCGGGACGTGCCGCGGCTCAGGATCCTCCCACGCTGCTAGCTGCGGCTGCCTGTGGCGCTCCCTCGCTGCTGTGCCTGGCCTCCTTGCTGCTGCCAGGGCGACCCGCACTCCGTGGCTTCCCTCCTTCTGAGTCGCCGCCGCGGTGTGGTCCTGCAGCTCCTGATCTTCCCGCGCTGCTGGCCGCGGCTGCCTGCAGGGCCTCCTCGCCGCTGTGCTGGACCTCCTTGCTGCCGCCCTGGGTGGACATACCCCGGGGCCTCTTTCCATCTGCATCGCAGCCGCTGGAGGTGTTGTGGCTCCTGATCCTTATACGCTGCTGCCCGTGACCCCCTGCGGCGTCTCCCCACTGTTGTGTCTAGCCTCCTTGCTGCTGCCTGGGGTGTCGGTCCCCCGCTGCTCCCTTTCACCTTTTTGGCGGCGGGCTCCCCGTCGCTGTTGGATCCTGGCTGCGGCGGGGGTGCGGCGCACTGTTGGACTCTGTGCGCCGTGACTGGCCTGCACCCGCCGCCTCTGCATGTGAGCGCGGTCCTCCCACTGCTCCTAAGACTGTGTGGGCCGTGCCGGCTGAGGGACTTGCATCTGCGGGCGATCACTCCCCTGCGGAGGGGGGAGGCCCGCAAAGCTATCTGGAGGCCTCCGGTGCTACGACCTCTCCCGCCCTCCTCTTCCCCCGCTCCAGTGGATCACGCCGGTGGGGTGCTGCCAGCCACAGACCTGCGCCCACTGGCCTACAGGCGATGAGCCGTTCCAGCCGCCCATGGGGCTTTGAGGTGGGTGCTGCGCCCCATCCCCCCTGTTCCCTTCTGGTGCGGACCCCCGCTCCCCCCCTGGCTGCTGGTGTTCTGGCCTGGGGCTCTATCTGCCCACTGTGGAGCTGCCTGGGTGGGGTCTCGACCCGCACCTGTCTTTTCTCCAGCGGAGCGTGGCTCCTTCATCCTGCTCCGCCCCCGGCGCGGCAGCCTACATAGCGGTGGTGGCCGTGCGCCCGTTACCTCGCCCCACGCCACATCTTGCTCTGGTTCTTTTCTGGCTGGGGCTGCCGTGGTGAACTGACACGCCTCGGGGTCTCACTGTAAGGGGAGGTCCCCTACCCCCTGTACTGACTGGCTGATTGTGGTGCCACTATATGGGCGGCCTGTGGTCTCTGTGTCGGCTGTTTGGCATTTTTGCGCTCTGGGCCTAAGCCTACCTGGGTGAGCCATTACTTACACAAAATACTCTGGGCCCCTAGCTTATTCAACCGGTGAGGCCTGCGCTCCCCACGGGACCCGCACAGTGCTGGATTCTGTATACTCCCTGCTGGCCTACCTCATCTCTGCTGCCACGTCGCAATCCGCCCTTCCCACCCTGTTGGCATACAGTCCTTATCCCGGGACCTACAATACCCATGGCCGACGGCTGTTGGCCCGCCTTCATCTTTCCCCGCAACTCCTCAGCCGCTGCCCACCTCTGACTCCGCCAGGCTTGATAGGGTCTCTTCATAGTCGTAATGTCCAACAGAGCTCGGGGGGCTAACAAACTGGGCGCTATGGACAAGTTCGCCAAGGTGGCCCCTCGTGCGGAGCCTGCGTCCTCATCCGCGGCGCAGGAGAAAGCGAGATTTTGCCGGACCCCCCTCAACCAGACCTGACCATCATGGCAAAAAACTTTGCATCCTTTCATGAAAAGCTGGATGACATCAATGCTAATGTCACCTCCCTACATGCCCAAATTGACCAGAATGGGACCAGGCTCACGGAGACGGAGCAACGGATAAGTACCAACGAGGATCACATTCATACTCTTCAGAACACAGTTACAGAGCTTGTCCGTGACATGAAACAAGTCAAAGGCAAGAACGATTACCTCGAATCGAGGTCTCGGCGTAATAACATTCGCATAGTGGGGGTTCCGGAGTCGGCACTAAAGGGTCGCATGGAGCTCGCGGTTGAGCATCTCATTAAAGATCTCCTTGGTAACCCCGAGCTCTCACCATTCTTTACAGTTGAAAGAGCGCACCGCTCTCTGGCACCCCGCCCTAAACCAGTTGATTTCCCCAGGCTGATTATCGTGAAATTACTGAGCTACAAGGACAGGGATCACATTCTTCGTCTGGCCAGGGAGAGAGGGGAGCTGAGGCTGGAATCTCAGATCATCAGGATTTTCCCTGACTTTTCGGTGGGGGTCCAGATGGAGCGACGCCGATTTAGCGGGGTGAAGAAGTTGTTGAGAGACAGGAAAATTGAGTACTCTATGCTTTTCCCTGCTCGCCTGAAATTCATTTATCGCAACAAAAGGTATTTCTTTACAGTCCCGGATGAGGCCGTTAAGTTTATCAAAGCGCAGGTCCCACTTGTGAATCCCCCGGAGGAACACTTGGACGACGATTGATCCGGTACCCCCTTGGTCCCCCCGCTGACCTCTGGCGGCCGGGGCGACCGTGAGATTGTTCACCTGGCATGCTGCGGCCCGCCCCCTCTTGACGCCCCATTTGCTGGCTGGCCCTGGGCCCTTGGCGATCTCCCTAGTATTTCATCTCCTGCGGGAGTTGTCTCCCTATACTTCATGCTTCTGTTGCCAAACCCGGGCCTGCACTCCAGAGACTGGGCCGCACTGTTATGCACTGACCTGTGGTAGCTCCGATTTTGTCCATGCTATCCTGGAAACCATGGTTATCCTTTAATTGTAACCTTTAATTGTAACCTCTACTTCAATAGTCAATCAATGCTGAAAAATGAGAATGTTGTTTTTTCGTCCAAAGTTTTATAATTGGTGGGCTCGACGGCAGCAGCAGCCTCCACTGCAGCTGCAATGCCATTTATGGCGATGGATTTGTGTTCAAGCCCCGTTTGGGCTACTTCTCAGGCGCTGCCGAGTTGGGGATGGCACGCAGTTTGGGTTCAGGGTGGTTGTCTATTCACTGCTAGTCATTACCGGGCGGTGAGGGTGGGGGTGGGACAGTTGGGGTTTGTGTTACACAAAATGGTGGGATGGTCCTGACTGGTGCGGCGGGGTGGCAGGTCTGCCTCATCACAGCGCTCCGGTTTATACTCGGAGTGATAATCCACATCTGGGATTCCCCTGTTGCAGGAGACACACGCTAAGAAACTCTTGTCATCAAACCTTGCACAGACCTGGGGCCCCAGCAGATACTATACTCAGTACTCCACTCAGTCCAGGGGAGTCCTCACGCTCATCCACAAATCGATTGGGTTCACGCTTAACGACGCTTGGAGAGTACTACACCCCCAGGAGAGGGACTACACCTTTTACTCCACGGTACACGATAGTTCCTCGAGAATAGATCTATTCCTCCTGTCAGGTAGCCTGATGGGTAGGGTCTCTGATGTTACGATCCTTGCGCGCACACTTTCCGACCACTCTCCCGTCCTACTACAGATCCAGCTAGGGCACGCCCCCGGGGCTCGCCCCGCCTGGCGCTTTAAATCTGATGCCCTATCAGATATCGTCTTTAGAGCTGAGATACTAGCCGACATAAACTTGTTCTTCGAAAACAACAAGGTCTCCGATACATCCGAAGGGACTCGCTGGGAGGCATTCAAAGTTTACATCAGGGGTATGTGCATCTCTAGGGAGGCTGGGGTCCTCAGGGCCATAAAGCAGGGCTTACATCTCTCCGAAACCAAGCTTAAAACCTTAGAACAAGAATACACCTCTGAACCAGCCCCTGCCACCCTAGCGAAGATTAGGTCGGAACTGGAGATATTTGAAGCACATGCCCTTAGCGAAGTGAGATACTACACCCGCCCTGCGGCTGCCCGAAGATATGGTGAGGGAGACAGACCGGGCAGAACCTTGGTCAAACTGGTCCGTTCTGAGGGAGGTAGGACTCGCATAGATAGTATCATCGATGAAAAGGGGTCGAGACACTGGTCAGACCATGCTATCCTTGACACTTTCGCCAGTTTTTACGCCAAGTTATATTGCCCCCAACCAGAGCACACGGCCCGTGACCTCGACGACCTATTAGAATCCATCCCTATGACCTTAATCTCTCAAAGTACCAGAGAACTGCTTGATGCCCCGTTTTCCTTGGACGAGATAGTGCAGGTGATCTCGGATCTCCCTACGGGCAAAACCCCGGGCCCCGATGGACTCACATCTGAGTTCTATCAAGAGCATGTTGTCATACTAGCACCCATACTGCATGGGGTCTGGACTGAATCACTCCATTCACGCGTCCTTCCCCCCTCTTTAAGAGAAGCATTAATTACTGTCCTCCCCAAACCAGGGAAACCTCCAGACGAATGCAGTTCCTACAGGCCCTTGTCCCTCATTAATACCGACATGAAGACCTTTGCTAAAGTCATTGCCAATAGGTTCCTCCCTTTCATGCCCCACCTAGTCCATGCCGATCAGAGCGGGTTTGTCCCTGGCCGCTCTACGGCACTTAATATCCGGCGGTTATTTAACGTCCTGTCCAGAATTGATCCTAATGCGGACGCGGTAGCGGTCACACTGGACGCCCAAAAGGCGTTCGACATGGTATCATGGCAATACTTATGGGCTGTTTTGGAGAAAATGGGAATAGGGCCAAATATGATCTCCTATAAAAAACTGTTGTACACGGGACCGTCGACAAGGATGCTAGTTAACTCCGTCCCTTCCTCCCCCTTTGAATTACACAGGGGCACCCGTCAAGGCTGCCCATTCTCCCCCATCCTCTTTGCACTTGCTATTGAACCCATGGCCGATCATGTCAGAGATCGACACACTCGCAAGGGCGTTCGGTTGCAGGGCACACCGGAAATCATCTCATTGTACGTGGATGACGTACTCCTTTACGTCAGACAACCCTCCACACACTTAGACCCTATCATTCGAGATATAACCAAAATTGGCACGTATTCGGGCTTCACCATAAACTACTCAAAATCCAAAATTTTCCCTCTCACCAAAACAACTCAGCAACCGTCCTGTGAATTCCCCCTACACTGGTCCCTGGCTGGGATCAAGTATCTCGGGGTGCAGGTGTCACTGGCTAAAGCTTCCCTGTTGGCAGACAACAACAAAGCAATGGCACACCTTATTGAATCCAAGTATCTTAAGTGGGGCAATCTCCCCCTATCCCTTGCGGGCAGACTCTCCTTAATAAAAATGATTGCGGTCCCCAAGCTTCTCTATATTTTTGCGAATGTGCCAGTTTGGCCAGGCAAGCAATATTTCAAGAGGCTTCACACGTCGTTTGCTCAATTTCTCTGGCACTCTGGCGCTGTCCGCAAGAAGTGGCAACATATGACCCTCCCTTATGAAATGGGGGGCCTAAATGCCCCTAATTTAACTTTCTACTGGAACGCTGCTCAGGCCCAACATGCTACCCATTGGTATACACACCCTAACCCGCCCCCACATGTTAAATTGGAAAAAATGGCGGGAGACGGTATCCACATCATGACCCTACTATTACACAATGGTTTTCGTGCGGATGCCCCATGGGATCCGGTGGCTACCACAATTCGGGCATGGAATAACATCCTATCACCCAGCCCTGAACAGCACCCATACTATAAATGGCTCCCCTTATGGCAATTTCCCGGCCTCACCCCTACACATGACCAACACCTCTCTCAATGTTGGGAAAACCTGGGATATCGGGCCCTGACGGACCTATATCCTGATGGTTCATTTATCGCCCCCCGTACATTGCACCCTGGGCACCCTAGCTCTGCACTGGACTTGCTGCAGTACTATAGGTTGAGAGCAGCAGTGCAGGCTATGTGGCCCTCCTTCCCCGAGGAGCCCCCAGACTCACCTGAACTCCAGTATATAGCAAACTCCAATGGCTGTATGCCCCTTCACCGACCCAACCTAACTCTTCTTGATGCACTACTCATGCGCACTATTCCACAATATTCATCCCTCAAAAATGTGATGTCGATATTAGCTGTGATGTAATACATACAGTTGTTGTTATATTGTTTTTTTTTTGTTTGCTAACATGCTAACTGTGCTGTACCTGTCTTAACCTCCTGCCAATAAACAAAAGTAAAAAAAAAAAAAAACACACATTTATAGTGAGAATAATCCATTCATTGACAACATTAAAAAAGGACTCGCTATATTGGTGACATTCTCGTCAGCTGGGAAGGATCCCTCGATAGTGCCAATAGTTTCTTTGCTTGGCTCAACACATTGAATACCCATTTTCAATTTATGCTGACTGCCATTTGGTCAGTTTTAATGCCTCAAACGTAATAGATCTGACAATGCCACCTATGAATCTGAAGCCAAACTACTCACTACTAAACTGCGGCAAAGTGGATACCCCAAGAAAATGGTCAAACGTGCAGCTAAACGAGCCTTCAATAACAGCAGGGAAGCCCTATTAGAAGATAAACCCGTAAAACCAAGAGATGAGAGAATAGTATGTGTTAATACATTCACGGACCAAAGCCTCAGAATTAAAAACATCATCAACAAACATTGGAGAAACTTCAACACAGCCAAAAACCCTCTACCACTACCTATTTTTGCCTACAAAAAAGCATTACCGTCATTACCGTAGGTAACAGGGTGAGCAGTAGCAAACTGAAATCCAGATACCCAGTGACACCCAGTATTACCACTATATGGGGCATGACATCACCAACTGGACATTTCCCATGCGGCAGCTTGGAGTCTGTAAACTTAATACCAAAACGAAAGAAGTAGACATTGGAACCAACAAACCCTGGGTACAAAATAGTCTTACCGATTGTAATACGGACCATGTCATTTATCAGATTAAATGTACTTGTGGACTACCTTATGTGGGTAAGACAATCAGAAAAGTCAAAACTTGCATTATGGAACATAGGAGTTGCCTAAAAAATAAGACTGAAAATGCACCTATAGTCAAACACTTTACTCAAATGAATCATGGCTATGAAGACTTTACCTGGACAGTTATACTTTCCTTCAAAGGTAGCAACGCACTTGCTTTGGAGAATAGATTAAAAAGAGAACAAGAAATTATCTACATGATGAACAGTGATGGGATTGGTTTGAATGATTCAGTCGAGTGGCACAAAATTAAGAACTAACTACAACCTAATAAGATGTTTTCCCTCCTCAATGGTTAGGGGCCATTCATGCATCTACCAACAGAGACTATCTTGTCATTTTGATCTTCTGTATGTCTGATATTAGGACTGCTTCCATTAATAGCTCGGTTCCACACTGTATGCCACTCTGCCATTTCAGCTATATGTGAGCTTCTCTGGCCCTATGTGTTCCGCATTGCACATCACCCTCCCCATGAGCCCCTCTCTCTCTCTTTGTTTCCCCTAAAGGTCTATTTCACACATTTTCGGTCCTCGTGGATTTCAAACTAATTCAGTATTAGGATTATACGCCTTTCTGAGAGAGGTTTTGCACCATAGATAAGAATAACCTTGTTTAAATAGTTGCTCCTTAGTATATCCTCTTCCACTCCAAGATGGCACCCTCCTAAGGGCAAGCATAATTAAGAAAGGACTCTGCCCCCGCGTTACCATGGACACCAGCAAGCTTGGCTATCCAGCTACTAACGCGGCTCACACAGCATCCCGAACAGAACCGTGAGTACTAGCGCGTCAGACTCTCTGCATCACTTACGAAGCCTTCTTAAGGTAGATCTCTATCCTTCCCCCTGAAGACGTGATTAATCCGCGACCCTCAACATACTTACTATGGTTTTCGTGGCATTTGTTTTTAGCAATTTTACTATGTATCCTGCACTCGGCTTGGTCTTTGGGTTGCCGCGAACAACAACAAGGTTCATTTCAGTTACATTTGCTGTTCGCCTGCCAGGCTTACTCTTAAGGTACAGTGCATTATATATTACCTACCGTTCTCATTGAATAAAGTCTGTGTAGTTGTACGCTATTCATGTTACACACAGACATGTTCTTCACGTCTATGTAACTCATTTTCCTGACGACCTGAACACTCGTAGTGACATTGGCAGTTTGCCTGTGTTCTCGACATTAAAGGTAATTTTCATGATAATATTACTCACCCATATTCTAGTAAGCATTGCCCCAAAGTCCAGCTGCTAGCCTCCTATTCCAAAACTGGGCACTATACCTTGGATATCTGCAGGTTGTCTTTACATTCCGTTTGATCTGATTGTGCATTCCATCCGAATCTCTGGACCACTTGAGAAGTTCCAGGAAGGAACTCTTACCTCCAGTGCGACTTGCACTCTCGTTCGAGCCACCAACTCATCATCTGTTGGTGTACCTCCTCTAAACTTTCAAGCTGGACAACTCACCAAGCAGGTGAGTGCCATGCTAGCCGTCCCCCTGATTATCACCTACTAGATAGAATTTGATAGCACTGCTTTAGCAATTCAGAAGAGCTAAGTTATTGCTTTTCTTTGCAGATTTGGCAAAGAAGGGCCTATTAAGAAGTCCTATCATATTACCTATAAAGTTGCCTGCTCCCACAAGAACCATCAAAGGTAATTTACCTTTGTAGTGTAGGTTCTAAGTTCTACTTTGAGAACTGCTAAGGAATTTTATCTATTATTTAGCTTACCTTTTATTTTATTTTAACCCTACATGTTGCACTGGTCTTACCCCCCGTTTTTCCACTTGGATTCACTGAATAGGATTCTGCTCAAAAAGTACCCTCCTGATGAATGTTCAATATTGATTTCTTTTGAACAGAAACATATTGAGACCCCATTGCTCTGGATTGTAAAAGAGTTAACAAGTATCATATTTGTCAATGACCTAATAAATGTATACAATGACCTAACGCTTTCATACATATGCAATTGTTTTTCTGTAACAAAAATCATTCATTGGTTTTGACGAATTCCTATAATAATTGTTTTTAGAAAAGTGTTTTTTGTCAACAGCCTTAGTGCTCATATATGTTTACTGATTTAATTATTTTTTAACCATTGTTTATACTCAATCAAAATATTGCTGATTTTTATGGAAGTCTGCTATGAATTGCTACTTTGCTCAGTGCAACCTGTTACCCTGAGCCCTATCTCATTTATAAATATTGTCTACCCACCCCGGGCCTAGGCAGAGTTTACACTCCAAACTTACGTTTGTATAGTGTTGACTGGGATTCCTCAAATATCTAAAGTACTACACTGTACTCCTGTACATTTCTATGCCAATGGACATTCACCCTGTCTTGGTCCTGCACTCTGTGTTGTATGCATATTTTCTTTCAGGTGTCAACTTCGATAATGTGTGCCCATGTATTTTTTGCTGTTACTCTGCATTTCATAGGTGGAGCGTCTCACAATGGTGTGCATCCACGGTGAGGTGAGTTCCATGGACAGGTGAGTGCATGGCATTTGCTGACACTTTGGTGGTGTTTGCATGGGAACGGGGCACTTTGTGTATGGCCCCCCACACCTGGTCACCTGTGATGTGGTGTATGCCCCCCACCCCTACACCTGGTCGCCTGTGATGTTGTGTATGTCCCACCCCCCCATGGTCACCTGTGATGTTGTGTATGCCCCACACCCCACACCTGGTCACCTGTGATGTGGTGTACGCCCCACACCCCCACACCTGGCCACCTGTGATGTGGTGTATGCCCCCCACCCCCACACCTCTTCCCTCTCCTCTTAGCCACAGCCACCTAAATTGACTTTCTGCATTTGTGTGATGCTGCCACCCTGCAACATGGGGCTAGGCAACATGTATGTTTTGAGAAGGACTTATGTAACTGAGTAAGCCTTCTGTAACAGTGCTGCAATGGCCAAGGCCTGTTGTGCGCTTTATATATGCAAATAACATTGAAAATAAATGTGGGATGGTTTACGTGCCACACAGGACATTGGATGTCTAGTTTGGCATGGTGGTAGTGGCATAGTCCATCTATGTGTTTATTTTGGATAGCCAATAAATATGATTATCTTTAGTTCTATGGCACCTGGAATGTGCCAGGCCTGTGTGCATTCCACAGGGGTTGGATTTTAGGTGACCAATTGTGCCACAAGATGGGTGTGGGCAGCCTTGCCAAGTGCCCTTTGCCCATACCTGCGCAGCCACCGTGCATGTGGTTGGGGATGTGGGGGCACCACCATGTTCACTGCGCCGTGTTGCAACATTGTGCAGGACACATGCTGCCACAATGATCCTGCACACTAGTGGTGGTACATTTAGCAACTCACCACCAGAATGGTCAAGGAAGCGGAACGTGACTTGAGCACTCTGAATGTGCGCTCCACTATGCCCTGAGTTGGAATATGGGCTGTGTTGTATCTTACCTGGGGTGGTGTGGCAGGGTTCCGTATTGGCGTCATTATGTAGGTGCTCAGGGGGTAGGCACTGTCCCCTGTAGAGATAACAATTTTTGTCATTGCTTTGTATTTGTGCGGACTGAAAGATGTGCAGTCATGATTGCAAAATCCTGGTGTAGGCAGCGTGACTGCGTGGGCTGTGAAATGCCCCCAACTATGGCAGTTGTCCAGTGGAATGACCCAGTGGCCAAAAAATGCAGTACTTTGAGCACGTTTTCCAAGGAGCTCAGTGCTTGGGAGCACAGGGTGGGTGATGTAAGGTGAATGCTCCAATCGTATGTTGTACTTTGTGGCAGGCTTTGGTAGCCGCGGTTATGAACTTGTTGGTTGTACCCGCAGTAATAGCAGTCTGTACTTTGGTACAGTGATCATATTATATTATGGATATTATGGATGCTTCATCACAAATTTGTACATGTGTTTCTGTTAGGATGTTCTTACCTGAAGGCTGGAGTGAACTGGTTTTGAAACCTTTGTCTTTCAGCAAATTTGAAAACTGTATGGGTAACTGCGTCTGTAAGTGGGTTTTCTTTGTGTAACCGTGGTTATAGCCGCAGTTATATAATTTGTTTTTTTATATGGTGTGAAAATGTTGTATATAGTATTCTTTGGTAGTATTGTGTTGAGGTTTATTGATTGATATGGGTTGTAATAAAAATGTGTTGGGCATTTTACTTTCTACAGTCCTCTTTCTGTGCTATTGATTCATGAAAGCTGACCTTTTGGTAACCTTTTCCCATTCTGGTTCCAGAATTTAGAGTGTGCACATGTTCTGTGTTTGGCTATTGTGAAGATATATTCATTAATTGGAGCAGTTGAAGGTGAATGATACTGTGTTTTTATATATGTTATGTACATTTTGAATTGTATTTCTAAGATAAATGAAGTATGTTTAGGTGTCTTAATTAGACAAGTGTATAAGTATTGTGTGGCAAGTACTTCCGTGTTTTTTAGGAGAGTGGTGAAGCCGTATGACATTTTATGCAATGCTTATGTGTGACACAAAATATATTTCATAATAAATGTTGTTTGTCATTGACATTAGAAGATGTGATATGAATGTGGGTGTATAAGAAACCCTAGTGTGAACTAAGAGGTAAAACTATACCCTTGACCAATAATGTGGCTCTGTGTGTACTTTGTAGGTAGATATTAAGCTGTTTTTCTGTGACCCTATATTGTTCATGTTGTACTGTCTTCGAATTGTGGAAGTGTTTGAATGTGGATTTAAAATTGAGAAGTTGTATGAGGCAGTGTACCTGGTGAATACGAACTTGCTAGTCTTTTCGAAATAATAATCAAAAACTATATTTGCCAGTTTCACAATTTGCTTAGAAATGGTGTGTTTTGGAAAAGCAGGATTGTATTTCATGCAATGTAATGCAGAGATTCTATTTCATGCGATGTAAAACAATATGTTGTTATGCAATGCACTGACATAGGGAGATGTAAAATGAATGGGGGTGCATAGCGGGATGGGGGAAACAGTATTGTTGATGAATTGTGCTCAGATAGCTTTCTGGGACTGGCCAGGGCACTTGGGTATTCAAACCATAGTGGAGTGGGGATGCGCAGTGAAGGGAGGACATACTGCTGATATGTTTTGTTGAGTAGCGGAAGTAGCAATTAGTTTGTAGGTGAAAGGCAATACTGGGTTGGCTTGTGATGCTTAAATAGGTGGAAACAGGCGAGGAGGTTCATTTTTTTATGAGGATGGCTAAGGGGGACTAATTTAGTGGGTGTTGGGAGAAGCAAGGGTGTGGCAAGGCCCAATTATGTGACCAGAGGTATACTTAATGGTGTGTGCATGGATTTGGCCTACAGTTGTTAAGTAGAGGCTTTTAAGGTGTGAAACTGGAGCTGGGTGGATGAACTAAGTGGCAATGTGTTATGTTGGAGCTATGTTGTCTTATCACATTATTTATGAATTAAGGACACACCAGAGATTAATTAATAGCTTGTTGGTATATGAAAGCAACTATGTTTTCCATAGTATTTTCAAATACCTTTAGGAATGGGAATGAAGACATGATGGTAATTTCTGTCATGTTGTTTACAGTGAACAGTTCTTCTATTTAGAAGTTGTCTGGAAATTGTACTCTGAAGTTATGTGTAGGGTATGTGATGTATTATTTAAGAAATGTATAGTGGTATGGGGGTAACAGTATTACTGATTAGGTTTGGGAAGGTATCTTTATGGGGCTGCCTAGCAGACTTAGCCATTCAAACTCTATTAAGAGTGGGGATGTGTAGTGGAGGGCGTACATATATGGTGATACGTTTTGTTGAGAAGCAGTAGTGGTGATTAGTTTGTGGGTGAAAAAGCAGGAAAAGCATTCCCACGGGTGTCCTCTTTTGGGAAATGCATGGGCTTCCCTGTTTTCCTTGCTGGCTTCGACACCCTAGGCTCAAATCTGTAGGTTGCCCACATGAACAAAATGGTCAGTGGCAAAAGGCTTGTGGTTACCAGTGGGGTACCCTTTTCCTTTTGCGCCCCCGGTAGGTGCACTCACACATGTGAGGTACCGTTTTCATCAGGACACGTGTGGGGACGCAGGATGGTAGGCCATGTGTTGTTGGCGGTGTGTTTCGGTAGGTGGCCAGATCGAAATATCTGAGAATTGTCTTCATTTCCAGCCAATTTCAAAGACATTCCCCTGTGTCCACTCACCGATCACGTCGCCAACAACAGATGTCATACAATTGTGTGATTTTCTAAAAAAGAAGAAATCGTACAGTGTTATTATACAGAAAAGGAAAGTGTAGGTCAGTCAAATATAAAATCAAGGAAGGATTGTGAGGTATGTGCAATGTTTTGTGCAATATCCATGCGTTTTCTTGTAAAGTGTTAAAGAGATCTTTGCAAATTCTGCACAAAGGTGATACTGTTCAAAGACAGATCAAGATGCTACAAAGAATAGATGACTGTGAAGTCTGTGGAAAAACAGGTCTTTTGTGTCATTTTCTAACTTGTCTTGATAAAAGTAGATGTAAAGGCCAGTTTCATCATATACGGATGCTGGCTACTAAAATGAGATACCTTGTAGTTAAACTGTATGACTGCAAAACACCAAGTATGTCTCTTGCAGTTTTAAATCAAATATGTTTGACTGGAACTGTAGAAGGTTTTGTTTCTACGATGCAAATTATAAATATGATGCATTTAACCCCTTAAGTGCCAAGGGCGAGGTATCTCATCCTAGGGATTACCTCCCTGTTACCAAGGACAAGATACCTCGTCCTTGGCACTTAAGGGGTTATTGAAACAGAAAACATTACAGGGCATTGAATGGTGAAATACCAAAATCACCAAAAAAGGCCTTGGCACTGGGGGGGGGGTGCCATGGCAGTTAAAAGGTTAAAACAGTATGTGCATGTGGATGAAACACTTACAGGATGAGAAAATTATGCCCCTATACTTTGAAAGGATCAGATTTTTCAACTGTGTAAAAGAAGTATAAAATAAGTATTGCATTGTTTGAGTTGTCTTCTACTGAAAGACTTGACAATGTTTGCATATCTTGTCGATGCACTTTTTATAAGTCTCAAGTTGTTATGTTTTCGGTTTATGACAGTGGAACACAAAGGATACAGATTGGTGATGCCTCAGATTTATGACAATGGAACACTTATCAAAGGATACAGACTGGTACCCAAAAAGGATACACTAGTAGTCTTTCCCAAAGTAACTGTTAACCTGAAGGAGAACGACGTCCTGTCAAGATTAAACCTTCCAACTAATGTCACTCTCTGACTACAATGAATTCTACAGCCAAGTAGAGCTATTAGTGGAAAGGGCGTGAGTGGACCAAGATTCACCAGGCTGTTGGCAGAAAGGAACTATATTAGAACAGGGCTATAATCAAGAGGACAGAAGGGCCTATCTAGGTTACACTAACCTGAAATCAGCACAGCCACAGGTAAGTCCAAGAATGTCCGATGGCAATCCAAGGAAACAACGACAAGGAAGAGAGTTAGTAGAGGAGTCTAACCCGGATGGAACGAGGGCCGCACTAGTGTCAGGTTGGTGCACGCAGGATAGCGTCCAATCAAGTTCAGTGCACTTATTCAGTGTAGGCGAGAAGAAGAAATGGAGAACCTTGATCCAGATAGGTAAGCCCTTTTGCAGTAGAATGTCCAATTAGGATTTTGTGAGGAAAAATTGGGACTGAGCTCACGATAACAACAGCACAAGACACTCCTAATGAAATACGGGTGGTAAATAAACAGGAGTTGTATACCCGCAATAGACAGAGCGGATGACTTACAGAAAGTAAGGTTGCCAGAGAAGGAATGTTCCAAACAGAATTGGAGCGGAGATAAAGGCAGGTAGGGAATTGGAGCTCTGCTGGATGGAATTTCAGAATGGATGCTGACCATGGAAGTCAGCTGGCGACTCCGAGTGACACCAGAGTGGGGAGTTGTCGAACGCCGCATAGGAATGCGGGAAATAGCAACCGATCCAAGCGGAACCTGGAGAGACAAATAGGAAGCAGGAAAATGCTGACTGCAAAACACTGAGTCTGCGAGGGAAATAGCAAACCCTAAGCTCCGGAATGCCGTGGGGTAAGAAAAACAATCAGAAGCATCGTTGATTTGAATTGGCCATGTTAAATACAGTCACCTGACATTCACGTAATTAATTGACCACCGTAATGACGAATACGGCACACAGTTCCGAGAATGACCACGTGATGAGGACTTGCGAACGTTTCGTAAACAAGAAAAAGACTGTAGTATCAAGGTGACACCATCAGTAAGCGCATTAATAGCGGCGCTTCCCAAACAATCTCCAACTTGTATAGAATGGCCTGGCCATTCTGAAAGCTGAATGTACAGGTAATAAGGAACGTTTAGGAGGAGATAGAGATGTGCCGAGTGTACTTGGAGCGAGGCATGACAGAGCCATCCCCCAAAGAGCGTCCCACACCTCTTGCCGCATGGAAGCGATGTAGCAATACAGGGGCATGAATATTTGACATGGGTTCCCAGGATCGATCTTCCGGACCGTACCCCTTCCAGTCAATGAGATAATGGGGAACCCCGGCATGCATTCTCATATCCAAAATGGCTCGGACCTCATACTCATCAGAGCCCCTCACAGAAAGAGCCAAAGGTCGGACGGGCTACCGGGTCCGTGACGTACATGGTTTAACCAAAGAAACGTGGAACACCGGATGTACCCGCCATCGTGCGGGCAGGTTCAGACAAATGGCAACAGGGTTAATCACCTGTGTGATCTTGTATGGCCCAATGAAACGTGGAAGGAGTTTCTTTTTACCTGGGATATTAAGATTTCTGGTAGATAACCAGACCGACATGCAAATCTTGTAGAGTGGAGCAGCCGTCCGATGTCGATCTGCATAGTACTTGGCACTAGATTGGGCACTCACTAGATGTTTTCTTATTTTGGTATGAAGATCGGCCAGGGCAGTGAACATGTCGGTTGCCCCAGGCACATTGTCAGGCAGCTCTAAGTCCATTGGAATGAATCGTGGATGATGTCCATAAAGAGCATAGAGTGGCGAAGTGCCCGTTGAGGAATGCCGCGAGTTGTTATAGGCGAATTCAGCTGCCGGCAACAGCGAGTACCAGGAAGATTGGTACTGTAAACATAGACAACATAAGTAATGTTCCATGGTTCTGTTAGCCCGTTCCGTCTGACTATCGGTTTGAGGATGGTAAGAACTGGACATGCGATCCTCCATAAGAAGGGCAGAGGTTAACGCCTTCCAAAAACGGGAAGCAAACTGCGATCCCCTGTCGGTGATAACAATAGAAGGCAATCCAAAGAATCTAAAGATGTGTTTCAAGAACAGATCAGCCAGGATCCTAGCAATAGGGATGCCCTGACAGGGTATGAACAAGGCCATTTTTGTAAAGTAGTCTACTACAACCCAAACCGTGTCACATCCATGGACGGGAGGTAATTCGACTACGAAGTCCATGGATACCATGTGCCAAGGTTTGTGAGGTATAGGTAGCAGATGCAGCAGCCCCATAGGTTTGCTTGGTGTATCTTTGCATTGTGCACATAGGGCACAGGAAGAGACATAATCCACAATGTCCCTTGTCATTTTGGGCCACCAACACCATCTTTGTTGCAGATCTAAAGTCTTTTTCTGGCCCGTATGAGCCGCTACCAGGGAGTCATGGCTCCAATGCAATGCCTTGGTACGGGTTTCCTCTGTAGGTAGATACAAGACGCCATTCAAAAACGGAAGACCCCCTCTGGTTTCGAGATGGAGATTATTTATCTCTTGAGGATTTCGTGAAACCCAATCTAGGATCTCCTGTTTCAGAGAAGGCTGAGCAGAACAACTGCAGACTACATGTTCTGCCAATAGAGGAGGTTTTGTCTTGTCCATACTGTCCACACCAGAATGCAGACGGGATAGAGCGTCTGCTTTGGTATGATCCCTTGAAAGTCTGTATGAGATGCGGAAATCAAATTGGGCAAAAAATGAATGCCAACCGGCCTGGCGAGCTGTAAGGCACTTCATGGTTTTGATGGCTTGTAGGTTACGGTGATCAGAATACACGATTACCGGGTGTTTTGCCCCAAGAAGATGATGCCACCATGTGAGAAACGCATGTTTGATGGCCAACAGTTCTTTCTCAGTTACTGTATAGTTTCTTTTGTATGGAGCTAGTTTACGCGAGAAAAATGCTACAGGATGTTCCACCCCGGTATGTTTACATTCCTGGGAAAGGATCGCGCCAATGGCCAAATTAGAAGCATCAGCTTCCATTATGTATGGCAATTCAGGATAAGGATGCTGCAAGACAGGGGCCATGGTAAACGCCTCCTTAAGTTGATCGAATGCCACCTGAGCCTCTGGCATCCAGAGAAATGAATTTTTTGGACTGGTTAATGCCGTAAGCGGTGCCACCACCCTAGAGAAGGAATGGATAAACCGTCTATAGAAGTTTAGTAAGCGGTGCCACCACCCTAGAGAAGGAATGGATAAACCGTCTATAGAAGTTTGCAAATCCAAGAAACAAATCCAGGGACTTGATAGAGACGAGCACAGCCCAGTCTAGTGTGGCTTTAACCTTAGAGTGGCTCATTCTCACACCCTGACTGGTGATGTTATACCCCAGGAATTCTATGTCCTGAGAGTGAAAAATGCATTTTTCTGCCTTGACAAAGAGATGATTCTCTCTCAACCTTTGAAGTACCTTGGATACATGTAGAACGTGTTCCTCTAACAATGCTGAGTATACTAATATGTCATCCAGGTAGATAACCACGAATTGATCCATGTAGTCACTAAAGATATCATTCATAAAATACTGAAAGGTTTTGGGGACATTGCACAAGCCGAAGGGCATGACGAGGTACTCATATAGACCGTACCGTGTCTTGAAAGCAGTCTTCCACTCGTCGCCTTCCCTAATACGTACAAGATTGTACGCTCCCCGCAAGTCCAGTTTAGTGAAAATGACCGAAGTGCCCAATTGGTCAAATAGTACGTTAATCAAAGGTAGAGGATACTGGTTTTTAACTGTTATGGCATTGAGAGCCCTGTAATCAATGCAGGGCCTCAAGTCCCCTTCTTTTTTAGGGACAAAAAACAGAGGAGATGCTGCTGGTGACTGTGAAGGACGTATAAAGCCAGTCTGGAGGGCCTTATTGATATACTCCTTCAGGACTGCATCCTCTTGCTGAGTGAGTGAGTATACCCGACTAGTTGGAGTCTTAGCTCCGGCAATCAGTTCGATTGGACAGTCGTATTGTCAGTGTGGTGGCAATACCTCCGCTTTGCCTTTATCAAACACATCAGAAAACTTGATGTATTCTTGAGGTATTGACGATTTAGGCAACACCAGTGCAGTTATTCTTGGAAGACCTTCGAGAAATGCCAAAACAGGCATATCATTAACCCCACCGGAATCCAGAAAGCACTTTTCAATGCAATACTGTGAATGATACTGGATACAACCTGTGACCCAGTCTATCACAGGATTATGGAGTTTGAGCCAAGATAGACCCAGTATCAATGGGTATTGGGGTGCAGCGATTACATCAAAGACCATGTTTTCAGTGTGACCGTCGGGTAAAGACATTGTAATGGGTAACGTTTCTTCCGTTACCAGACCGGACGATAAAGCCGAACCATCGACCATATTGACTGATTCAGATACTGGTTTGGTCATCAGAGGTATAGCTGAATGCTTGGCGAAGGTAATATCTATGTAGCTATTAGTTGCACCAGAGTCTATCATAGCCTTGGTTTGAATGATTATGTCATTAAAACACAGAAATACCACTACTGCTACGGAGGCGTTTAATGACAATACGGAGTCCGATTTGGTACTCGGCAGAGGGACTCCCACTACTGCCGAGCTTTGGCGTTTCCCATCTTTTTGGCCAGCTTCTTAGGACAAGAAACCAGTAAATGATCCACGGAACCGTAGTACATACATAGGTTATTCTTGCAATGGTTTTCTCGCTCAGCCGCGGATAAACAACCCCAAATAGCTCCTATTTGCATAGGTTGGGGTTCACTAGAAGAGGCCTGAGTAACTCCAGCATGACTTGGTGCGGACAAGAAGGGTTTCTTTTTGCCCTTTCTAGCGGATCTCCGTGCATCAATCTGAAGAACAAGCTCAAGTAGTTCCATGTATCCTGATGGCACAACAGGAACTGTAGATAAGGGGTCTTTCAGTTCCTCGGACAATCCTTTGTAGAAGACAGCAGTCTTTTTATCTTCCGGCCACTGTGTTTTTTCTGCAGTCAATTGATTGAACCATGCGAGATAGGCCAACAACGATTGGTTACACTGTTGTAAATTCAACAGTTCCAAATCGGTTGCCTGGGTTGCATACCGCATATCGAATACCTTGCTCATTGCTGACAACAGCTCATCGCAGTCATACAACAACAGGCTATTGGACTCCAACAATGGGTTTGCCCAGGCTGCAGCAGTGCCCCCCAGATGCGACAGCACAAATGCTGCCTTAGTGGTCAAGTCCGGAAAAGAACTAGGTCTACACAGGAAGTGGAGACGACACTGATTCACAAAAGTGCGGTAGGACTTAGGGTCTCCCGTAAAGCTCTTAGGTGGAACCAGAGGAAACTGAGTTGGCATCAGTACCTGCACCGATTCCCTTTGGGGTACAGCTAGACCCGAACTTGAGGCAACCGGATCAGGAACAGCCATCCCTTGTGAGGAAGAACATATGGCATCTTGCATCACATCCATGCGATGGCGCATGGTGTCCTGAGCTCTTGCATCACATCCATGCGATGGTGCATGGTGTCCTGAGCTGTGATCATTTCCTGTCTTAAATCAGCCACCAATTGAGTAAGGGCGGTTAGGGGGTCGGTACCCTCCATTGCGGCTTCTGATTCTGTTATATCTTCGGTTTATGACAGTGGAACACAAAGGATACAGATTGGTGATGCCTCAGATTTATGACAATGGAACACTTATCAAAGGATACAGACTGGTAGCTAAAAAGGATACACTCGTAGTCTTTCCCGAAGCAACTGGTAACATGAAGGAGAACAACGTCCTGTCAAGATTAGACCTTCCAACTAATGTCACTCTCTGACTAGAATGAATTCTACAGCCAAAGAGAGCTATTAGTGGAAAGGGCGTGAGTGGACCAAGATTCACCAGGCTGTTGGTAGAAAGGAACTATATTAGAACAGGGCTATAATCAAGAGGACAGAAGGGCCTATCTAGGTTACACTAACCTGAAATCAGCACAGCCACAGGTAAGTCCAAGAATGTCCGATGACAATCCAAGGAAACAACGACAAGGAAGGGAGTCAGTAGAGGAGTCTGACCCGGACGAAATGAGGGCCGCACTAGAGTCGGGTTGGTGCACGCAGGATAGCGTCCAATCAAGTCCAGTGCACTTATTCAGTGTAGGCGAGAAGAAGAAATGGAGAACCTTGATACAGGTAGGTAAGCCCTTTTGCAGTAGAATGTCCAATTAGGATTTTGTGAGGAAAAATTGTGACTGAGCTCACGATAAAAACAGTACAAGACACTCCTAATGAAATACGGGTGGTAAATAAACAGGAGTTGTATACCCGCAATAGACAGAGCGATGACTTACAGAAAGTAAGGTTGCCAGAGGAGGAATGTTCCAAACAGAATTGGAGCGGAGATAAAGGCAGGTAGGGAATTGGAGCTCTGCTGGATGGAATTTCAGAATGGATGCTGACCATGGAAGTCAGCTGGCGACTCCGAATGACACCAGAGCGGGGAGTTGCCGAAGGCCGCGTAGGAACGCGGGAAATATCAACCGCTCCGAGCGGAACCTGGAGCCACAAATAGGAAGCAGGAAAATGCTGACTGCAAAACACTGAGTCTGCGAGGGAAATAGCAAACTCTAAGCTCCGGAACGCTGTGGGGTAAGAACAACGATCAGAAGCGCCGTTGATTTGAATTGGCCGTGTTAAATACAGTCACCTGACATTCACATAATCACGTGACCACCGTAATGACGAATACGGCACACAGTTCCGAGAATGATCACATGATTAGGACTCGCAAACGTTTCGTAAACACGAAGAAGACCTTAGTATCAAGGTGACACCATCAGTAAGCGCATTAATAGCGGCGCTTCCCAAACAATCTCCAACATATATAGAATGGCCTGGCCGTTTTGAAAGCTGAATGTACAGGTAATAAGGAGCGTTTAGGAGGAGATAGAGATGTGCTGGGTGTACCTGGAGCGACAAGCATGACACAAGTGCAACTAGTGTACATTGAGAAGAAAATTAAACACACTGAAGATTTTTGGAAATAACTTTATCTGTATCTGTTTGTAGAAGAACTATTTGACACAAGAGAGCCACTTTACGTTTGTAGACACTGTTTTGGGTTTTATAATCAAAAAGGTAATCCTACAAGAACTGTTTTGAATGACATGGCAGTGCCTGATATCCCTTCTGTGCTTCAAAAATTGAACATGTTTGAAGTGATTGAATTACAAACTGTTCATCCTTTCCAGTTATTGTTAGATTGCAAACAAAGATGTCCAATCTGTCGAAGAATTCATCAGTGCAAGTTGTGAGAGTCAAAGTTGTGTATTTACCTTTGAATTTTGAACAAAATGTGAACACTCTAGGAGTGAAGCATGATATTGCAGATTCTTTGTTTTAGTAAATGGTGATAAGAACATTTGGCAACAGTTTATAGATATTGGAAAAGTGAAAAACGCATTGGCATTTCTATTGGAGCACAATTATTTATAAAAGCGGTCTGACGGTACCACACTTGTCTATGCTTGATGTTGAGTCAAGAAACAAAAGCAGTGAAGGTCAGTTTAAGCATCTATCTGTTGCAGCAGGCAATAGTTTGTATGAACATTACACAGTTCATCCTCTACACTCAAGTGAAGTCATGGGTGACAGTTTGGAATTGTATCAAATGAAAGCAACGAAAGGTGCACCAATCAGTATCTGTGAAAAGATAATAGAAGCCCGTTGTTTAGAAGCCCGTTGTTTCCCAATGCTTTTTCCAACTGGCGTAGGAAGGAGATTGGATGATCGGAAGGTGCAAATCTCTGCTTCAGAATTTTGTTGTACAATAATGTATTCAGAAGATTCACGATTCCACACCATTGTTGAATATATTTTTCACTTATTGTATGAAAGTGAATATTCAACATTCTGTTATGCTGTTGCTCATACACTCCAGGCTGGAACTAGATTTCAAAATCTTTCTGTATGTGAGATGCTGCAACAGGTGAAAGAAAAACATTAAGTTTAAGAGAGTAAACTTACAAATATTCTTGCTACAAGGAGAGGAACTAAAGAATATTGGTATAGGAGACATTCTGAGGATAGAAGCATGATCAGAAACTTGAGATCTCGAACTTGGTTTGTGACTTTGAGTTGCACTGAGTATGGTTGGGATGATCTTGCAGAGTAGATTCGTGAAACTAATCCACAGAAAGATAATATAGACACCAGGAGAATTGTGTTCTATGGATCCTGTAAGGGTATCACGTTTTATCTTCACATTTTTAGCCATGTTACACTTTATATGTAATAAATAAATGGTCTTTTATGTACTGTGGAACATTTATTGGGGAGGAAAGAGTACCAGGCACGTGGGTCTCCACATATACATATGCTAGTGTGGATTAAAGATGCTCCTCAGTTTGGTAAGGAAAGTGATGGCTCTGTCAGGAAATTCATTCAAAAATATGTTACTTGTTCCATTCCAGCTCAGCACATGCGGAACAAGGTGAAACGATTTCAAAAGCACTCATGTGGAAAGTACTGTCAAAGAAAAAAATACAAACGTAAAGACAAATAATACACTCACTACAGATTTGGCTTTCCAAGGCCTGTGACACCAGTTGGTCGAGTGAATAGTTTAATGTCATCTGTTCGACACCATGTTATGGGGTAAATCACCAAGAAATACATATAATTCAAAAGGAAGTAAGGACTGCCAATACATTAATGATTACAATCCAGTCATTGCTCAGCTATGGAATGCAAATACTGATGTACAATTTATTGCTCTTGATTCAACAGCTGTTTCTCATTATTTTACATCATACATGACAAAAGCTGAATATATAAATGCAGCTGTATTATGGGCAGATTTATCAGAAGATAAATGTCTTAGTCAGAAACTCAGAAGCTTTGGTTTGAAGACGCTTTCACATAGAGGTAGCTACATAGATCGGCTCACTAGTTTGCCTCTGCATGGACGTAGCATTAATGTAGTTTGGTTAAGTCTTGGACCAGCTAGTACTAGAAATTGGGCATTGAAGTCTTGGAGTGAAATTAAGCAATTAGCTGAACCAGTACCTCACAGTACAGATGCATCGTGACTGCTCCAACAGGTTTAGCAGCATTTAAAGTAGCAGGTGTTACTTTACATCACCTGCTGATGCTACCAGTGGAGCATGACAACACACTGGAGTATCGAGAACCTGTATCAAGTGCATCACAAGAAGTAGGAAAAGCCCTTCAAAAATTAAATACCTTGATTGTAGATGAAGTAAGGATGGTGTCTAACTTGATGCTAGCTTTCATTCACTTGCAAATGCAAGACGTTTTGATGACTGACTGCAACGTTTTGTTTAAGGTATGGAGACAGGTACTTGTAAGGTACTTGTTTTTGGAGACATGTTACAACTAACTCTTGTGAAAGGTCAACCTGTTTTCAACATGCTACAATCTAAGGATAGTCAAAAAAGTATAGGAAGCATTGGCCATTTTAACATTTGGAATTGTTTTCAATTCCATGAATTTACCATAAATATGAGAGTATGCAGGAATGCTTAATAAGATTTGTGTAGTTATTCTTGAGGAAATGTGAAAGCAGTCTTAAAGGGAAGACTGATTTCTAACATGTTTCATGCAGATTGCAGTCTGTCTGATGTCATGTTGACTCTTAAGGAAATACATATTTCTTGTGTCGCTTTCATGTGCACACTTTCAGGGTGTAATAAGTTTAACTCTACAATGCTGCTGTCAGAGTCTGTCTGATGTCATGTTGACTCTTAAGGAAATACATATTTCTTGTGTCGCTTTCATGTGCACACTTTCAGGGTGTAATAAGTTTAACTCTACAATGCTGCTGTCAGAGAAGCAAAATATTGTTGCGAGAAAATCGTTTGAGGTTTTAGATCGTCATGTTATGCCTTTAGAGTTGGTTAAGAGAGCAAAAACTTGATTAGGTCAACTAGAGAATTCAATTTCTAAAACAGCAGGTCTGGAAGGAGTTTTAAAGCTGTGCATCAATGCACGAGCAATGATAAAGAGGAACTTGAATGCATGAATTGGTCTAGTCAATTGAGCCATGCGAAGAGTGATTGTATTTCACATTTCTCCTCACAGTACAAACATTGAACATGTTGAAGTTAAGTTTGATTGTGTAGAAGGAACTCATTTGACTTCTTGGACCTCTGCACGTTTCATGCTTTTTAAGGATACCTTAGTGAAAATAGCACAGTTTCCATTGTGCTCTGCTTATGCAATAACTATTCATAAATCACAAGGGTTGACTTTAGAAGCAGCACTTATTGACATTGGTCATACAGTTTTCAAAGAAGGAATGTCATATGTAGCTTTGTCGTGTGTGAAAAATATTAAAGGTTTATTTTTAATAGATTTTGATGAAAGAAAAGTGACAGCTGATATTTCTGGTATTGAAGAATATAATAGGTTGTGTGTACTGTATGCTCCTCACTTGAACCGTATACCTGTACCTGCAAATAACTCATTCAGGAAACATAAGGAGTCAGTGAGAGCACATTCAAATGAAATGAGTCCTTGTAAGACTAAAAAAGAACAGAATTTAACAGAGTTGGAGAGTTGTTCAACTATAACATACTCTCATTACAGATTTAGTAATGAAACAGGAGTTGAATGCTATTGTAATGCAGCTTTGTGTATGTTCTTTCAAATGACTCCATTGATTCAAGAGATAGCTTCTACAGCAGAGAAGCAGCTATGTGTGGAACTTTCATTTCTTAAAATATCTGTAGATGAAAAACCACACAGTTTACATTTGGCAATGTCAATCCGAAATGTAGTAGCTGTTGCAAGTGGAAATCAACAATTTTCTGAAAATACACTGGAAGATAGTCACCAATGTTTAATGAATGTCTTTGATTTATTAGTAAAGACAACTGTTAGTGTAGTGTGTATGTGGGAATTAGTTACTAGTGGAATCATATGTAAGAAAGGTTATTCCACTCCAGGTCTTTGTGAAAGATGTGTGTATGTACCTATCCCTGATCTGAAAAGTGTACATTTTTCTGATATTGTAACTAAAGCATTCCATGACATACAATGCAGTGACTTTGGCTGTAATATACAAATAACACTCAAAAATCTAGTTTTTAATAAGTGTTTATTGATTATGTTTCAAAGATACAGTGTAGATGGTAGAAAAAGTAACACGCCAATAATGAATTATTTGTTTTACATTTATTTATTTAATTGTGTTTTTAGTAAACATGTTACCTTACACAACATCGAAATAAGAGAACAATCCTCAGGATACAGAATACAATTGTCAGTCATACAAAAATAAAGATAAAAAAAGAAAAACCATCATCTAAAATTCTCAATTCTATTAATGTGTAACTAATTCACATATATACCTTTATGTATCAGCTAAAACAAGGATACCTCTTCTCTAAAATCTCTCTCACTTAAAGGTTTATCACCCTTATTAATAACCTTAACCAATTCACCCATAATTAAAAATAGAAACTGCACCAGCGCTACAATCAGGAACACTTGACTTTCCAACATTAATCTTTCCCAAAGGCCCTTGCCAATCACATTCGATACTGAATCATTGTACCCACAACATCCAAAGTTGGTAGGCAGTTAAGTCAGAATGTTAAATAACAGTCTTGAAACCCTGCAGACGGAAATTTTCTTAAGCAAGGTCTAAGTTGTGTAGATGGCACATAAAACAAACCGAAATTTCTATCTCGACAGTCTCTGTAGATCGTCAGTATCCCAGATCTTGTCTCATCTTTTAATGGACTTTTTCAAGGCCCATCGAGAGATTGATTCTTTCAAATCCATAGCTATCATAAATTGTAATCACCTTTTATTGAACTTTTGTAGAAAGCTGTTAACAGTATATTTCTTCATGTACAGCAGATGTTTCAGAATTCTGCTCTCTGAACCCTTCACAATTTTCAAAAAGAGAGACAAACTTTTAAAAACATACTGGTCCAACCAGGACTGTAGCCCGAACTCCAGTCGGATAGCACTTATTGGGACAGAGCTAGGTAATGAACACACTTCCTATTTAAAGTTACATTTACCTCAATTTCATACAAAAGAATTGGAGACACCTTTAATCTATAAAACTCAATAAAAAGGAGAAAGGAAGTAGGCACATAGTATGCTCTTCACCAACTTCCACATGGAGGTGCATGTTCTCAACTTTCATTCGAATCTGGTTTTCTGCACAGCAAACAGTCTTTTTGCTGTAAACAGGAGACCTAGAAAAATGAATGCATCCACCTCCACCACTAAAATATTATTACACATATAACTCATCTTCTTTCATTTATTCAATATTCTCAAGGTCTTCTATTTGCCTGGGTTTAAAGTTAACTTATTTGTTAAGTACTGGACACAACATGTAAGGCTCTCTGAAGACCTGCAGGTGTAAAGTCTAACAACAGCAGGTCATCAGCATATGCTATGCACCCTGCTCTAAGAGTTTCCCATTTGGGTGGATATCCATTCCAACCAAGATGCACAATCCATTAATCAGCCATACAAAGATTGAACAGAGTGGGCGCCACGACGCATCCCTTGGTGCACATCTCTGTTCACCAGAATGCCTCTTGATAAGCCCCCCTCAGTAATCAATCTGACTCTGACTGTTTTCTCTAAGTACAAGAGTTGAAAAATATTTGGCAGGCCGGGGTTAATGCCCCATTTGGATAAATTGCCCCATAAAATGTTACGATCAACATTGTCAAACGCTGACAAAAGATCCAAATCAGCTAGCTAGAACATTCCTCCTGTGCAAGTCCTCACTTATGCTAAACAGGAGAGCAAGGTGAAACTGCTAACAATGGAGCTAATGCCTTTTCTATAGCCCATCTGTAAAGGCAAAAATATTCCAGCCTTATTCGCCCAATTAGTCAAATCCTTTAAAACCATAGTTGCTGAAATCTTTGAGGAGACATTCATCAGTGGAATGGGTCTATAGTTTAAAGGATTATCCCTTTCTCCACTTTTGAAAATGGGAATTATAGTTGCTTGATTCCATGACTCTGGTAGACAACCTGTATTCACAACCTGAGCAAATAGATGAAATAAAATATCCAACCAGAGTGTCGGGTTCCTTTTCAGTAGGCAGTTTATTTCTCTATCTGGGCCACACGCTCTTGACGATGTTAATTTGTCAATTAATATTTCTATGTTGTCTTTGTCAAATTTATAATCCTAAGAGGGATCATTATCTTTTGCTGAGATAGACAAAGGATCCAAATATTGTGCATGGAAGCGGTCCACTCATACCTGTTCAGCAATGCCAGAGGATTGTTTTATTATCTGATGCTCATGTTTTTGATTTAATTTCCACCAAACAGACCTAGAATTCCCTTGGATAATATCACTCATTACTTCTTGATGTTCTCTGATATAGCTCTGAAGTTTATAGGTTTAGGAGCCATGTCTTTAAGGCAAATTATTTAGAGAAAAGATCACCTTTTTTTAACGTCTCTGTTTTCTGTATGTTTGTTCATTTGTTTTACATTAGCTCTAAGTGATTGTTTATTAAGGCTATTTTCTCTGTCATATACCTCTTTTTTATTCTCATCAAAAATCTGCTTCTTTCATACTAATGTTTCTGTTTGTAACTTCAACCTTCGGAGTGTATTTGCAAACTCTGCCGGTGAACAAGCAACATTTTAAAAATCATCATTTTTCAAGGAGTCTATTGACTTTCTCGCTATTCCCACCCAGTTGGGAGACTCTACAACCTGTTGCACTGTTTACCAACCCAATGCAATTTGAGGTCCCTAACCCAGATTGCACATAAGACTGGACCATTGACGTAGTTAAAATTTCATGGTCACTTCTACTTGTTTTTATTACCCCAAATGATTTGATATTCGATACCTCAATGTTAGCCATGCAAATATAATCAATAGTCGAATTTGACGACACACCAAACCAGGTAGGTGAGCGCATCATGCTGTATCCAAACAAAGCGTTGATCCTGCAGAAAGCCCACCTTGCCAAGAAATGCACCCACACAATACCATCTTCTCCTTTTTTTCCAATATTCCCCCTTACGCATTTTATTTGACATGACCATCATCTCATTTTAATGAATGCGCTGCGTCTGTTTCATTTACTGAATATAGACAGTTGACGTCACCTGCTATTATAATTAATGGATTTTCATCTTTAAGGGAGACTTTCACAAACAAATTGTCCATTTCATTTATGACTTCCTCTAAATATGCCCTGACCAGGTTATAGTAAACATTAATGAGGAGTACCAAATGAACCACCCCTGACTTGTAGTCCTCAATAACTATTGCCAAAAATGTGTCCGTTGTGGTCAGTAGCTTCATACTGTGGAATCCTTTACGATTCTTGAACGACGTAAGAATCCTGCCATATCGGTGGCCCCGAGGGCCCTTTTTGGCTTTTTTGTCAAGAACCATAAACCCATCCAATATCGCAGTAGAGAGTAGCCAGGTCTCCTGTAAAAACACAATATTAGATTTTGAAAACTCATCACACATCTTCCCATCCAAAAAGCTGTTATGGCCCCCAAGTGTTCCACGATAATATCTTCAGTTCACTGTTAGCTCCCGGTAGTTTAATTGGAAGCAGGAAGGTCCGTTACACCCAGCTCACTTGTTGCAAATCAATTGTGACTTGCCTGCCCCCTCCTTTATTTTCAGTACATTTAATATTAAATGTATCTAGAATACCCTATGATGTGTTTTTCACACTTTCCACCCTCCTTTTGATATAGCCATGTTCACAATCATAGCCCCTCTTCAAGATCTCCATTTGTTTGTTCAAAACTATTTTCTTCACTAGTTGAGAATAAAAATGTACCCTCACATTTACCCAGTGCTTTTCTATCAAACATGTGAACAGATTTCATGTCATTAGTTGAAATTTCTAACAGTTCAGGAATTAAGAGATAGAAGTGAAAGCATGTTCCCTATTTAGGGGTATATCTTTCTCAATATGAACAACTGATTCAATGATTACTGACAAAGATTCAATAATTGAATTTTATGTTATTCAGGCACTGTGGCTGAATTGCCCGTTCAACTTGTTTCTGATATCAGAAATTCTGCAATAATCCACCCAAACCCGGAATAGGCTCATTCAATACTACTGGGACATGTGTCAACCCCCCTTCCTATTGTCCTTTGTTTCTCCTCTAAAAATATCCTGAGTATCATCTACCAACACGAATTCAACAACCTCACACAGGTCAGTTTCCAAGACCATAGGCCCCTCTTCAAGTACTCTGTTTGTGCACTCTTCATCCTCATTAATCTTCGTACAGAAGCAACGTCTAATACGCTTCTTTCTTTGCTGATTCTTCCCAATTTGCCTTTTGCCATTCTTAACCTTACGCGTTTTCACTAACTTTTCATTGGGATCATCAACAGACCTCAGTGTATCCAAATTAATCTTATTACAAATATCTAATATTTCTATACGATCGCTCACACCTTTCAAGTTGTCCAGAGCAACATTCAGCAGTGCACCTTTGATTACAATCACCTCTGCCAACAAGTGCCCACCCGCTGATTGTGTAAAGGTGTCATTTACTTTTGAGGAGTTCAAGATTCTTCTCATAAATGTCCTCGACCCTATTTTACTATGTGCAGTGTGGTTCTTCCTATTCTTAGGGCTTCATCATGAGTTGGGCTGTAACCCTTAAATGCGGTGGTAACAGTATTACCGCTACATTTAAGGGCTGGTCCTATCACAAGTCGGGCGCTAAATGGGCTGTTTTACCTCCAGCTTTTTGCTGGAGGTGAAAATCCCATTTAGTGCCCTGTTTTTGGCAGTATTACCACCAGTTGTATAAGCCCGCAGTATTAGCCCCCGAAAATGCCCCATTGGATCCAATGTACCCAATGAGGAATGGGGATTTACTGTTAACACCCAACCCGTGATCCGGCGGTAATACAGCCGGACCGGTGGGTGCTAAGACTATTACAGTCGGGCTCTGTTACAGCCGGGATAGAGCCCAACTCGTGATGAGGCCCTTAGACTTTTTAACCTCTTTATAATTTTTCCGTTTCATCACCATACGGTGCACACATTCCACGCTTTATTTGGTTTCCTCCGGAATCGCAGATGTTCTATCTTCATTCAATTTCATGTATCTTTTATCTGCTGGAATACTGACCTGCTGTGCTGCCTGATATTCACTTCAAGGTCTTTCTTTGTCAGTAGAGATTTCAATTCATTGAGTAGAGTAGTATTAGATTGAACCTCCATTACAACAGTGTCATAGAGTCTGATAAAAGACTGTAGGACGATATTGATCGCAATTAGGGGACTATTTCCCAGTTCCATCTGAGTATTATTGTGCTCATTGTCGCCTTCAAAGGGTAAACGCAACCTATCCTCATCTTTTGAGTAAATATGCTACAGAGTTTCACTAGAGAGTAATGAGTGCTCAATGTGGAGCCCGATCTATCTGCTCCATTTTCCCCTTCCTGATCAGACTGAACTTCAAAAGTACAAGGTGAAATACTCAGTCTCGTCGAGGAAACCTCTTGTGCGGGTATTTCTTCTTCGAGACTGATATATACATCAGTCAAGGACATATTTGCTTGTCTTTCTGCTTCTCTTAAAACCGGGCCAGCTATATGAACACGTTCATTAAATCCATTGCTGATGTCCACTAACACTGAGTCAGTGATGGACTGAGCAGATTGTACAACGTGACTATATGAGATGGACTGGACTTTCGGACAAAAGGATGTCATTTTTTCCTGGTCACGTGGATTTACATTCAGTGCCTCACTGCGTAAATTACTCACCACCTCTTTATCCAGGGGAGTTACTTCAGTACTTCTCAAATATAACGCTTTTTTCCCCTCATTTTTGCAGTTGTAGTCAATTTGGCTAATAATTAAGTCGTTAGTCACCTTTCGTGTAGACAGCTTGAGCTTAAAGCAATAGAACACTACACCGCACTTCAAAAAAAGTGGTGCAATTGTCTTGCTTACAAACCAATGCTCCAACTCCACTTTTGCCAAAGTGAAGGAAAAGGCGATGCGCACTCAAATGCTGGAGACTCAGTAGAGTAACCACTGCTTGATATCAAGTGAGCACTGCTTGGTATTACCTTGTCAATCTTCTCAACTGCCACACCAGCATATCGAGGAAACCAGACTGCAAATGATAAATAATTCCCTATTCCACCTGCAACCATGGGGCACTCACAACTAACTTACAGATTATGCTCAGCAACCCCGCACAAGTGAGGCACAGGACACCTCCTCACCCTTATTGTGGTTAACAGTTCCAACCAACTCTTCCTGCCGAGTGTAGAATACACTCCATGCTAGAATCAGAAATGGCAGGGACAGCTACTAGGGCTGGTGGCTATGTAGCTCTAGTCAAAGCAACTAACTAGAAACATTGAGACCCATTTGGGAGTGTAAGGGACCAGAAAACACGGCTATGTACAAGGCTGAGTGCTAGACGTGCACAGCACAGCTCCCGTTATCTGAGAATAAACATGCTGCGCTTCGTCCTCAGTCCTTAGCTCTGTAGCTCTGTGGCTGCTGCTGGCTACCAACAAATACCAGACTCCACACAATCCAGTCCTGAATTGGATGCTTCGGAGCTCCAAATGCTGGAAACTATGTCAGCAGGAATCACAGAGGAGGAGGACTAGAGGAAAGTACCTAGAAACGAGGGAATGTGAACGTATCAAGTCTCACCACAGCTATTCTGAAGCCGCCTATGACACAATAATGAATCTTAAATGTGGTCAAGTTTATTTTAGTAATAATACTTTTAAAATGTTTGCAATTATCTTTCATGAAGGGGCAGCCATTGACTGTGGCCATTTCATGACATGGATGCATAGAGAAGTAGATTGGCTTGTTTGTAATTACTATATGGTCACACACCAAGCTAGAGTGCCAAAGGGTTTAAAGAATGCTTACTTAATGTTGTTAGAACCAACCTTTTGAAATATATGTGTAATATGCTTTGTGAATATAAACATGCAAAATAAAGGTTTGACATGGAAGAATAGGGTAATAAGTTTTTATATAAATTAGGAGATGGACTTACAATCCCACGTCATGGGGACTAGAAGTCCACAGGTGCAGTGGTACTTATTGCAAGTCTGCATCACAGAAAGGTGGTGGTGCACTGACAACGGCCATGAGGGGGCTCGTCACTCTTCTGTACTGTACCATAATGTCACATGGGATGCACATTTCTAATATGATCTCCCCTTCAGTGTCGTCGTCAGTGAACAATTCCTCGTCTGTCAATTCTCGCAATGGTATGTTTGGATCAATACACAGAACCGTACGCCACTCACACCCATGGGTGTACAAGCCAATAGCGACTATATGTTTATCTGACACCTGTACCCCTTGTAAATCTAGACATAGAATGGTACCAGGCACTATTTCTGGGGTGGCTACAGGGCGGAAGACAAAATAAAAGGGTACTCTCCATTCCTTTCATGTTAATTCTGGCACTGCCATTGCTAGTACTTGGATTCCATAAATAAACATATCAGCATTTGTTGGCACCCCTCTCGTTTCGTTTGTTATGGTGTGTATTAACAGCACTGCTCACAGGGGGGGCATTCCTGGGGTAGAACAAACAATTCCTCTGTCAGTAAATGATATCGTCATGTTTAACTTGCTGAGTAAGTCTTGCCCCAACAAATTAACAGTGGATTTTCACAGTAGAGAAGGGGTGCCTGCAGTGTGTTCCCCCCTATCTTTACACCCAAATCTTCCGTGTACGGAACTGTACCACAGCGCCAGAGAATCCTTGTGTCTCAAGATTTTTCCCTGGTAACGGAAAATCACCTTCACATATACCTGATTTCTCCACCCCAGAGTCAACCATAAAGATGAACTGTTTGTTCCCTATCTCTGCACCCACCAGTGGTTCCTCTTCTGGATGTAAGGTAATGGATAGGACTGGACAAGCAGGTGCTCCCTGTGGGCTGTCCTAGCCAGGGTGGGTGTATGTTCCGGGGCAAGAGAAAATATTTTCACTGAGCACACACGTTTCCTGGTAAGGTGCTGGTGCACCGTTTGCAGTAGTGGCAAAAGGATTTGTGTGACGGTGTGTCATCTGGTTGGGGTGGATTTGGTGTGATTGCATGCTATGTGGGGGGGATGCCAGAGGGTGTTGCAGCCTGGTGGTGGTGGATGTGGTTGTGCATCTTGCTCATAGGTTCCTTGGGGGAGGCCGTATAGACTGTCTGGGTGGGGGTGTCCACATTGAGATGGACCTTGATAGTGTTGGTTATACTGGTAGTTACCGCCTTGCCTGCTGCAGCATTCCCGCAAAAAGTGACCCCATCTCCTGCATGACCAGCATTCTACTGGGCCTCCACCCTTGGTCTTTATTCCCCATACCCTCCTACCCTTTGTTACTGGAACCCACCTCGTCCTCTTGTGGGTCTTCCTTGCTACTGGGCTCCCGTATATGACTGTTCTCCTCACCACTGCTGCTGCCCGTTGTCTGCCCATACTGCAGCCATTCTTGCCTGAGTTGCCACTGAAACACCCCCCCTCTTCTCCCAGTTGTTCTGAGGGCGGCACTGCTGTAACTGCCATGACCTTCACTAACTTTGTCTGCACCAGTTTAGCTTCTTCAGCTAATCTCCTCTAAATTGTTTCTTTTTCTCTCTCTTTGATCCGTCTACAGTGGTGCACTATAATGCTCTGAATATCAGTCCAACCTTTGGCTTCTATCCCAGCTATTTTGTCAAGGGCCTTCTGTACTTCCCTTGGGAGTCCTCGCATAATGATGAAATAGAATAAGGAGGTAGACTGGTCCCATGTGGTGCTTGTCTCCATGCGCAACATCTCCTGCGCTCGGAGAATGAACTGTGCAGCATCTTCCTCATCGCCCATAGTGCACTGCATTATGGAATGTAAATAAGGGGTATCTTGGAAGGTCCTCCGCAGGGCATCCAACACTTGTGCCCGAACATTGTTAAACGATGCCCCATCATGAGTGTCATTACTTATGGTGATCCCTGGTGACCCCCGGGAGCCCTGCTTTCACCCACACTGAGTCTGCTTGATCAGCCACTGCTAATTCCAAAAGGCTTTTAATATCTCCTATTGCCAGGGGCAACCCGCAAGTATCCTTGTGGGGTGTGTGGTTCCCCATCTGGGCCCGTACTCCCTCACATACAGCTTGTAGTTGGGCCAGCTCTGAATGAGTGGAGGTTAATACTACCTCAAGATAGAGGGCTTGGGTGGTTGTTGATGGGTCATAAGGTGGGGCTGCGGGTGAGGCTGTGCCTGGTGTGTTTGGTGCACTTCCCCCGGATACATATGTGGGATTTGTGAACCCCCCTGCTGATCTTGTGAGCAATGGGTATATTTTATTGGGTTCTACCTCCCCCGTTTCCGGCTCTTTCTTCTCTTCCCCTACCATTGTCAATGCTTCTGTCTCCTTCTCTCTTTTACTTGGGGCAGGAGACTCCGCAAACATTCTCCACAAGTCCAGCACTTCCCTTCTAGTCTGGAGCTGTTTCCCTTTGTATTTTGCTGTTAGGTGCGTGGACAGGTGTTCTAATGTTCCCTTATCAAAAGACCCATCCTCTTGCCATGCATGCGATAGTCCTTCCCCCTTTGTTTCAGTTCCCCACTGATATACAAAGGGAGGTGTTTGCATATGTGGGACAATGGTGTGTCCATACCCATAATGGGCCCCTTTTTCAACCACTAATTAAGGGTATATTCCTCACTATCCATGTGGGCCCTTCCTCTGTACATTCTACCATGGGCCCTTCCTTCTGGCAATCCCTGTAGTGTTATCACATAAACCTCTATCACTGACAAATTACATATAACCACAAAACTATTTTTACCAAGAAAACAAAAACGCATACAACATTGAACATCGAACAAATGTTCCCCTTATTCTCTGTCGCCTTAGAGCAATATTCCCTTGTTCACTCACTCATCCCCATTCACATCCCCTCTGCCCCTCCTGGCCTCTCCGCCACATAAAAAATAACACTGAAAACTACAACAAGTTAAAATAATAACTACTACTTTTTCCAGAGCCTTCTAATTATATGGGCTCCTACTTTTCTGTCTCCTTATTTATTCTCTGCACTGGCCAAGACAGTGCACCGCAGCACTGCCTTCCAAACCCTTTCAAAGCTAGGTTCCTGTATCTCTTCTCTTTATCCTCGTTACTTCTTAAAATAAAAATAAATGGCAATATGAAAAAATCGAAAGCGCTTTCTTTCACTTGCCTCTATCACTTCACCCACATTCACTTACTGCGTGTTTCTTCAATTGCACTGCCCTATTTTCTTTAATCCCCCAAATGTGTGTTCGTCCTCGCAACTGATACATTGCAGTATTCTTCCAAGAGCCTCCGTTCGCAGTCTTTCCACAACGTCTGAACCTCGCCCTGGGGACGCACCCAGCTCAGGCGAGCAACGGGGTATTCGCAAAGCCTGAACCCACAAGAACCTTTCTCTTCAGCGTACACATTTTTTGCAGATTGGTCAGCCTTAGGTGGGAGCGGCTTTGCCAGAGAAGCCCTGGATCCTGCTGAAGTACGGGGGTAACTCGAGGAAATCATGCTGAGGGGTCACCAAATGAAGGTACACTCCCTCATATAAACGTGTCCTCATGCAATATGCAAGAAAAATAGACAACCCATAAGGGAGCACGACTAGGAGATGAGTTGCAAGGATCAACACACTTTATATCAAATAGCAAAGAATTCTTCTGCTCGAGAGCGCTCTGCCAAACAATACACGGGTAGCACCTTTTGAGAGACGATTTCATCATGCATGATGTTACACTATAAGGTACAAAATAACGTTGTCGATTGGTGGGCCCGTATGGCACAGCCCGTTGTATAGGGGATACCAGGCTGTATTTGGCTGCTGCTCCCCAGTCGGTCATCTGGGCTCATCTCTACGGTTAAGGTCAGGACAAATATGATACATAGCTAACTTACTAGGCTAAACAACAGGAACTGATAAGGAAAGAATAATGGCGAACATAAAAATCATTGCATGAATGGGGGTACTTTAGAGAATGCAGACTAGTATACTGGCATTGCCACCTCTGCGTTTAGGGGAGCCCCACTTCCAGGTGTCTCCCCCGGTGGATTTGTGGCTCATGATACATGCAAACATGTGTTAGTCTTGGAGAGAATATACTACAGCACAAGATTAACTCTACCTTGGGGGTTCTGGAATGGTCAGTGCAAGGGGGTCAGATGTCAGATGTGTATCCACATGATAGAGGAAAGAGGGCTGGGGACTGGTGAACTGTGGCCTGGCGGGTTGGGGGTCGAGGGGGCATGGGCAGGTTAGTGGAGATGGATGGGCCCTCAGGCCTGGGCCTGCTCTGGTCTCATGATCGGCAGAGAGCACAGTCATTGGAAATTACACTAAACAATTGCAACAATGAACGCCTGGACTTCTGTTAGAACAAGGATCGCGCAGAGATGACAGGGTGTGGCGGTGCTCTGGGCTGTCTGTGCGAGGTGCTGGGGAAAAGGGAGAGCTGAGTTTACAGAGGGACTATTTTTGGGCCTAGTAAAAAGATGGTGTTTGTGGCAGAACGAAATGGCACCTATGGCTGAGGCTGAGAACTGCACTATTATCATGAATTGCTATGTTACATCATAAGACACTCATGCCGTGGGGCTGGGTTTCTCCCCCCCTTGGCCTACACGTCATCTAGATAAAGTGGAAGGTGTGAGGGGGGTGGGATAGGACCATTTCCTTCCCAACAGAGGCTGAGAGGTATAAAACTCCACCTTAGGTGAGGCCATAGGAGAGAGCAGTAGTAGAAGGTGGAGCCATTGTGGTGGCAGAAGCAGAGCAGAGACGCTGGGACCATTGTGGTGCATCGAGTGGATGTCGGTCCTGCGAGGGTCTTTGCTATTTCAGACCGTGAATGCAGAGGTAGCGCAGTGGAAACCGTGAGAGTTGACGGCTTTCCTCCTGAGGACCAAGTCTGCAGAGGTCATGCAGGACAGAGTGCTGCATTTGAAAGCATTTCCCACTGTAAGTCGGGCTCCAGTGTTAGATGAGTACAAGTGATCTGTGGGGGCAAGGAGAGCTCCTCTACTGACCGGCACGAGTCGCAGGCAGCCGGGAAGCAGAGGATACCGGGCTACAAGGGAGAGCAGCAACAGAGGACCGGGAGACAGAGAGGCGAACAGATGCGCACGCCAGACCCGGTTAGTTAACTAAGTGACTGTGACCCCAGAGCACTCCATAACCGCTCGCTTTTCAAGATCGGGTACCTAAACTGTAGAAGTAACCCAAATAGAGTGAAATTCAAACAAAAGCATAATATTGAATGCAAAACTGAACTAAAGCAGAATAACCACTATTTATTTTTAAAACTCTGTCATTTCAAATAGTAAACATAACACAATCATCAATTAAAACCAACAGGTTATTTCATAAACAAATCAGATGATCCTTCTTACTGAGTAAATATATAAATAAATTCCATTCTTCACTATGAAGCCATATAACAAAGAATCATCAAATATAGCTAACCCATTGCAATATTACTATATATAAAAGAGAAAAAACAACACAAAACAAGAACATACACAAACACATCTAAACAACACAACACAACTAAACTCACATACTATTACCATATTCACTCACATCATCACAAATCACACGCTCATCCCAATTCATCCAACTGTTATAATGATAGATTATCCTCAATTATACAATTCATTGAATGGCCCCCATATCTCCAAATATTCGTCCTCTCGCTTCTGTTTTTGTATTATGAGTTTCTCATGACGGGACAGAGTCTGTAAATCAGATAACCATTCCTCAACTTTTGTCTTTTTCCTTGTTTTTCAGACCCTCAAGATTTGTTTAGTGGCCACCATCAATGCCGTATTTATCCAGCTACCATAGTTTCAAGCTACCTTACATCTCCCAGCATCTGAGAGAAGGATTCCTGAATAAGATGATCTAGGAAACACTATTCCCACAATTGTGTCCAGCCTGTCCAGGACTTTGCTCCAAAAAACAATTACTCTTGGGCATTCCGATAACATGTGTACCAGAGTGCCTGCCCTCTGACCACATTATAGCTCTGCCCAGCTCTTTCATCCATGTTTGCCTTAACTTTTCCCAAGAGGCAGTACATGAGTCCTCCATAGGTGTCATTCTCAGGAATGTTGAAACCATACGAGGCGATGAGTTAAATATACCACAGGCTGTTGGCTTATCTTTCATTGGACCATTTAACATCCCCTGTCGGTGCGTAAGAAGGGACTCTAACTCTGTATAATGCTGTAGTTCCTTTTTTCTCTAAGCTGAAGTCTTTTCTAAGAGAGTCAAAAGGAATCATCCGCCCATCATTCCACACATCACACACTTCCTTAAGGTCTTATTCTCAATTTGTAGCCCTGAGTTGTACCACAAAGATGCTCCATAATGAATCCATACATTTTCAACACAACTAGCCATCCATGAAATAAGTGCATCTGCAGTTGCCTCTATAGTTGGTAGTTTTGTGGCTAAGTTGGGTATTTTCCCCATAGAATATATATCTTGCAAGGAATACAGTGAAAATCTACTTCTTTCCATGGACATCCATAATGGCATTTAATGATCTCCCTCAATGAAGTAATGAGCCGACTTTTTCAATATAAACCCCTTGTAATAGTGCAAGAGTTTTTTTGGGTTATCCCAATACCCGCTATTTTGTAAAACAAGCTGACTGTAATAAGAGCAAGTGGGGGCGTGGCTAGCTGGGGTCGCCAGTGGGTGCGGCTCTGTTGAGCTCCTGATCCCGGAGAGGCAGTAAGCCCAGCATGGTGAAACAAAGGGCACACTAGCAGAGCTGAAGGCGCGGAGAGTGTGGAGGGGGCTTCCCCTATTCTTCTGCACCTATACAGAAGAACCAGGTGTGAAGAGCCAAGGCACCTGAGCACCCGACAAGGCAACATGGTGGCTAAACAGTCAACAAAACAGAAGGGCACACAATCAGGGGACATCAAGGCGCTTATGATGGGTGCAGAGGCGGCAAAGCGTGTCCAACAGCAAACTAATGCTCAAATCCACTCGCCCCTAACTGTCAACCAGGAAGTGGAAGATCCTCCGATTAGGAGATCAGACCTGCAAGTCATGCTGCAGCAGCTGAAAAAGGACATTAAAGAGAGCACTGCAGATCAAACAAAAGCCATCTCAGACCTTAACAAGAACGTTATGGCGGTGGAGAGGCGAGTGGACCAGCTGGAGACGGTGACGTGTGAACAGGGTCATGAACATGAGGTGCTGGCACAACGGGTGGAGGAGATGGAGCATCAGATGCAGGTAATCCTGGACAAACAGGAGGACACAGAGAACACATTGCGTGGAACAACATTAGAATTAAAGGGGTTCCTAAGGCAATATCGGATGGGGACCTGACGGAATATGTACAAGTCCTGTTCCAGTCCATTTTAGGCACAGAAAGGGATCGAGAAATAGTGTTGGATCATACCCATTAAGTGTACTCATCATTTCAAATGAGTAGGAACCTCACACTGGACGTTCTGACCAGGATGCACTTACACCAATTGAAGGAAGAAATAATGAAGGAGGCACGTAAACAGGAGCCGGTGAGGTTTAGAGACACCCCACTGGTCCTGTTTCAAGACTTGGCACAGGCAATGTTGTTCAAACAAAAGTGGCTGTGAGTGGTAACCAACTCGCTTCGCACAAATAAAATCAGATACCGCTGGTCGTTTCCATGTGCCCTACGCTTCGAATGGCAAGGGCAACAGTTTTCGATCTCCAAGGAAGAATAAATGGCCGCACTGATGGAAGAAGGGGAAGAGGGGTGGCCCAAAGAACTGGAAGGAAGCCCGGAGGACAAAGAGGCTACTCTTCTTACCAGAAGAAAAGAATGTTGGAAATCGTCCCGACCTAAGCCAAGGGAGAAATAGACACAAAACTGCTGAAGGGGGGGAACCACCTTGAGATATAACCTCGTACAGGTGCCATAAATCTCTGGTAAGAGATGGGCCAAGGTGATGAGTGTCGGTATGAAGGAGGGGGCATGTTGCTAAGATACTGTTAAGTTTTATGTGGGAGAAGTGGGGTGGAAGACGGGAACGGGAACACAGGATTGGATAAACCCTCATTGTCCTGGGTGGTGGTAAATCCCAGTGCATGATGAACAGGTGGTTATGGGTAGTTGAGGGGGAAAGAGGGAGACTTAATTGTTAGGTTGGGGTTTGGAAGGGGGGAGGGAATGCTGGTACAAAAATCACAAGCAGGCACTCAAGAGAAAGGCGCAAGGAAAGAGGTCATAGGAGGAAATCGAACTGGGATTGGATGACGACGGATTTACATATGGTGTCCCTTAAGGTCCAAGGCCTAAATTCCCCGGTTAAAAGGTGATCCATCCTGAGGCACTTGCTAGAGTTGTACACCATGGTAGCCTGGCTACAGGAAACACATTTACTGCAGAAAGTGAGCCTCAGACACAAATTCTTCCCGAAGAAATTCTTTGCCTCGAGTGGTGCTAAAAAGAGGGGGCTGGCGATCCTAATCGCAAAAGAGGCAGATTTCTCTAAACGTTTTGAACACAGGGACCCAGAAGCTACATACCTGGTGGTGGGGGGATCATTAAGGGGTCAAGTGGTAACGCTGGTAGGACTCTATGGCCCTAACGAACAAAAGGATCAGTTCCTGACCAAAGAGTGACAGAAAATCTCAGGGTGTTGTGTGGGTAAAGTACTGGTAGGCAGGGACTTCAATTGTGTGATGGACTCACAGATGGATAATGCTCTCCCCCATCTCAAGCAGATGGCAGACAGACAGGCATTAGCGCAATTTCTTAGGGAACTGCACCTTTATGAGACCTGCCGATTCTTCCAATCTCAAACTAGGGCATGTACACGTTACTTGTCGGTTCACAAGGAATTCTCCTGCATAGATATGATCCTGGTCTCGGACACACTAATCCCCAGGTGACAGACATAGAGATTGGGACTAGATTCCTCTTGGATCATGCTCTGGTGGTTCTACATCTGGAGCCTCTGACCATGGCACCGGAAGAGAGGAAACCGTGGCAGTTGAATTCCTTCATACTTAGAGATCCAGTGGTGAGGGCTCACATGGAGGACACCCTGAGACACTACTTTAGGGAAAATGATAGAGGGAGCGAACTGGGCAATGGTATGGGACATGAATAAGGGGGTCATGAGGGGAGAATTCATTGCGCAGATGGCGGCATACATGAGAGGGAAAGAGCAGGTGACACTGGCACTAGAAAAGGAGGTCAAAGAAGCAGAGGGACTACATAAGGTTAAAGGGTCAACAAAGGTGTGGAGGGCCCTAATGAAGGTCAGAGCCAAATTAGAAGCGCATTTGGCGGATGGATCAGCACAATTAATGATTCAGACTAAACAAACGTACTTATAAAAGAGGACGAGGCGAACAGATTCCCAGCTGCAAAGCTCAGGAAACAGCGGGCGAGTAATTTCATCTTATAGCTGAAGAACGAAGAAGGGAAATTGATAAGAGAGGAGTGGGGGAAGCTGGATATCATCTGCGATTTCTACTCCAGGGCTCTAGCGGGGGAGGGGTTAAAGGAGGCGGACCACAGAGAATTTTTGGAGGGCCTCAATTTGCTGCAATTGACGGGGGAGGACAGAATGACTTCAGAGGACCCATTTACAGAGGAGGAAACGAGTAAAGCGATAAGCTTGCTAGTCAGTAACAAAGCCCAAGGTCCCGATGGGTTTGGGAATGAATATTATAAAACATTTAAGCCCATACTAACGGGACCTTGACAAGATTATTTAACCATATAAGGTACACTGGGGGAGTGTCAGGGGGCATAGGGCCCTCCACGACCATATTATAGCTAAAACCAGAAAAGGACCCAACTCAGTGCTCCAGCTACCGCCCAATCTCTTGCTAATTGGCAACGCTAAATTGTACATAAAAATCATCTCTCTCAGATTGATGAGGATACTACCTAAAATCATCCGCCCAGACCAGGAGGGGTTCCTAATGGGCACACACACCCAAAACAACACCCGTAGGGCTGTGAATGTGTTTGAATGGGAATGGAGGATGGAACAGAAATTCTCAATCCTGGTGCTGGATGCTACAAGAGTATTTGACAGCATGGATTGGAACTACCTTAAACTTACACTGATGCGGCTGAGGTGCGGGAAAACCATTATGCGGGTGGTCCTGGCCAACTTTCAGAGCCCCTCCCCAAAACTCCAAGTGAACGAGAGAAGCTCAGATACCATACCTATTCGGAGGGGCACCAGACAGGGGTGCCCGCTCTCTCCCTTGGTTTTCGCCATGGCTATGGAGCTTCTGGCACAGGTGATCAGGGAGGACCCAACAATGAAGGGAGGAGTGGTGAAAGGGACAGAACACAAAGTGGCATTGTATGCCGATTATGTTTTATTGTTCCTGAGAGATACAAGGAGTACCCTACCGAAGGTGCTGGACCTCATGGAGAACTTAGCAGCAATCTCTGTATTCTGCATCAATTTCATAAAGTCCAGGGCGCTTAACATTACAGAGGTCCAAGCAAAGGTATTGAGGTGGCAGGGGTCCTACCCACTGGTTTGGGAGTGGGATCATCTAGAACAAAGGGAACTTTAATGCCAATGTCCCAGGTCTCCAGGGAAGCCTCAGGGGGGACTTAAAGAGATAGGATCTGCAGGAGTTATGCTCGTTCGCAGGAATCATGGCGATCAAAGTTACACTTCTACCTAGATTTATATATGTTGCGGGAGCCCTCCCGTTATGGATTCCCCCAAAACTGATAGCAAGACTACATAAAGAGATATTGCAGCTTATTTGGGGATGCAAGAAACCTTGGGTAGCCAAGAAAATCTTGTTTAGGAGCCTGGGAATGGTGGGTTTGGGGGTCCCTGAGATGTCCCGCTACCTCATGGCAGCTCAATTAGCACCAATGCTATATTGATACAAACTGGACAGGACACAGAGAAAGGGTGGTGCGGGTTGGAAGAACAGGCCACGGACATTCCACTGGGGTGTGTGGGGTTTCTAAAAGTTAAATCAAGAGAGCCTGGGGGGGGCGTCTGCTAGAATCCACAAGACCCACTCTACGCTACTGGGACAAAGTGCTAGGGGATAGGAAACTTAGCCCGGGGGGGAGGGCCCCTTACCCCAATGAGTTATGTTAAAGTGTTCATGCTGGGAACAGCCCCGGGCTTCTGGTCAAATTGGGAGGGGGCACCACCTTGACTGTAAAAGATTTTTTCAGGGCAGAGCACCTTTGCAGTTCGAAGGGTGCAAAGCCAAATGTTTGCTTCCGGAAGCTGAAAGGTTCCACTACATGCAAATTAGGCAGTGGGTCACATCTAAAGAGTGCAGAGAGGCAGCCAGTAGAACCGCAGTGGGTCTGGAACTTACAATAAAGTAGGGGGCGCGTGGAAGGGCATCTCAAGACTATACCGGCTCTTGGATGGGGTAGAGGTTGAGGATAAATTACTGTACATGGGGAGATCAGAAAAGGATCTGGGAATATCCATCTCGGAAGAGGAATGGGGGCAAATTTAGAAGTGGGTGCAGAAAAGCTGTAGATGCTCTATGATAAAGGAGTCGGCATACAAGATATACATGCGATGGTACATGACCCAACAGAGCCTGCACATGGCAAATCCAAACATCTCAAGAGACTGTTGGAGGGGATGCGGGCAGGTAGGGGACATGGGGCACATGTGGTGGACATGTCCAAAGGCAGAATTCTTTTGGAAGGAGATTTTGAGTCACATCAGAGAGATTTTGGGGGTGCAGCTACCAATGTGTCCGAAGGTGATATTGTTGGGGGCAGTATGATGCAAGTGGGGCAAGAGGGGAGGTCAAGGGAAAAGGTGAGGGGGGGGGTGGGCGAATAGGCACCAAAACATGATGTCGAGGCATACGGTTTACATGACTTCATTAACTGTTGGTGCACTTTAAAATAAAATAAAGCTTGTTAAAAAAAAAGAACAAGTGGAATAATAGGAACATAATCACCAGACCAAAAGGGTATGAATGTCTGTATGTGGGTTTAACTAGAGGCCAACCACAAGCGGGGAAGCAAGCTGTGTGAACTGGTGCAGAACCATACAAAATTGCTGAAACAAGTATTTAAGAACTGTCACCAAAATATTCTCACAAGAAGAGAAGAAATTATTCTGAGTTCTTTTTTCACAAGCGGAAGGAATGAAAACCATTGTGGAACTTTTGTTGTCAGGTTGCAACAAACAGAACCTGTGTTGGAATTTGTTGTCAAGCTGAATCAAACCGAACTGAGTAAGAACTTTATTATTACAAGACCGGATTTCCTTATCTTTTTGGAACTGTTGAATAGAATCCTGCTTGAATCTGGGGAAAGGGAATTCACCCAGATTATACAGAGAGATGAATAGCTGATTGTGAATCTAACTGTGATATTTTCTTTTTCCATATACCTTATTGAATTGTTGTATGTATAAGTGTATGGGGCAGAAACCTTTTGTTAGAGTTTTTCCTTTAGTTTATTTTATGCAGGGAAATACTCATCAAAGTAGGGATAGTGAGGTGTTTATCCAACCTTTTGAACTAATAAAAATGTAATCCTTTGAAAAATCTTCACAAAGTTTTCCACCTCACATTTCCGACCCCTCACATATCCTAGGAGCTAGTAGTCATACAGGCCTGTGCTGAATGATTTCAATACGATTGGCTGGAGGGTTGAAATGACCTATCTGGGCATGCTAAGTGGCAGGGGAGCTGTGTAAATCTTTCTCCCTGTAAAAAACATTTAAATAGATCAGGTGCAATTTTGGTACACCTTCGAGAATGATCTGTTGAGTAGGTGGCAAATGTCGGTCTCCCCCTCTAATTGCTGCTGGAAGGCTCTCTCTCCCTGAGATTTGTTTTGGCTCTCTCCTGGCAACAGCAGGTCAGGTTGCATGTGGTAAACCGATTAGAAAAGAGTGATAGGCTGTGAAATGTTTCCCCTTTTGTTTTTAAGAATGAGAGGGTTGCACCTCATGCTATGTTATTGGCAAGGGGTGCAAACTAGCATTGGGTATTGTCCTTGAGGTGTGGTGTGGTTAGATCTTCCCCACAGACTCTATGCTCCTGGAAGAGGTACTGGGTTCCTGCAGTCCAGTCTGTGTTTTCCTTTCGTGTTAAGAGAAGCAATATGGAGGATCTAATCATGCTACATTGGGATTGTCAGCGGGTTCAAGCAACCTGGGTCGCACCTTCCAATATTATCTCTCTCATTAGGACCCCCCTGTAATCTTACATTCCCAAAACCTTGGTTGATCTTTCTGGGTCTAACCCAGTTTTTCCATCGGCTCTGTGCCAAAGATGGTTCAAGAAACACTCCAAGATGGTTGGACGGTTTTTATTAAGATTTTAATGGGCATTATGGGTGTCTGTCTCTCTCTCTCTCTCTCTCTCTCTCTCTCTCTCTCTCTCTCTCTCTCTCTCTTTTCTCTCTCTCTCGTAAAGCCCCTCCTCCCTAACCCAGGCATCCCTAAGCCCCAGGTAAATAAGCACTGATTATTGACGCCTACTGTCTAAATTCTGATTTCTACTGGAGATGAAGACCTAAAGGCCATTTGCCTTTTCTATCTAATATCCCTCAGGGACTTCCTAGAGTGCCCTTGCTCTATCCAGTGGTTAGTAATTCTATAGGGGTATTGGAAGGTGTCTTCCAGAAACTCTGCCCGACTCAGTCTCTTTTCTATCACACCCACGTCTTCCTCTTGCGCTCCCTATCTGATGTTCTTCTCTCCTTACTTTCCTCCTTTTAACTCCTCCTGCCTCTCACTTTACTCCCTATATCTTTCTTCAGTGGTGGCCCATGTTATAATTTCCAGGTTTCTGTTAGGAGACCATGGCTAGTTCCCCACTAGGTAAGTGTAGTCCCACTTGGGGATTTTGCACCTTGATTAAGTCTCTAGTGGCTTAGGGGCCCCCGTTCGGGACCTCACTTTGTGCGTCCCATGGCTGGTGTGCAATGCGCTGACCACTCTGCCCTGTAGGAGCTCCAGATTCAGTATCTGCTCTTCCTACGGTGCTGCCAACGGGCTATGTTCATACGCTTGTAACTACAGGGATTGTGTCATCCTCCCCTGGAGTTGTTCTTTTCCGCTGGGGTGTTCACAGGTCTGCAGGGCACTGTGGCTTCTTTTCTTTTTTGTCATTCATTGTATTGCTTCTATGCATATCTGAAATTAGAAGAGAACATTCTGGCAGCATTTTGTTTCACCGGCATTGGGTGAAGCAATTCAGTACTGTACAAAAACAGACTGCCACTCGTGTGGGGGGCAGGAATTGTGGCCATCTCAACTGACACGTCCTCCTCAAGGCCAGGACTGGCTCTGGATTCTTCTATAATAGGCCTCCCACCCCCAGCTTAGAGGGGTTGCCATCCACCTTTGTCAAAGGCAGAGAACTGATCTTGTAACCCCTGGTGTTGGATTCTGAAGGTCAATGTGCCAGACTTTGAGACCTACAAATGTTTATGTATACTCTAACTTAGGAGTGTCTAGTGGCTCCCCATCCCTTTGACTCTTGCTTACGGGAGAGACACTTCAGGGTTTTCCAGTATGAAGGTCTTCTGCCTTGGGAAGTTTGACTAAATAATGGTGACCAAGAGATTACCCCCTCATGCCAGACCTGGCCCACAAACCTCTAGCTTGGCGAGGGACCCGACTAACATGGTCACTCCACTAAAAGTCACCAGAACCACATACCATAAACAGCACCATATCAAATAATGTCTGTAAACTGTTATAGAAATCTATTTTAGGAGATATGACTCTGAAAAGCTAGACATGGCTTTAATGTAGTGCTCTTGTGGCAGTTGCAATTATGTACGTGTTGACTCAAGCAGCAGACAATGTGATATCACAATGTAGGTTATTGCTATGTCCTTTATCTTGAGCCAAGGGACGTTACCAACTGGTAATGGCCAAAGGAAGGAGTTATTGTTGCGATTATAACATTCCATCCAATGGGGTAGAACCTTCTATTTAAAACAGGACAAGAAAAAGGAGAAACATTGGACCGTTAGGACAGAATACTTGTACCGGCCCTTTAAACCCTATAACAGTTGTAGTCAGATATTACACTTACATGTAACATAGCTAGGGCTTCCAATATTACAATAATAATTATTCTAACATTACCATCTGTATTTAGCCATGTTTATGTTTTTGCTAATTTTATCTTTATGTATCCACATGTATTTTTTCCTTTCTAAAAAGAAAAAAAGCTGCTGCTAGATTTTTCCACATTCACCCTTAACTTGGCTTTAGCACATCAAGCCACGTTCCATTTTCAACTTAAAAATAAACTGCTGCTACGGTTACTTATGTGGTAAACCGATTGGAAGAGAGTAAAAGGGTTTGAAATGTTTCCCCTTTGGTTTTTAAGAATGGGAGAGGATTGCACTTTGTGATATGATATTGGCAAGGGTTGCAAGTTAGCATGGGGTATTCTCCTTGAGGCGTGGTGTGGTTAGATCTTCAGCACAGACTCTATGCTCCTGGAAGAGGTACCGTGTTCCTGCAGTCTGGTCAGTGTTTTCCTTTCAGATAGGAGAAGCAATCTGGAGGACCTAGCCATGATCCATGTGGTTTGTCAGCAGGTTCAAACAGCCTGGGGACCCACCTTCCAATATTATCTCTGTCATTAGGGGACCAGCTGAATTTCTCTGTAACCTTACATTCCCAATTCATTGTTTGATTCTTCTGGGCCGAGTCCAATTTTTCCATATGTTCTGTGGCACAGATGGCTCAAGAAACACTCCAAGATGGTTCAAGAGTTTTTATTAAGATTGTAAAGGGCCCTATGGATGTTCCTCTCTCTCTCTCGCTCTCTCTCTTTCATCTTGTGAAGCCCCTCCTCCCTAACCCAGGCACCCCTATACCCAGGTTAAAAAGCACTGATTATTGACCCCTACTGTCTAAGTTCTGATTTCTACTGGAGATGAAGACCTAAAGGCCCTTTGACTTTTCTATCTAATCTCCCTCAGGGACTTCCTAGGCTGCCCTTGCACTATCCAGTGGTTAGTAATTATACTGGGATATTTGAGGGTGTCTTCCAGAAACTCTGCCTGACCAGTCTCTTTTCTATCACACCCACATCTTCCTCATGCTCTCCCTATCTGATATTCTTTTCTCCTTACTTTCCTCCTTTTAACTCCTCCTGCCTCTCACTTTACTTCCTATGGGCCTCATTACAGCTCTGGCTGTAACCCTGCCGGTGCTACAAGTGGGTTGCCGCCAGACACGTAAAAAGGTATCAGCTTCCAACTTTGGAGGACCCGGTAATTCCTCATTCAAAATACCCATCCCCATTCGAGCCCCCATAGGGCTCAATGGGAATGGGGAAGAAGCTAATAATGGGCCCGTTAACAACGGGCCCGTTATTAGCTCCCTGGTCCTTTAGTGTCTCCCGCTAAGGGCATCTGGAAAAACCAGCCGCCGTTAGCGGGACCCGCTAAAGGACCTCGTAATGCGGCGGTAAGGTGTTAACGGCACCGGCACCCTTACCGGCACCGTTAACCTCTTACCGCCAGGGTCGGAATGAGGCCCAATGTGATGTCACAATGTAGGTTATTGCTCTGTCCTTTAGCTTGAGCCAAGGGACGCTACCAACTGGTAATGGCCAGAGGCAACTTGCACGTCCAGTCTGGAGGAGAGGCAGAACCAAAGGCCTGGAGCCCCACAGAGGACCCACCAGAATTGGGTCCCTTGCCACACGTACCATCCACCTCCACAGGAGTCCGGGACGGGGAGTTCAGGATGGCACAAAAACAATATGTCTCTGATGGTGACGTGACGAGGAAGGAGGCCCGAGAGAACACTGCGGCCATGAAAGGGCCATAGAGTCCAGCACCTTAAAGATCTGTGAGGAGCTGTCGGCAGTGAGGCAGGTCCTTGCCAGGATTGCGGATGCCTTGGAGGCTCAGTGTCCTGCTCCGACAGTAGAGCATGCGCCCACAGGGTCATCGTCAAGCTCCACACAGATGAGCCCCCTGCGCAGGTCTGTGCACACCATGCAGCGCCCCAACATGCCGCCCCCGGAGTCTGACCCAGGACATATGTAGCAGGGTCAGCCTGCATGTGCAGACTTATGTAGACTCGAGTGGCATAACATTGCACGCCATATGTGGGGGAGTTGTGGGGGGAGGGTGGGTGTGTGGGGAAGTTGTGGGCAGTGGGGAAGGCCAGAGGGGCGTGTGGGGGAGTTGTGGGGGGATAGGGGGATAGGTGGTGTGTGTGAGGTGGAGGGTATGTGCACTTTTTACTTTTTCCTGTTAAATACACCCGTTGTGTACCAAAAAATCACTTGACTGGACATTCCTTATTGTGTATGTGTGTTTTATTGGTTTACAGTGCATAGTGTCCATGTACCCCCACACCCAGAGCCCTGAGTCCCACATTCATGGCACCCTCTGCATCCATGTGTCTTAGAAATATTGGCCTATCACAGACTGGCGCACAGCACGTCCCTCCTGTCCATCGCCACCGCGATGATGTGCTACCCCATCTTCATCATCTTCTTCATCCTCATCTGGTGGTTGCTGCTCAATGTCAGGGGGCAGAGGCACGTTTCGTCGGATGCACATGTTGTGCAGCATGACACATGCCATGATGATCTTGGACACCTTCTCATTCCTGTACAGGAGTGCCTGACCCGACCGGCAAAGACAGCGAAAACGTGTCTTCAACAGGCCAAAGGTCTGCTTGATCACCACACGGGTACGGGTATGGGCACGATTGTAGTCCTCTTCGTGCCTCTTCTGCAAGTTCCGGACAGGGGTGAGGAGCCACGTCTTCAAGGGATAGCCACTATCACCCGCATGGGTGCAAAATAAGGTATGTGTAAGTCAATTCCTGATAGACACCTGTACTTATCACACATGCCTGCAGATATTTGTTGTTCACATGCACATGTCCCTGGATATATGCAAACATTTTACCTTGCCACAATGTGTGCTGTCCCATGGTCTAATGGTGTGGGTTGCGTCGTCCAGATGATACAGGGTGTCCACTCCCTTGCTGGTGTTCATGCACTGTGGATTAGTGTGATTAGTATGATTTTATTACTAGCAGCATTGGCACAAGTCTCAGCATGATTTCTCATTCAGCGCATATTATTCCCATGGTGACATGCAGCGCTACTGTGGTGGTGGCCCAGTGACAAGCAGTGTATTCCCTTGGTGGGATTGATTTGTGCACACTCATGGATGCTTGTCCTGTGTTGTGTTTTGCTGCAGACATTTACATTGTGCATACTCACAGCATGTTGCTGGATTGTGTTACGGAGGGGGAGGTCTGATGATGAGCAGTGGACGTGTTGTGGTATGTGGGCTGGTTGAAAGTCAGGCATATTGTAATTGGTCTGCAGTTTCCGTCATTACTATGGGGTTTGGTTGTCATGTTCAGTTTGGGATGCTTTGGGGCACAGTGTTTTGCAATATGGACATTGTGCAGTCACCACAACAGTGACACCAGAGTGGTGTGTGCATCTCTCCCCCCATTACACTACCATGTGCCTGTCATGCACCTTACCAAGCAGTCAGCCACATCGTCCTGCATGTCGCTCCATGTAGCGTGGTAGCATGGAGTTCTGCAGGACCATTGAGTCATGAGTTGATCCGGGAAATCGGGCACAATGTGTGATCATCTTGCTGGAGTCACTTACCATCTGTACATTGATGGAGTGATATAGTTTACGATTGTAGTACACCAACTCCGTGGCATGCCAGACCACCAATTCCACATGGGTGCAGTCAAGAGCACCAATACAATTTAGCATGCCTGCCAGTGCATGGAAGCCAACTTTCGTGTCAAAGATCTCCTGCGCAGTCCGTTGTAGGGATATGTAGTTGCTTGAGTGCTTCAGGAGGGCATTCGGCCCTTGGTTCATTATGCGTGAAAATAAGGGTTGTGATATGCCATGCATGTGCCCCACTGTGTGCTGGTAGGTGCCTGTGGTCAGGAAGTGGAGCACAGACACTACCTTCAGTAGAGGGGGGATGGCGGTGCGTATTTCTTTCAGGCTGACAATGTCGTTGTGTATCATGATCACAGTGCTGGTGATGGTGTCCCGGTCCAGGCGGTACAGGGTGTGGATCTGCTCAGGAGTTAGGTTGAATGGACTGGCTCTGATGCGAGGGATTGGGGGCTGCCTGCGTGGTACCAATGCCTGCACTGGTGGGGCTTGCTGGGCCTGTCTCACCCTCCTTCTCCTGCGTCTCCTCTGTGGTGAGTGTTGTTGTTGTTGCTGATGTAGCAATGCAAGCATGTCCTCCAGCCCCAATGTTGCAACTGCAAGTGGAATCATTTTGGTGTGGAAAGGGGTGTGGTGTGTGGGTGTGCTCCTTTTGTGATGGGCCAGACTCCATTGCCTCCACCTGTGCTGATTGTGTGCACCTGTGGCAGTTTGGAACACTGCACATTGCTGTTTGCGGGTGATTCGCGATGCCGGTGATGCTGGCATCAGGTTATCCCTTATTATCGCCTTCATGATCCTGGTATTTGTATGTCTGCATGACTTGTGATGTCCTCCTGTTATCACCATCCCGGTATTGCCGGGCTGAAGGGCCGCGTGCCCGCGTGCATGCCGGTACGGGGGTGCACGGTATCAGCGGTGGTGCTGATACCGGTTTGTTCACTCGTAATAGGCTGGAGCGGTATGCGGTGCCAGTATTCCCTTACCGGCATCGTTTTTCCATTACCGCGAATCTCGTAATGACCCCCCATATGACTATTGCTCTGCCAATAGACTAGACTGTATAAGAAATATTAAAGAGACTAGACAGAGGTAAGCTTCATATGTACAAATATCCCTTAGGGCCTGATTTACAAAAATGTTTTCAATTGGGCTTTTCCATGCTAAAACATTGTTGTAAATCATTGTTGTAAATCAGGACCTTAGGGAAGAAGACATACCAACTATTGGGAGATAAGCAATGCTGATTTGCACTTTAGAAGAAATTAAGAAATCACTCAAGATCCCCAATGGAAAATGGAAAACATGCTCTTAAAAGGTGACAACAAGAAAGATCAGAGTGAAAACTGATTTGGGCAAAGACGCAAATAAAAACAGAGAGAGATCAATAGTGCATAGAACTGATTATAGAGCCCCCATCATCCTGAAGCTAAACTATGACTAAGACACTATAGGTTGGGCATATGTACTCACTGAAATGCGAAAAGGCCAATTTTGGACCAAAATTTTCTTGACCACACCCAAAATATTCATATCACTCATATTGACAAAAAAGGAATCAATTTATTACAAAATAAATGTATTTGTTATAAAATAATCAGAGAATTGATTTGTTAAAGTTATGTTATGTTAAAGGTTCTTATACCGCACACGATTGCCACCAGTGTGGTCCTTTGGCACTCTGGCGGATCTGTAAGGCAAGAGGGTAAGGGGTTGTAAAGTAATAGGGCTGTATCGGAGAAAGAGCAAGGAAGCTGTGATGTGCTGTTGGCAGCTTTAGTTTGGTTTACAACTTTCGCTGAGCGTAGGTTTGTTTTTCCGTTGGTTGCCGTCATGTGCTAATGTACAAGTCGTGTGATTTGTTTCGTTGTTGTGGTATGGTGCAGTACATGAGGTTTGTTGTGCTGTTGAAACGTGGTATGGTCCATAAAAACGAAGTAAAAATATGTTAAAAGTAAACTGCTCCCACCAGTTCATCCTAGGCACACTTGTACAAACACCAAAAAATTCCTAGAGGGTGGCTAGGGCCATAAAACAAAAGGACCCCTATGCACGGTACTGTAAGGTACTTGGCATATATATAAAAACTTACCAAGAAATGGCAACATAGTCTAAGACTAAGGGAAACATAGTTTCCCAGTACTGACAGCCTGAAGGATGTGTCAGTTTCCCTATAACAAATGAGAGAAAGCCCAGAGGAGCGCAGCTGAAGGCTGTGCTCCACTGTCAAAAGTCAGGTAAGGTAAGCCAAACAAAAGCAAAATGTTTGGGGGGTTCACAAATGGAGGGAAAATTGCACCTAAAGGAAATCTTTCCTAACAACTGTTACTTAGTGACGGTACCCTAGCCTACCCTGACTGTTTTGATTGGCTGTGGCCCATGTCCCCTCCCCTGTCATATGTTCGGGAGTGCTACACTTACCACTCCAATGTTGTGTGCAGATCAGTGGGTCCTGAGTGCTTTATTCAGTGGCGGTACTCTTCCACTACCAGCGTTCAGATACTGTATGGCCTATATCCCTTCCCTCTTAGCTCACACTGGTGCGCAGCAATGTTTCCCACCCCCACGGGTTCCTCCAAGGGGGTGCACACCCTGTGCCTTGCAGTCCATCAGTTTCCGAGATAGGGATGCCTCTCTCGCCACATTTATTTCTCTAAGGCACTATGTCAGTGGTCCAATTAGGTTGGGCCCGTCTCTTTCCTCTGTTTGACATTTGACCCTCTAGTGGGAAGGGTATCCCTAAGGCTCCCTCCTATTTTACGGCTCTCTTCTTCTCTGTACTCCATTCCGATCTGCCTTACTCCCCTTACTGCATGGGCTCAACAGCAAATGCAGTGACTCCCAGATCTGAGACACAGCAGTAGATGATAAAATACCCACATTTAAGGTATCTCAATAATTGGAGAAATGCCCAAATTGGGACTCAACAGTGAGCGCAGTGACGCCTAGATTTGAATTACAGCAGTGAGTGATAAAACGCCCAAATTTGAGCCACCCCTCTGCCCCTGTGCTTCCTGTGCCCCTGGTACATTATTTTCAAATTTGGACACCTCTCGCCCCCCTTTTTTATCTAGGGCCCTCTATCTGAGGTCCAATTAAGTTGGGCCCATTTCTCACCCCTGTTTTCATTTGGACCCTCTATGGGGGCGGGTATGCCTGGGCCTCCTTCCCATTCAGTCGACTGTCTACTTCCATGCACTTCACTCCGGTACGGCCTACTCCCAAGTCCTTTTCAGTTGTGTGTTCAATTCATGAGGCATGGTTTTGTTCATTTGTTTTTGTTCCGTGCTGAGTTGAAAAGCCAGGTTTTTTTAAAGGTTTTGGAATTTGAGATGGTCATTCATGGTTTTATTTCTCTGGGGCGGGAGTTCCAATGTTTTACGGACAGGCAGGAGAATGCTGATCCGCCAAGTTTTTTCTTTGTGTATGATTTAGGTTCTAGGCAGATGCCGTGTTTGGATCTGAGTGTTCTAGTCAGTTGGTAGATGGTGATTTTATTTTTTATGAATTCCACTCCTAGGTCATGGATTGCTCTGTGTATTATGCACATTGTTTTGAAGGTGATTCATTTTTTGACTGGTAGCCAATGTAGGACCTTTAGCGCCGGAGTGATGTAGCCCCTTCATGAGAGTTTGAGGAGAAGTCTGGCTGCTGCATTCCATATATGTTGTAGTTTCTTCAGTAAATAATCCGGCATTCCTAGGTATAAGCTTCTTGTGTAGTCAATCCTGGACATAATGAGGAAGATGATGGCCCGTGTTTTTGTGCGTGAAGGAGAGGATTGGTAGAATCTTTTTGATTGTGTGTAGATGGAAGAAGCATTTCTTGAATATCAAGTTTACTTGCGGTTCTAGGATTAGCTCATTGTACATTAAGATTCCCAGGTTTTGCACAACTTTGGATGGTGTGGGTGCTGTTCCCAACTCAGTGGGCCATGGGATGTACTGGTTGTTTCATTGTCGTTGGGTGTAATCATAATTGCCGTCTTGCCCGTGTTGATTTTGAGGTTGTTAGTGTTTATCCATTGATACAGTTCTTTGGGACAGTCTATTAGCACTGTGTTCTCCTCTTGTTCTTCACCGATTTTGTAGATGATTTGGGTGTCATGTGCGTAGTTGTAGAAGGGGAATCAATGTCTTTTGATGAGGTTGATTAATGGTGTTATATTGATGTTGAAGAGGAGAGGGGTTAGTGAGGATCCTTGTGGTACTCCACCGGTGATGTCCCGCAGTGCGGATTTGAATGGTCTTATACATATTGTTTCTGTTCTTTCAGACAAGAAATTTCAATCCAGAGCAGCGCTGTGTCAGTGATCCCTATTTCTTTCAGTCTTTTGATGAGGATGTTATGGCTGACTGTGTCGAATGCTGGGCAGGTCGAGTAGTATCAGTGCAGAGTTGGTGTTGGAGTCTGCGTTGGTATTTAGGTAATTCCATATGTTATGTTATGTTATGTTACTTTGCATTTATATAGCGCCTTATATACCATTGGTATGGTCTGAAGGCGCTGGTAGGTTGAACGCCCTTGGGAACCGAAGTTCAAGTCAGTATAGAGAGTAGAGAGAGTCAAAGGTGTGTGTGAGCACCGGATATCTGTGCAGCTGGTGTGGCATTCATGTAATAGCTGCTTCTTAGCGGTAGGTGTGGTGATTGAGAGGTCAATAGTATGTGTTCGTTCTGGCAGGAATTATCCAGACCGATCGTGGCTGCGTTAGGCCTGAGGAGAACGCCTGGCTGGGGGGTGTGTAACCAGCAGTGTTTAGTTAGAGTGATGGGGAGTATGAGGCAGATGTTGGTATGAGAACAGCTATACCGAATGGTGTCATAGTATAGCTGTGTTCTTTTTGAGTGGTGGTATAAAGAAGAGAGTAAGCATGGAGCTGTGAATATGGTGGTTTACTGTAGGTGCTTGAGATCGCGCCCCCTCCAATAGTTCCATGAACTTCATCCGTTCCATGTACTATGACTGTTTCGTGCATTACGACCATTTCAAGCACTCAGACCGTTCCTTTCAATGCTCTTTCAGACGTTCCATGCCCTCCAAATCATTTCATGTACGCCCGCCATTCTGTGCGCTCTAATCTGCTCCGTGCACTCCCATCCACCCATGCACTTCCATCCGTTCCATGTACTTCAACCATTTTATGCACTCCACCATTTTATGCACTACTCCTTTCATTCATTCTACCCACGTTATCCTTTTTCCATGCATCATCCATCCACATACGTCATCTTTACACGTTCCATTCACTTAGCTAATTGCACCCACTTCACTCGTTCCACCCACTTCACTAGTTCCCCCCACTTCGCTGGTTCCAAGCACATCACCCGTTCATTCACCTACTTCATCCGTTCTACCATTTCACCCGTTCCACCTACTTCACCCATTCTACATCAGTTCATCCGTTCCATCCACACACTTCACCCATTCCATCCACACCCTTCACCCGTTCCATCCAGATACTTCACACGTTCCATCTATATACTACATCCGTTCCATCCACATACTTCACCCGTTCCATCCACATACTTCATCCGTTCCATCGACATACTTCACCCATTCCATCCAAATACTTCACCCGTTCCATCCAATTACTTCACCCGACATAGGGCATCCACTTCACCCGCTCACCCTATATAGGGTAGACTTTCAAGACTTTGGCACAGTGACGTTATTAGGGACATTGTCAAATCTCGCTATGCCAGAGTGTTGTTGTTATATACACTTCTAAAATCAACTTTGTACCGAGAGGATATTAGGCACACTTCTAAAATCATCCAAGGCACGCGAATAGGCACACTTCTAAGTACAGCCAGGCCACACTATCAGGCATACTTCTAAATTCAACCAAGGCACGCTATTAGGCATACTTCTAAGTTCAACTTTGCAGAAAGAGGATAATAGGCAACCAAAACAATTTTGCAGTAGGGATGATATTAGGCAACCAAATTTAAATTTGCACAGTGAGGATATTCTGCTATGGCGCGCTAATGGGCACACTTCTAGGTAAACCAAGGGCACGCTATCAGGCACACTTCTAAATTCAACCAGGGCACAATATTAGGCACCCTTCTAAAATTCAGCTTTGCACGGAGAGGATATTAGGCGCACTTCTAAATTCAAACAAGGCGTGCTAATATGTACATTCCTAAATTCAACTTTGGGCAGAGAGGATATTAGGCAACCCAATTCAAATCTGCACAGAGAAGATATCAGGCACACTTCTAAATTCTACCAGGGCGCGTTATATGTATAGAATAGCGCCATCTCTGTCCCTCTCATAGGTATGAAGCCGACTTGTGCCTGGTCTAGTAGTTGTTCATTTTCCACTTGTTCCAGTGTTTGTTCGTAGGAATAGTTCTCTAATAGTGTTGCTGGAAAGGGAATGTTTGAGATCGGTCTGTAGTTTGAGAGGTCCTCCACATTGCCTGTTGTGTTCCTGAGTAGTGGTTTGAAGTTGGCAGATTTTAATGTTTACAGTACACTCCCCATTGAGAATAAGAGGTTAAAGGTGTTTAAGTGGCATAATGATGGTGTGCTGTGTGTAAAGATTGATTTATAGATGTCTGGTGGGCAGGGGCCCATTGGGTAGCCTGCCTTTTTGCTTTTTTCACCAGGTTGAGGAGTTTTTCACTTGACATTTGGGTGAAGCATTTCAGCCTGTTCTGTGATCCTGGCATAGGTAGGGGATGGAGCACGATCTGCTTGATTGGTCTAATTTGTATGATCCAGTGTATGTCAGTGATTTTATTCTTAAAATGATCTGCAGGATCATCACATACTTTTTGAGAAGGTACTGGTGTGTTGTTGCATCCAGGGGAATTACTCACCTTGTTTACGATGTTGAATAGTTCTTTCTGAGTGTTGGTGGCTTTTGTAATCCTGTTATTGTAGTATTTATTTTTGGCTTTGGGAGTTTCCTTTTTGTATGCTCGGTTTTGTTTTTGATAAGTTATTCCTTTGCTTGGTTGTAGTTTCCGGTTTGTTTTTTTCGTTGAGGTGGGGTGTAAACCATCTTGCCACTGCTTTCTTTCGTGATACGATGAGGGTTTTTTCCAGGGAGATGCTGTCAATTGTTTCTGTGATCCATTTCTTGATTAGATCTGCTTTTTCGTCTTGGTTAGTTGCATTCAATGTTGCGATCAATGGTTTTGAGGATTCTAGTTGTTCTTCTAAGCTGCTTCTTCTGACGTTATTACAGTTTCTTTTCCGGACAGGGTGGAGCTTTTGGGCCTGTTTGTATGCTTTAAATGGTAATTGGATTATGAATGGTATAATGAGGTGGTCGCACCATTGCATTTGTATTGGTGGTGCAGTTGGGATCAGTTTTTTGTTGGCGAAGATTGCGTCAAGGTTGTGTCCTGACGTGTGTGTCGCTCCTTACACCATCTGGCCTAGTCTCATTGTCTTGAGCTGCTTAGTTAGTGATTTCTGCGAGTTTGCGTTCTCTTCTTCGAAACATATGTTAATGAAGAAGCAATTATTTGAAAAATTGACTGATTCCTTAAAAACGTACTTTTTTTACAAAAAATTGATTCGTAATAAAAATCAACATTTTTCTTTCAAAAACAAAATGGTTTGTTAAAAAAGAAAAAAATTGGCAAGTACACCAAATTGAATGAAATGTACAATAAATCTTTACTTATTAGTCAAAAGAAATTTAACTAATGAAATGTGTGCACGGCCAGCTACTAGTACTTGTAGGTTGCATTAATTATATTAAAAGGCTTGCCTTTCCTCTTGCACGGTTTTTACTCCTGTCTACCACTTTAAGTGCATTCAACACCCATTTTCAGAAATTGCAGGCTCTGGTGACACAATTTATTTACTGTGTCCAGAGAGGGGGGTGGGATCTCTCTCAAGCTTACTTATGTTATCTCGTAGCGGCTTAGGAAAGTCTGAGCCACTTTTCACAGAAATATGCTTAAGGCCATCAACCTCAGCTATTCTTAAGGGAAGAAATAGATCACTTTTGGGGTAAATTCATGCATCCTCGATTCTATGGAGTCCACCTTAAATTGTTAAATCCAAATGTGGTGGCCTGTATCCTTTAGAAAGAGTTTCTCCATTTATATTGACAATGATCCACCCTGAAATAATCCAAACTGGTCAAAGACAATTAGTAGCTAAAAATGCCCACACTGTTGTGCGACACAAGGATTTATTTGTTATTGAGTTACAAAGAAGTTATTATTAAACAAGTTCCATTTCCGCTGCTCAGCTCTATTAACTGGCACCTTGTTAACCGGGACTCTCAATTAACTGGGACTTACATTTCTAACTGGCACTTCTTTGTTAATTGGCACCTTGTTTACTTCAACGCTCTATTTACCAACACTTCCACTTCTGGTAATATTAACAGTCTTGGATAAGTAAATACTGGGTATTAAAGTTTTGGAGCCTTCTGACAGAGGAAATATGCTAGGAAGCATTGTTTTTATTCTGCCTTTTTGCTTTGAACACCCAGTGCTGCTGAATAATCAAGCTTTTGCTGTACTATGTTTCCATAATGTGGATCTCTATTGCAGTACTGTGTAACACAAAATAGCTATATTTCCACGTATTATGAGACAAATACAAAAATACTTTCATACATTTGCATTTGAAATTGCAATACTATTATCAGAGTACTATAGTTAATTGTGGAATTAGCCGAATTACAAAGAGTATGTGACTAACTTTGAGTATTGAAACGGCTATCTGCTCTATGAAATTATACTAGTGGGACATGAATGAGTTTAACCGTTTTGCAAATACACATTTTTGCAATTCAAACACCAAGAAATGCTCATACGGAACTACAACATGTAGATTCCTGTCCTGTGATGTTATTAGGGAGCCCACATGACAACATAGACAAAAGTTCCTTCTGAGGTATTGTTTCCAAAGCTATTTAGGGACCTTGGTTGCCAGCGAGAGCCAGTGCAGTGAGGAGTAGGCACATTAGCATAGATGAACGAAGGACATTTTATTTTTTAAAAAAGGTCCACTTGTCCCCAATAACTGTACATCAATACACACATTTAAGATTGTATTGTTGCTCTAAGCTACCCATTAGGTATCCTCAAGTACTAAAGGATGCGACAAGGACATCTGACTTGTTCTGCGGACAATATGGAATGTGACTTAGTGGGCCAGGTGCAACCCTGAGCTGGTGGATGTTGGGCCCAGGGACGACATGGGGAGCATCTTCTGGTTACCTTGCCTTTGTCCCCAACACCTGGCAGAGGACAGTCACAAGGCCTCATTGTATGCCAATCCCAGGGTCCCATTTCAACCCCAGCCCACTAGAACATCAGGGAAAACCGACCCTAAAAGTTTAATCTATAGCTAGAACCTTCAAAATAACCAGCAACTTAGTGGAATGGACTCCACTCTACAGGTGAGAGATTACAAAGCACAAAGCTCGCCCTGGCCATACCAAATATACAACATTGACACTGAAGTATTTCTCTTTGAGGGAAACCTCCTCCTTGCCCCAGTTGAAGCTAGCGCAGTTCTAGATACAGTTACCAGCTCATGCAGCACTGCAGAAGAAAACAATTTAGTGGTCCCTGTAATTGACTATGAATCTGTGGCCCTGCAAGCACAGTCTTTCAAGACTGCGGCTTACCAAAGACTGGCGAACTCACCTAGAAAGAGAAGTTACATTGCCAGTGTGAGAGAATCTCATGCCAGGGAAATATTGCATCTATTTTCCCGCCCGACCAGTATGACAAATCATTTAGAGGAGTTAGAAAAAGTAGTCTGAGTGTTTCCAGCTCTGAATTCAGAAACTAGAAACACCAGAGGGCCCAACTCGGTGCAGGTAGATTCCTGGATGGTCAGACAAGCATGTGTAAAATTCAAGATGGTGACCAAGCAGATATGCGCTTGATCTCACACTAAGATCAGATAAACCCAGGTACACCCAAAGAGACCTGCTGTTCCTCACCTTCAATACATTACCCTTTACAAGTTAAGGCACTCAGTGAAAGACCCACTGAATGGGATGATGGAACAGAATATAAATACAGCCATACAACGTTATTGAGTGGAGGCAGGAGCAGGAGGCTTGGAGTTGTGAAAGGCTCAGGGCTGGGAGGTGGTGTAATTAAAAAAAAACAACATGAGTGGAGGAGACTGGTGATGTGGTGGCATAGGAGAGCTGGAGGAGGTAATGAGCGCTGAAGAGGTGAAGGAGTAGTTGATTGGAACAATGGAGATTGTGCCACTAGGAGTAGAAAAGGACCTGTTAACATCAGGAGTAGAGAAGAAGGAACTGGTTGTTACATGGCAAGTTTTGTTTTTACCTGTTGTGGTGGGCTCTTATTTTGCTTTATTGTTTGGTGTATTACTGCTTGTTTGTTTGTTTGTTTGTTTATTTATTTGTATTGCGCGCCAATCCCAGGGGCAACCGGGAGCAGTGAACAGAATGTGCAAAGCTTACAATGTTGCGAAGAAGTTACAATGTTATAGCAAATTACAGTGTTGCATATTTAAAAATTTACAATAGTAACACAACTTAGATAGTACATATATACATTCAGATAAGTAGCATAACACAAATGAAAACTTCCAGACCTCACATGTTGTTGTCATTGAGGTGTTTGATAAGGTTTGTTCTAAAGTGAGGGAAGGGTTGATCTGCTCTAAGGTTGTGTGGCAGGGCATTCCACCATTTAGCGGCTAGCATAGGGAAGCTTGTGCCGCCAATTTTGGTGAGTTTAAATCTTGGAATTTCCAGGCAATTAGAGTTGGGAGTTCTTGTAGGTCTGCTGGAGATTTTTCTTTTTATTTTGTCCATCAAGTAGATGGGGGCGGCATTATTGAGAGCTTTATGCGTAAAGGAAAGCATTTTTAGGTGAATTTTATTGTAGGTGGAGAGCCATTTGTATTGTTGTATAGTGGAGGAGATATGTTCTCTTTTATTTATGCCTAAGGCAGTTCTAAGGGCATTATTTTGTAGGATTTGTAGCCTTTTGGTGATAGTTTTATTGGCGCCACTGTAAAGGGCATTACAGTAATCGAGTCATGATAGTATTAGGGCTCTCGCTAGGATCATGCAACTGTTGTTAGATAAAAAGGGTTTACCTGCTCTTATTAATTTGCAGGTATAGGCTGTCGTGGAGGCTAGGGAGTTGACTTGTTTGGCACAAGACATGGTGGAATCAAGATAGAAGCCTAATGTTTTTACTTTGCTCGAAACCTTAATGCTATTGCCATCTATGTTAAACGTGGAATAGTGCTTGCCTAATTTGTTGATATTAGCCTGTGTGCCCAGAATGATCAGTTCAGTCTTACCATCATTCAGGCAGAGGCCATGTGATGCCATCCACGCCTGAATAATGAGGTACACCCTATTCACCAACTCCTCGTCCTCGCTGTAATCCCCAGAAAGCGGGAGGAGAATCTGTGTATCATCTGCATAGTTAGTGTAGGTGATACCTAGAAGGTCCAGATCATCGAAGAGGGGTTTGGTGAATATGTTGTACAAGGTTGGTGAAACACAGGAGCCTTGAGGGACGCCGCACGTGATTGGAAGAGGGTCGGCTGCTGCCAAGGGGGAGAAGACTCTCATCGTTCTCTCGCTCAGAAAGGATTCAATCCATTTGGTGGCCTGTTGGAGAAGTGTGCAGCAGTGTCCAAGTGTTTGCAGAGGACCCTATGATCCACCAGATCGAAAGCAGCTGAGAGATCAAGTAGGAGGAGGAGTGCCGTCTTACCTTGATCTCTCAGTTTGTCTATTTGGGTCTTTAGATCAATGAGTGCAGTTTCAGTACCGTGGAGTGGGCGGAATCCAGATTGTCTAGCTCCTAGTAGGTTTTTAGATTCCAGGTGTCTTTGAATTTGTGTGCAGGCAACCTTGTCTAGTATCTTCAGTAGGAAAGGTACGGTAGTGATGGGCCGATAATTAGTGGGGATGAGGGGGTCAAGAGTCTGCTTCTTGAGAAGTGGGAGCACCCATGGTTGTTTTAGGTTCGCTGGGATTTTGCCTGTGGCGAAGGAGGAGTTGATCAATTTTGAGATGAACGGTGAGAGGTCTCTGGCAGCGTCTTTTATTAGTTGTGCTGGACAGATGTCACCTTTGCAGTTCGACGGTTTGTGGGATAGGATGACTTTCTCTACCTCTAAGATGGTAGTTTTGGTGAAGGAGAATTTGTTGGTTAGGTCGTGGATGATGTTGTTAGGAGGTAGCTTGCTTGTGAGGTTTAGGGAGTCTTTTTTTAGTTGGATTTTATTTTGCAGTGTGGTGATTTTATTTGCTAAGGCCGTTTGGATATCTGTACACCAGGTCTGGTCTTTAATGCAGGTATCTGGTGTGGCAATGGGGGACTCAAGTTCTTTCAAGATGGAGAAGAGTTCCTTCATACTTGAATTGGCATTGGCAATGCGAACATTGTAAGAATTACGTTTCGCTATACAGATTTCATTTTTGTACTGCCTTTTTACTACCAGTCAGGCTTAATCTAAAGCCTCCCTGAGGGAGTGGCTCTGTATTTTTTGTGCTCTGCCTTAAATGATATTAAGGCTCTTAAGGCTGGGGCACTCTCACCCAGCCCCATAATGTCCCAGGATGGATTAGTTCTACATTAGATATGTGACTAGACTGGTGGCAGCTTACTGTTATGCAAAATGGCTTCCACCATGTAGCACCATTTTCTCTAGCTGGGTTATTTTTTACTCACTCGGCCAGGTACCAAAAAAGGAGGGGTTTTTTTTCACCCCGAAGTCCTGAGGGGTCACATGACTATACCTTTTGACTTTGTCTGTGTGTGAGGGTGGCCATACTTGGAATTGGGGGTTGCAGCAACCTAAACTAGTTGTGACTGGCATATGTAGATGCCTGCCTGGAGAGAATTTGGATTTGATCATTTGTGTGTGACCACTTGGGGATGCCCTAATTGGTGACCACACTTTGGTAGGCCATCAAATGTTTAAATGTTGGTTGGCATCTGGTCGGCGATTGGGTTCACTCCCATTCCTCTGTTTGGAGATATAAATACCTCTTACCCACTCTCTTTGCCACACTGGACGGCCTGCTGCTCAAGGAAGAGCACTGAATCTCTGCACCATTATCTAACTGCTTGAAGAAATCAGAAGGCTGTTGCCTGACCATATCGCCAAACCTGAAATCTGAAGATGCCTTCCTTGGTTGCTGGGTCCTCTATCCAGTGTGGTCCCGATGATGAATCATCACTATGCTTCCTTCCCACCCCATTGCTGAAATACTGCCCCTAAACCCGCTGACCACATTGGAATTGAGCATCTCCAGTGAAAGCTAACCGCTACTCTGAAGACCCCACACCTGCTGTTGAGCTGCTGGCTCAGGTAAGTGGCTGCAATGGTGGAGAATCTTCATTAATCTGCTATCCCAGGGGGCTGTTTGTCCTCTCTGTGCTGCTGCACTGTTGAAACATTCAGTTTGGAATCACGCACAGCACCTGTACTGGACGGGCTCCTGGCCTTAGGTATCCATCTGTGCTTTTTCTGGTATACTAGAGGGCTTCTTGGATTGGGTCTCATTTAGGGTCCCCTGTTTGTTCAAAGTGTCTGACACCCCTCAGATGTTACTGGAACATTGGCACTGCAACTGTTGTACCTTTCACAATGGTGGGACTTATCTTTGCAATGAACACAGCTTTTTTGCAAGCCTTTATCCCATTGACGTCCTATGCATTTGCTTTTTCCCTCATTTCTAAAAGGATAGAAAACATCTTAGTTACCCTTAACAATTCTCTCTTCCCTCTGAAAGACAAAATTACCATTCCAAGAACTTTTAGGGACTTTGAATCATTGTTGTATTTTGTACACATTGATCTTACAAAGTTTCCTTTTACCAGTGAAAGTAGTGAATTTCCTCTTGCGTTTTCTATATAAAGATATTATTTTCCTAAGAAAATATTGTATGGACAATCTATTGTATATTTATCAAAGTGTGTGCTGTACCTTATGACCACCTTGCTCACATGCTGAGAGTTGGGCCTAGGCTGCTATTTCACTCTTCATTTAGAGAGCCGGGTATACTTGAAGAAAACCCTGTGAACCACATAAGGTGGCTATGTCTGGTTACCGGAATAGAGCTCAAGGAAAATCCTTCTACCAGTGCTAACATCAGGGGAGTGGGGCGGAAGGGGATAGTGACATCAGGAGTGGAGAAAGCAGCAGTGACACCAGGAGTGGAGAATGAGGGGATGCAATCAGGATTGTAGAGAAAGGAGATACTGACATTGGGAGAATAGTAGAAAGTGGTAATATCAAGATTGTTAACATCAGGAGAGGAAATGAAGTAGGTGGTGCCAATGATGATAAACACATCTGAGGAGGGTGGGCACAATGAGGTATTGACTGTAAGGGAAGTGTGGGGTCTGACGTCAAAGGTTGGCAAGGACAGGATTGGACAGAGGAGAGAGAGTCCCCGGTGAAGAAGATGGGAGAATATCAGAGTCTGGGAGCAACACATAAGTCATGCTAGTGGCAGAGGAAAGTGATAAACAAGGAGTGGGGGGAAGCAGAGAAGATCTAAGATAAAGAAGGAGTGCAGGGAAGTTCAAGGCTTATTGATCCAGAATAGGCTGGCTCTGGAGGGCCAGGTCAGCCCTAGGCAGGTCCAGATGTTGGAAGGAGGTATGAGACATGGTCATGGAGAGTGCAATGAGTACAGATAGAGGAATGGCAGATGTCTAGGGTTTGGTCACCCTAACTGAGGGACCCTCTCTACTCTCACTGACAGATACAATCAACAACCCAGCAGCTCACAAAGCGTGATTAATGCATTAGTCCAGGGTAACAGGGCCTCAAAAACACTGCTCCGAGAACTGGATAAAGAAGAGAGTTCGGGAGTCTGCTGTGGCAGCAATGAGGGAGGTGGTGCAATCTCCCTGGAACTTTGAGGACTTCAGAAAGAAGTGCCATGTGCATGGTAATAGTACCACTGTTGATCATCCCATAACTCTGTAGCAAGATGCTGCCCGTTTCTCTCTGTTTAAGACAACAATGAATACCATCAGCCCCAGTTGTGGAGCGAAGAGAAAACAGCCACGATAGCCTCCAGAAAGCGGACCCGTCCCGTGCCAGCACACTCCAACCTGCTGCACAATGCAAGGAAACCACCATGCGACTCTGCACATCTGGCCACAAAAACTGTCCGCGCGTACGCTGATCAACGCCATTTGCTTCATACTGTGCCACGGCGCTGCTCTACGATACAAACAGCAATCCGCTCCATACTAAAACAATGCTTAACTATAACAGAGCTGTGGAGCAGCTCCTCGACAAAGTCTGCAATCCTATGGACTTTGGAAACCCTCAACCTGTTCGGAACATTTTATATAGCGGACCACCATTAACAACCATCGGCGGACCCGCACACAACAAAGGGCTGGGGCTTAGACCCCTTATATGTAGTTTGCTGATTGTAAAACCTCCCAGGATGATAAGAAAGCTATTAATTGGCCCGGGGAATAAGAAGGGGCGAACCAATGAAAGAAGGAGGGGGAGTGGATAAAAGAGGGCACAGGAAACAAGAAGGTGTGGGTTGTTTGGGTGAGGTCAGAGGAGGTAGTGGTGGACCAGATGACTAGAAGGAGGTAGGATGGTGTAGAGGAGCATGGAAGTAGTGCATACAGCATGTGAAGTATTGGCTGGTGCGAGAAAGTGTTACTGTGGTGTGATTGTGCATGTAAGGTGTTTGTGAAAGTGGTAGTAGAAGTGCAGTGAGTGAGTGAAAGAGTGACAGAGGGAGTAAAAAGTGGGTGGTTGAGGGGAAGGTAGTGAGGAGTAGTGGTAGTGTGGAGTTGAGAGTTGTGTGGAGGTTGGAGTAGTAGTGATGTGAGGCTAAGTAGTGTTATGGAGGGAGAGTAGCTGTGGTGTGGCAGCTGAGTAGTACTGCTGTGGGCAGGTTAGAGTAGAAGTAGTGTTCAAGAGGGTAGAATATTAGTGGTGTGGAGAGGGGAGGGTAGGTAGGTTAGGGAGATACCATTGTGGGGGCAGCTAGAGTGGGAAGGAAAGTGTGAGATCAGAGAGAGGGAAGAGAGGAGAGTAGCAAAGATGGGAGAGCAAGTGTAACATCTGGTAAAGGAGTAGAAGGGTATGGAAAACCAGGTGAATGTCTAGAGTGATTGAGAGGTGCTATTAAAGAAGGTCGCTGTTAGCTGTCACCTAGATTTTTCCTGGGGAAGTCTAGATAGATAAGGTGTTTGCCATTAGGCTATCAAGAGAAGACAAGTAGCTTTTAGATACTGAGGGTTACTGATCATCTTAACAGCCGGGGTCGAGGGACACCTGGCTTAGGGTGGTACTGCCCATTCCTAGACTAGAAAGAGAGGGATGACTATTAGGCCCCTTGCTGATTTAAAAAGTAAAAAACTGTTCAACCATATCAGGGAGGTATTGTTGAGGCCATGTGTGACACACTGAAGACTAAGTTCAAGGCTTGGGTGAACAAAGGAACTTTAACAAGTTGTATCGTCTCATAATGTATGGCATAGCCCGAGGAAGGGTACTATAAAACAATATCACCACTCTCGCTCTTTCAAGGTGAAAAAAAAGATTCACAGGGTATAAAAGGAGGATGCAAGTAATGCTTTTATATGCTTATATAACAGGCAAGTTAGCCTGCTTCCTACGGTTAATGCCCACTCTGCTTTTGGTAAATACGTTAACATATGCATACCTGTTGACAGTATTTAAATCTGCCTGGGGCGTCATGGGGAGTTGGCTACTGCTACGTATGGTAATCGTATGTTGTAGAGGTGCACTCAGTTTTCTTATCATTACTGGATTTACAGTAAGTTAGACTTCTTGTTATGATAATTTTCAGGTGCTCCTTGTTGGATCTGGGCTACCAGACCCGATAAGTGAGAGAACAGTTGGTCCCTCGGGATAAACCGGGGGGGCAAACAAGGGCACGCTATAAACAATACAATTGTGTAATTCTTCAAGTTTTCACCATACAAAGTAATTTTCTCAAAAAAGGATTTTATATCAAAAACTTTCAAATTACATTCCAAATGAACACATTTTTCATACAAAGCAATTCATCCTCATTTCTATGTATGCAACTTCCAAGGATTCTTCAATGGTTTAACATAGCTCCATTAGCAATTATGTCAGGTTTATCATAGAGGTATTTTTAATATTCCATACAAATATTCAAAACGATACAAATTGTTCAAATGTGGGTAGTCCAGATATCTTGATAGGGGTTGGTATTGGTTATACAGATGGATGTCTCCTGTTACCACGCGGTTCGGGCGCCACTGGCCCTTCTTCGGTAAAGATATCTAGAATGATTTCATCTCTGGGAATATAAATAAGAATAGTACTCTTTAAGTTTGTTACTCAGAGGTTTCATTTCTTATTAACTAACCAAGTTTTTTTAAAGATTGTTAAGTGCTAGTGCACTAACCTTAGAACAACAAGTTGGCCAGCTACAGTGGTCCTTCGCTCTGTCTCTATTATTCATGTGACAATTCTGTTGGTAAAAATACTACATCAATATGTATTGGATAATTACAGTGTAGTGGTCTCCTGTGGGACAAGTCGCCAAAAGGAGACCATACATGTTCAACTGAAACATGCGTTGTATATCGGGTCATTATAGACTCACCTAGGTATTCTCCTAATGCTCTATGCGAGGTATATGTAGGGTAGGAGCCGAATATGGCATGTGTCATATGCCAGTGACACGTGCCACTGCATGTCACCACTACAAGTGACAAGTGCCACTGGCAGGTGTCACATGCCATGTCCCAGAAAAGGTTTCACGTGTCATGGTAAGTCTGTCTCTTCGTTTTTCGTTTTTCAAATTATAATCCTACTTTTTAAAAATAAAAATACGAAGCGCCAATTATAATCCTTTAAAAACAAAGTTGAGAGGTTCCATGGAGGATTCAAACTCAAGCCCTCATGCTTTCGGGCTTAGCCCCATTAAACACCACACCACTGCGTCTCACTCCATGTAAGTGTCAAATTCTATCTCTACTTTGAACCATCGCATGGTTCAATGATGCTCTCTTTTTTATTTTAAGTTACATCTTAAAATAAAATGCATGTGAGATTCTGAAAGTTTGTAGGATAGAAACAATTTATCGAAAGTATTTGCATCTTGTGCTTTTCTTGCATAATACTAAATTTAAAAAACAGTTCAATCCAATTACTGTGTAATACTTTAAATGGCAAACATGTATTGTGTACTTGTTTTCCAAAACAGTATGGACGCAATAGTAGTGTGTGTGTTTGTACATTAATTCATGCGTTTCACACTTGACTGTACGAACTGTGATAAATACAGTACAACCATATCCTACTGATAATATTTATAACTAATATATCAGAGTATATGCACGATCATGAAAACTTCATTTACAAATGTTGCTAAATCTTCCGATTTAGGGCCCAATTCATATAATCCAGCGCAGAAGCAGAGCAAGTGCTGTGCGCCGAGAAGGAGCGTGTTCATGGATTTTCCTAGGCATCAGTAGCCGTGGCGCAATAAACACCAAGCAGGGCCAGGAACGCCCCCAACACACCCCCTTGCGCAGGCAAAAGCCAGTGAAATGCCCAATATGGCACAAGGCCCGCGCCATCCGTGACCCAGCACACAGCCCCTCCATCGTGATCGCGTGAAAAATCAGAGTGTAACCCATTTGCACCAGCCAAATCGCATGATAAGGCCTGTGCATAACCCGTCCGCTCCCCAGCCAAATCGCGTACCCCGCTCGCAACACCCAAATCGTGTGGGAAGGCCCATACGTACCCCATCTGCACCCATTGAACTCACACACCCCGCCCACACCAGCCAAATCACATGGGAAGGGCCGTGCGTACCCCGTCCGCACCCCAGCAAAATCATGTACCCCACTCGCATTAGCAAAATTGCGTGGGAAGGCCCGCGCGTAACCCGTCCGCGCCCCAGCAAAATCGCGTACCCCACTTGCACCAGCCAAATCACGTGGGAAGGCCCGCGTGCACCCCATGATACACGCACAACTCCCCTGGAAGCAGTGTGGTTGCCTCTTTGTGTCGCGTACCCCATTTTCGTGCTCATAGTAGCCTACGTGTTCCTCGCGTATGCATTTTTTGTGTTGCTGAGTGACACAGCGTATTGCAGGATGTTTTTTACTCACACGTGGGCTATCGAGGGGTCGCGTACACGTTGATTTTTGTTTTTGGGGTGCCTTGGCATTGCGCGACCCGTTATTTTTTCACCAGGGTTCACAAAGAGCCTTTCTGGAGCATAGTGGTACGTTTTCCATCACATACCCTGCCCCCTCACTCCAATTGCCAGGACAATTGTTGGCTGCACCTCCCATTGCGCTAGTCCATCAGTGCCATGACTGGGAGGGCAACAAGTGGGAAGGGAGGCAAAGGTGGGCGACTTGCCAGAGGTGGCCAAGGTGGGCGAAGTGGCCAGGGTGGCCAGGCTGGCCAAGGTGGGCGACGTGGCCATGGTGACCAAGGTGGTCCACATGGGCAAGGTGTCCAGGACCATGCAGGGAGAACTATGCCCCCCACCCAACCAGGGCAGGCAGATGCAGCAGCTGCTGACATACCCAGCACCCGTGGTCCCGGACAAGCAGTGCCATCTGCTGTCTAGACCAGCAGGGTGTGGAAGCTGCAGGGGCAACTGTGGCTACTACTACCCAGGCTCAGGGTCAGCCAGCCCGGACTGTAGTGGTCCTGGCACAGGGACGGGGTGACTCAATGGCCGATTTCCATGTCCCGAAGGCCAAGACACGTGCGGTGCAAGTTCCAGGCACCGGCACCCGGGGATCTGGAGCAGCGTTGTCATCTGCTGTTCAACCGGCCAGGGTCTGGAAGCTGCAGGGGCAGCTGTAGCAACCAGCACCCTGGCTCAGGGTCACCCAGCTAGGACTGGATTGGTCCCGGCCCAGTATGACTCAGGGGCCAAGTCCCTTGTCACTAAGGCCAAGACACATGTGGCGCAGAAGCTGACTTTCTGTAGTTACATTGGTGACTGATTCCATAGGCCAGTCCACCTGTACTCCAGCCCCTACTGACCAGAGTGGTACAAGCCACTCAGGGTGTGCACCACCTCACAAGAAGCAGAAGCGATGCTCCAGCGGTACAGGTTAAGACCCCAGAGACGGCACAGGAGTCCCACACGTCGAGAAAGAGGAGTTTCTGTGATGATGAACTGGAAATGCTCGTGGTCTACATGTTGGAACACGGCTGTGGCATGCTGGTGCAGGCAGGGATGTTGTGAAGTGTTGGAATGACCTCTGACACCGAGCAAAAGACAAGCTGGCTGCAAAGTTCGCCTCTACTCTGGTGACTGGCAGTGGGTCACCACCAGAGGACGATGAACTCACTGGACATGAGGAGATTGCTAGTGATTTCATTGCAGTGGAGCAGATCCAAGGCATGGGAGACCTGCCAATGTATGAGGGAATGTCTGGTGAGTGGTGATGCGTGTGTGTACAGGCCATGTGTATGTTGCTTGGGTGATGTGTTTTGATTGTCTGCCAGTTCAGGCTACATGAATGGCCTTCTGTGTGATTGGCTGACAGAGCCTGGCTCATCCAGTGAATAACAGATGGATGTGCATATCTGGGGACCTCTCACTTACCAATTTGTTCAGAAGCGGAAGTCAAAGCTGTTGCAAGAAGAAGCTGTTCCATGAAGCCCGGCTGGAGGAGCCGTCTGCTGCTGCAATTTCTTCAAGTAACCCAACAGTTGTTGTGTTTCGCAAGGATTGATCCAGAGAGGATCTGCAAAGGAGACCTCTCCCCGATCTACGAGGGACCATTGTGCAAAACTGCTGCTCTTCATCGAAGTATCCTGGAAGCCAGTCCTGTATGCCTGTCATCCAGAGAAGGGGTCTTCAAAGTCCAGATGAGAAGGTCCAGACATTTTGAGCCAGAGAAGTTCCTTGGTGTAACCCAGGGTCTGGAGGATCGTTTTGTGACTGCTGGATGCCGTTGCTGCCTCTGCCCAGAAGATGGGGGTACCCTGGCACAGCGCTGCTGGACACCCAGAGGTGTAAAAGTTTCAAAGTGCCTAAGAAGATTTCAAAGGGAATCATTTCCATAATCCCTGACCACTTTTTCCCGCCGGAAAGAGTCCAGAGTCGCTGGAAGCAGAGGAGGGTCTGTCAGTCAGTTTACTACCAGAAGCTAACAAAGATGTCCCGAGGGTTCAGACTTTGTGAGGGTCTGAGGTCCACTCCATTGGTTGTACCGAGGTCGCCAGAAGCCGTCTAGATGTCCATGTTGTGGCTGCAGTACCGAAGAACCGAAAGTCTGAAAACCATGATATTCTGAAACACAACACCAAATGTGACCTATGCACCCGTCGCTGCCAGAAGTAATCAAAGTGTCCCAGGGTCTTACTTTCATCTGCCAAGTCTTTAAGGAGCCCACAGCAATTTAATCTTCACAGGACTTCTACAGTCAGAGAAATCGTCGACCAAAGAGAGCACCGGGAAGAGCCAGGCTGCAACACTTCAGAAAGATTTTGGTTCCTTTTTATTGTTGGATTTATCATCCCAGGGGCTCCTTCTTCCAAAGGGGGTCCATCTTCAGAGGGAATCGTCGAGTAAAGCTGAGAAACTCTGCCACTTCACCTGCCTATGCACCAAAGGTACTGTGATGAGGAAGAGCCTCTTATAGCCTCAGGAGTCATCCAGGGGCCCCAGATTCATCTTGGATCCTGTTCTCCTGTGGCCTCTCAGGTACTTTGGGGTGGTAGAACCTTTTACAAGAAAGCACAAGGTTATTGAACAATATTTGACTGGGCTGTAAAAGACAGCATAAGTTACTACCTAACTTCTCCCTTACAGGTTGCCCAGGTGGGGGGATCCTCACTCAGAATTACTTGTCTAGTCTAAAGAAAGCATTCTGCCCCTGTTCATGCCTAACCTGCCTTTCTTCCATATTCTATGCTGTTATACTTAACTTAAGAATCCACCTGCCTATGTATAACTGAGTACAGTTAGTGCACATATTACTGGATTTAAGTCATGTGTAGTGCCACATAAAGTCTATAAATGTGTAATTCTTTGAATAAGTATTCCAAGTACAACGTGTTATTATTCATAAGTGTATTTGGTATAGGTAGAAAACCTTATTTTATTTAAAGAAGCTGTGTTATCACCTAACATAGTGTGTGGACATTCCTTTATGGGGGCTTTGGGGAAACACTGTACTTAGGAACCTGCCTGCATCACCTCCGGAAAGCTTCAGCCTTGCTGGTCCATCGTTACCAAATTGAGATCCTTGCTGGGGTGCTCTGTGTCATTACCCTACCATATAGAGTGCAGAAGTACAGATACCCCCCCAACAGCCTTTACAACCATGGATAACATTTTCTGCCAAAATTTGGTTGGAAAATATGCGTTTGTATTTTTCTTGGGTAATGGTATATATTGTTGTTGGTTTCGTTACATGCACTATTTCTGGTTGGGCCTAATTCATTACTGTGACAACTCAGAACCTGATTCTGAGCTCCAAGTAAAATAAGAAACGTGTCAGTTTTGTTGATGAAACGACACATTTCTTATTTGCTGCTTATTTTTTAGCTATATAACTGTAAGGACACGATATTGAGGAAAATAAGCAAAAGCGTTGCTCCATTGCGGAATGATAGTTTTCTTCTTTGAGATGAAGCTGATAATTGGCTCCTCAGTGGGATTTGTCTTCTGGAGACATTACACAAGTTGTTTAATTTTGGTTCTTTGTCCCATTTTCTCCAACGGAAATTATTTATTTTCTCCTACCCCGTTTTCTTATTGAGGTACATTGCATTATTTAGAGACCGTTTTACATATTATTCATGTGTACCTTGTATATTGTGTATGTACATTGAATACTCCTTTTCAGTTAACTTTTTTTGTGTGTTATTATACATTTCTATTACCTGCTGTTCACTATGTCTTTCAGTACACATTGCGTCAAGTTGCGTATTTTTGTTAACAGACAGTTATTTTGTTCTTTCATCTTACGTTCCCTGATGGCGAAAGATTATTGTCCTCACATCTTCTATTCATCATCAACCTCATGTCATTTAGATTTATTTCAGAACACTCCCAAACAATCACACTAACAAAATAAAAACATCACATTATGTACACATCACTGAAAATATGCTTTCTTTACAGCGCAGGATAACACTCCAGGGTTGACTTTCTAAACTCGCTGAGGCCCATTCATTGTTGCACAGTGAAACCATAGGGCAGACTAGTACAGAAGGCCATATGTCACCCTGGCATTTCATTCCAGTTTACCTTTCTTGTGTATGGCGGCGTCCCCTGTTGATTTACATTAAAGAGCACATGACTACGCGTGCACTCTGGGCGGCTGAGAGGTCAGTCTCAACATTTTGGTACACAACTACACCTACAATACATAGTGGCCCAGTGTGAAATGGCATGTGGATTACACAACCTGCAGCCACAGGTATGAATTTCAGCGGGGTGCATTGCGCCCTTGATTAATTTAAAGGTCAAAACACTGTAATAGGTAATTACATTATTATATCACTTAGACATGGAAGGAATCCGATGGGAAGGGTTATTCGAAATGTGATATTAATGATCTCTGGGAGCATGGCAATCTACGTTGTGTATGGTAATTACGAAAGGTATAGCAAAAAGGCAGAACATACATTGCCACCTTTAAAACACATGTCCATGTATGTAGATCATACCAAATCACGTATCATGGGCAGCTGGATCTATGCTGTGTTGGGAGCATCCACAATATTATAAACAAACATGATAAGTGCGATCTGATTTGCATTATTCTTACGTTATGGGGCCTTCACCGTGTGCAGCACCCTGAAAGAAAAAAAGAGGATGTTTTTAAACCCCTGACGATTTTTTTTTCGTACATATTACTATTACGTGGCTATTGATAGTAATTATGAAAGCATATTTTAATATTTTCATTTTAGTTCATGTGTTGCTGTCCACGCTTACAGACCCATTACAGCATCACGCCTTATCTAGGGGCATATTGTAAGGACGTGCAGCTTTAAACAACATCCTACTGAAGCTAGTAACATTATTTTCTACCAACAAATAGCTTTGCAAAAATGTGATTAGTTGACTGACCATTTGTCAGGAGTTAAATAAACAAGATACCTCACGTTCATGGAATAACATTGCATTGCAATCAGTGATGCTAAGGATGCCAAGGTTAATGGCTATGGCTATACATATTATACATATACACACAACCCATGGCTGGCCTGTGTATAATATTTTTAATAACATCTTCATAAAAAGTATTCGCCCTCAAGATTTGAATCTCAAATGTCTTCTTTTTTTGCAGTAACAGGAAGAGGATCATTCCTGCTAGACCCCACTCCTGTTTAACAGCAAAGCCCATTGCAAGGGGCCTGCACACTTGAGATCTTCCCTTTAACATTGATCTCCCATTTCCATTGCTTCTCTCTCCTGCTTTATTTCGCCCTCTCACACGTTCCCTTCACCCCCCCCCAGTCATAATATGCCACCTTCTTGTGACCTTCTCACTGTAACAATGACACACAGCTCAATTGTTATTTGAGTTAAAGCGATGCACGCATTTTGTTTATATTTTACTTGCCAATTCGGCTACCTGTCTACCTTTGCTAAACCAGGCAAATATTGACGTGTACCTGGCAGGGATGTCATTTGGGGATTGCCAGGGGTAGCAGTTGCTACCCCTGGCTCCCTCTCTGCTACCTCTGCACCTGTCCTTGCTACCCCATGTCCACTGGACAAAGAGGTGTTAGGCAGAAACCTGTGCAGTTCCCTCTGGGACCACTGCAAAAGATTTAGGACTACAGGTGTTTGGCAGTAAACCCACTTGGTAGCAGTCTGTACCACACAGATTCACTTGGTAGCTGTGGCTGAGCAGTCAGACTTCTCTCAAGAAGAGTTAAGCAGTGTGTGGAGTATACAATATAGGGCAATTCTTCACAGTAAGACAAGGAAAACACGCAACAAGGCTCAGTGTAAAAATATTAAGGTATTTATTTATAACGGAACATCTATGGAAAACACTATGGCACTATCACGGCAAACACTCCAATCACAAATACTCTACGAAGAAGAAACAATCAATCCCCCTAACAATATTTTGACAAGTCTAGGTTCTACCGGCATCACTTATTTGCAGACAGAGGTGTATGCCTCAACCTAGATGGCACTCTAATATCGGTTAGGACGGGAGAGAAAAATAAGCAGGTTACGAAATCAACACAGTTCAATACTTCACGGGAAAAATGCCAGGCAAGAGGACAAAAACCACAATAGATTGTAAAGTTCAGAGGCCAGGCACACTCGGAGAGAGGCAAGGCGATATGTCCCAAAAAGTCTCTTTGTGGAAATGCGTTCGAGTCTGTGTAGCAAATTGTTATTGGAAGATTGAACCCGTTCAGAACAATACGTTAGAGAAAGCTTGGAGGCGACCCAACGGAAAGGGGAGGATTAAGACACCTCACTCGATCCGATCGAAAGGGAAGCCAGGCAGACACGGTACCTTGTTTGTGGAGAGACAGCTCCGGCGGGGGCAGTTGTTCCTGGTGGTGGATGCACGTCAGGTCTTTGCCAAGAGTAGAGATGATCTCGTAGTCGAAGGAAAGTGAAGTCCGGTGCACCACCAGGGAAGAGACCAGCCGCGGAGTGCTCCGTCACAAGGCACCACCTTTTGGTCGCGGTACAGGGGTAATGGCTATCCGGTTGCCGAGGTGCTCTGCACGGGCAATTCGACCACTGCGTCCTGAGGCAAAGAAAAAGCAAAGGGGACTGGTTGTTCCCACCAGTCAGGGGAAGAGACTCTCCGGTAGGGAGATCTCCTCTGTCGTCGGGAAGTGGTGAGTCGGTTCCGCAGGGCTCCACCGGAGGTGTTGTCGTGCCGGTCGGCTCAGCGTTACCCTCGTCGGATTCTTAGGTCCTGTGGCGACTTCTGAAGATCCAGTCCCAAAAGCCCTGCTTTTATGCAGAAAACCCCCATCCATTCAGCCTAGCTGTCAATCAACACACGCTAAGTGGTGAGCGGGGAGGCTCACCACTTGGGCCAATCACACCAGAGTGCGACCGGAGTTGGCAAGGCAACTCGGTCCAGGGTGCCTAAACCCCCTCCAACACCCCTGTGGTAACCCAGACAGAATGGCACCACTGGTCTCTGTACAGAGGCCCACCAAAAGTGGAACAAAGGGCTCAACCTTTGATTTAGGAGTCACAGAGACTAACACAGACGGCATTTTAAAAACCGAGTTCTGGCAGAAAATACCATCCGATAAACTTATTTAAGATAGGTAGACCGGTGGTACGTTAGAGATTAACGAGGAAAAGTATCAACCTCTAACAATGGGACGAATCCCATAGGGTTATGATCGGGGTCGAACATAACAAGTAATTTCCACTGCCACCAGCCAAAACTCGACGAGGGGGGACGGGACAGTCCCTTCTCGAGTAACAGACCTAGGAGTAATCGAATTACCCCTACTTATATGTCCACAATAAGAGGGTTTGTACTAGTTCTGTTAGTAAATTTAGGTCTAATAAAGCCAATGGTGACTTTACATGCCCGGGGAGACAGTAGTCAGTCCCCGGGTATGGAGTCTATGGTGGAGGTCCGCTAGGACGCCCCAGTGTTACGGCATGTAGGGTGCGGTGTAACACACATAGAAAAACATATGAGACCCCATGGAGTAAAAGACCCCATAGCCCATAGAACACATTAACATTCAAAGGAATTACACACGTTCATGTCCAAGAGTGGGAGAAAAAGAGTCTCACTCTTGGCAGGATGAAAAAAACAAACTCCCGAAATCCAGCAAAGCTGCTGGGGGACTCACTACGTTAGGAAATTCAGCCTAAACAGAGAATTCTCCCTAACACTCGCCCCCCCCCCCCAGACTAAGGGACAGGAGGATTTAATCCACTCCTGGATGAATCTCATACCTCTAGTCGATGACATACATCCTAGAGAGACCATCAGCATTTTGGTGGTGACACCCTGACCTGTGTTCAATGGTGAAATGAAACCCTTGCAGGCAGATCGACCATCTCAATAGTTTTGGGTTTTCCCCTTTCATTTGCATTAACCATCTCAAGGGTTGGTGGTCAGTCTGAATGACAAAAGTAGAACCATACAAGTACGGCCTAAACTTCTTCAGAGCCCACACGATAGCAAAGCACTCTCTTTCGATTGTTGCCCACCTTGTTTCAGGATCCTTCAGCTTGCGGCTGATGAAGGAAACGGGGTGCTCCCTACCTTTCCCATCCAGTTGACTGAGTACGGCACCTATTCCTACATTTGAAGCATCTGTCTGCACAATGAAGTGTTGGCAGTAATCAGGAGCTCTGAGTACTGGGGCTTGGCGAAGAGCCTTTTTCAGGTTTTCAAAAGCCTGATTGCACTCCTCGTTCCATCTAACCTTTTTAGGAAATTTGGGCGAGGAGATGACATTCAGTGGAGAAGCTATGGTCCCATAGTTCTCTATGAAATTCCTATGGTACCCAGTGAGGCCTAGGAAGGCTCTCACTTGGGTTTGAGTAGTAGGTGTTGTCCAATTTTGCACAGCTTCAATCTTACTGAGCAAAGACCTTATTTCTCCACCTCCTACCTCATGTCCAAGATAGACTACCTTACTCTGTCCAATTTGGCATTTACTCACCTTGATGGTCAGATTGGCTCGTCCAAGAGCCTGCAAAACATCTCTCAGGTGGGTGACATGTTCTTCCCAGGAATTGCTGAACACTGCGATGTCATCCAAGTATGCCATGCAGAAGTCCTCCATCCCATTCAGAACCTGGTTTACCATCCGTTGAAACGTAGCAGGTGCATTCTTCAGTCCAAAAGGCATTACCTTAAACTGGTATAAGCCAACGGGGGTAGAAAATGCAGTTTTCTCCTTGGCATGGTCTGTCAGGGCTATTTGCCAATAGCCTGACGTCAAGTCAAATGTGCTGAGGAACTTGGCTGCGCCAAGTTTATCCACCAACTCATCTGTTCTGGGCAAAGGGTGGGCATCAGTCTTGGTGACTGCATTAAGAGCTCTATAATCCACGCAGAATCTAAGTTCTTTAGATCCGGCCTTTGGTACTAACACAACTAGGCTAGACCATGGACTAGTAGATGGCTCTATTACCCCGAGGTCGAGCATCTTGCTGACCTCACCTTTGATGTGGGTTCGTACATTTTCTGACATTCTGTATCCTCTGCTTTTGACCGGCAGACAGTCACCAGTGAGTATGTCGTGCTGGCCCCAAGGGGTCAAGCCTGGTGAAAGCGAGAACAGAGAGGCAAACTGATTCAACATAGATTTGCACTCTTCTTGTTGCTCGGGTGTCAGATTAGAGGAGAGATTTACTCCTTCAATTTTTTCATCTAAAGGTAAGCCTCTGAGGAGATCCGGAAGAGCTTCACTCTCTTCTTCTTCCTCGGATGATGCTAGAGGCAACGCTCCTACATCGGGTCTTGAGACATACGCTTTGAGTCGGTTGGTGTGAAAGACTGTCGGAGCCTCCTTGGGATTGCCCAAGTCCACCAGATAGTTGACCTCTCCGAGTTTACCCACAACTCTGAAGGGTCCCATCCACTTATATTGCAAGGCCCTCTGCCTTGTTGGGATCATAACGAGAACAAGCTGGTCTTGAGCGAACTCAACCATGTTAGCCTTTTCATCGTGCCAGTGCTTGACCAATGCTTGTCCAGCTTTCAAGTCATCGCTTGCTTCCGTCATCATGTGCGACATTCTCCTCCGGAGACCTATCATGTAGTCAGTCACTCTGACTGGCTTGGGGGAAGGAGCACTCTCCAACCCCTCCTTAATCAGGGACAAAGGACCTCTGACGGGATGACCATAGAGAAGTTTGAAGGGAGAGTAACCTACTCCCTCCTGAGGGACCTCTCTATAAGCAAAGAGAAGGCATGGCAGTAGAAGGTCCCACTTACGCTTAAGGGGTTCTTCTAAAGCCCCTATCATGCTCTTCATGGTTCGGTTAAACCATTCTACCAACCTATTGGTTTGTGGGTGGTAAGCTGTTGAGAACTTGTAAGTAACTCCACAGGTTTTCCACATTGCTTTCATGTAGTGGGACATAAAGTTTGACCCCATGTCAGAGATTACTTCCTTAGGAAACCCGACCCTAGTAAAAATACCAAGGAGGGCCTTAGCCACAGCCGGAGCTGCAACAGTCCTCATAGGAATTGCCTCAGGATACCTAGTAGCATGGTCTTCTACAACAAGTATAAACCTGTTGCCTGAGGAGGTTGGAGGATCAAGGGGACCAACAATGTCAATCCCTACTCTCTCAAATGGGACTCCCACAACTGGGAGAGGCACTAAAGGTGCCACATTCTTGGAGCCAACCTTACCAGAGGTCTGGCAGGTGTGGCAGCTCCTGCAGTGTTTTTCTACTTCGGCCCCCATCTTTGGCCAATAGAAGTAGAGAGAGAGCCTTTCCTTAGTCTTCTTGAAACTCAAGTGACCAGCCAAAGGAATCTCGAGGGCTAACTGCAAGAACTGTGGTCTGTTCTCTTGGGGTACTACAAGTCGTTTGTAGTCTCCAGGTGCAGACTCGGTTGGTTCACTGAGAAGAGGCCATCTTCCCAGTGCAACCTGTATTTCCCAGGCTCTTGCCCTTCAGCCTGAGCTTCTGCCTGGTGGCGAAGACCTTCCAGAGTTGGACATTCTCTCTGTCCCTTACTGAAGTCTGCCCTGCTGGGTCCACCTTCTGCCAGTAAAGACTGCATCTCAGGATGGTCAACAGGATCCAGATCTCCAATGAGTTCCTGGCCTTCCATTAGCTCTTCCTCAGAGTCTAATTCTACCACACAGGGTTGTACCTCCCTCTCAGCCTCAGCTGGAGGTGGAGTTACGGGTGTAACTTTGGACAACCGCGGGGAAGTCCGTGTTGGCTGCACTGAAATGCTGGTGGCTGGATTCGGGATAGAAGTCTTAGGTTTCCCTTTCGCTTCTGATTTCTTGGAGACAGCTGCCGACAATTCCAGTGGAGCAGGAGTGATTTCTTTCTTCATCATCTCCTGGAGAGTACCGCGCATGGTCCTCTCTCTTGCGGGTCTGGTTAGCTCCTGTAGCCGTTTACTAGGAGGTCTGGGAGTATGCGATACAACTCAGAGAGTTTTCAAATCGTTACCCAACAGTACGCGTCCTGGTACCTCACTCTGTATGCTGACAGGTATCTTCACAGTCATGTCGTTACACTGGATGAGAACTGGTAATTGGGGAAGCATCTGCACAGGCTCTCCAGCTAACTTGGTGAGGCGTTTGGGTGCCTTAGCAACATCCTCAGCCTGAAAAAACTATTTATCCACCACAGTTATGCTGGCCCCAGTGTCCCTAATGGCAGGAGTCTCCCGACCATTCACCTGGACACTGTCCTTATAATACTCTTTAGTATTATCGGGGATAGAATTATAGACATCTAAATTCTGTTGTCCCCACAACCCCAGAGATACTAAAGAAACGCTGGCTGAGACTCCAATGGGTTCGTCATCTAGCAGTAGAAAGTTTCCACTTGCCATTTGGACTTCCTCCTCTGGAGCGAAGGCTAAGGAGACAAGCTGGACCCCTGAAGGTTTACCCTTACATCTGGGATCTCTTTTCACGTGGTCAGTCGAGCCACAAACAAAGCATTTACCGAATGCTTTCTGGAATGGTGGCTTGTTCTGGCCTCCTTCCGGTTTGGCACCAGAAGACACACTATTCTGCTGCGGTTTTCCTTGTGGCTTACCCTTCTGGTTTTGTTTGGGGCCCTCTTTGGAATTTGAGTTATTAGAATTCTCTATTGAGTCTTTTTTAGGCTGTTTTCCCTCATCCTTTTTCTGAGTTGCCCCAGAATCCTTGTGAGTAGCCCTGTTGGCAACCCACAAGTCAGCAGCCTTCGCCAGCCTCCGGGAATCTAATTCCTTCGAATCAGCCAAGTGCTGTCTGAGCTCAGGAGAACAGGCATCATAAATAGACTCCAACATAAAAAGATTCTTCATACCCTCATAAGTGTTCACTTTACAACCCTTAATCCATCCCTCTAAGTTTTTCAACCCTTCACTCACCCAGGTAGCCCAAGGGGTACCATCATGCTTTTTGAGGGTTCTAAACCTCTAAAGATACTGGGAAGGAGTCTTCCCGAATCTAGCTATCAAAGCTAGTTTCACACTTTCGTAATCCGTCTTATCCGCCTCCGCCAATTCCATTACCACATCAGTCGCAACAGGAGGGAGCCTAGAGAACAACCAGGGAAGTAAATCATTCCCGGTGAAGTCCTGGAGCCCATGATTGTACTCAAACAGTTTTAACCAATCCAACACATCCAATCTCGGTTCATACATACCCACTAATTCCTTCGGCATCCGGGGTCTTTTGGGACTGGAGCTCCTAGAGGAACCAGAGGAGAGAGAAGCATTTTCTATAGACAACTTTTTCATCTCTAACTCGTGATTAAGTTCTATTTCCCTGAGTCTTAACTCAGCTTGCTTCTGCTCAGCCTGGGCATTCATCCGTCTTGGTTTCGTTCAGATTGAGCCAAGAACTGTTTGTATTCTAATTCGAGCTTCATTTTTTCGAGTTCAAAATAAGCAGGGTTACTTGGGGGACCTGGTATGGGCCCCGTAGGCACAGCTGGTAAGGCAGGTAGAGGAGCAGGGGAGACAGGTTCATTAGCCTCTCCGTCCTCGTCAGCCTCTTCATCGCTATCATCAGAATTACGATTCAGATCAACACCATCACTGTCATCTACATTTGCGGGAGAAATTGGCTCCTCTGAACCAGTACCCAGACTTTGGTTCGCCAGCAATCTCTCTATTAGTTCTAACTTCTTGCCCCTTGCAGAAAGATTTTCTTGCCTACAGAGAGCTTGCAGACTCTCAGTATTTTCACCCGACAAGGATTCTTGACTGTAAGTTTCCATCGTAGACATGTTTTTGAAAGTTGCTTTTTAGTGCTAAGCGTTGTGGTTAGTTATCCTAAAGTGTCGAAAAGCACTCTAAACTGTATACTCGATACAAATCCCACCGCTGTACACCAGTGTTAGGCGGAAACCTGTGCAGTTCCCTCTGAGACCACTGCAAAAGATTTAGGACTACAGGTGTTTGGCAGTAAACCCACTTGGTAGCAGTCTGTACCACACAGATTCACTTGGTAGCTGGGGCTGAGCAGTCAGACTTCTCTCAAGAAGACTTAAGCAGTATGTGGAGTATACAATATAGGGCAATTCTTCACAGAAAGACAAGCAAAACACGCAACGAGGCTCAGTGTAAAGATATTAAGGTATTTATTTATAACGGAACATCTATGGAAAACACTATGGCACTAGCACGGCAAACACTTCAATCACAATTACTCTACGAAGAAGAAACGATCAATCCCCCTAACAATATTTCGACAAGTCTAGGTTCTACCGGCATCACTTATTTGCAGACAGAGGTGTATGCCTCAACCTAGATGGCACTCTAATATCGGTTAGGACGGGAGAGAAAAATAAGCAGGTTACGAAATCAACACAGATCAATACTTCACGGGAAAAAAGCCAGGCAAGAGGACAAGAACCACAATAGATTGTAAAGTTCAGAGGCCAGGCACACTCGGAGAGAGGCAAGGCGATATGTTCCAAAAAGTCTCTTTGTGGAAATGCGTTCGAGTCTGTGTAGCAAATTGTTATTGGAAGATTGAACCAATTCAGAACAATACGTTAGAGAAAGCTTGGAGGCGACCCAACGGAAAGGGGAGGATTAAGACACCTCACTCGATCCTGGTGGTGGTGGATGCACTTCGGATCTTTGCCAAGAGTAGAGATGATCTCGTCGTCGAAGGAAAGTGAAGTCCGATGCACCACCAGGGAAGAGACCAGCCGCGGAGTGCTCCGTCACAAGGCACCACCTTTTGGTCGCGGTACAGGGGTAGTGGCTATACGGTTGCCGAGGTGCTCTGCACGGGCAATTCGACCACTGCGTCCTGAGGTGAAGAAAAAGCAAAGGGGACTGGTTGTTCCCACCAGTCAGTGGAAGAGACTCTCCGGCAGGGAGATCTCCTCTGTCGTCGGGAAGTGGTGAGTCGCTTCCGCAGGGCTCCACCGGAGGTGTCGTCGTGCAGGTCGGCTCAGCGTTACCCTCATCGGATTCTTAGGTCCTGTGGCGACTTCTGAAGATCCAGTCCCAAAAGCCCTGCTTTTATGCAGAAAACCCCCATTCATTCAGCCTAGCTGTCAATCAACACACGCTAAGTGGTGAGCGGGGAGGCTCACCACTTGGGCCAATCACACCAGAGTGCGACCGGATTTGGCAAGGCAACTCAGTCCAGGGTGCCTAAACCCCCTCCCACGCCCCTGTGTTAACCCAGACAGAATGGCACCACTTTGGAGGGTCTCTGTACAAAGGGACGAGAGTACTAAAGTGACCCCTCTAGTATTCATTATTACTTTTAGTAACCTTTCGTACAAATTAAAAGTATCATCAATAGGAATTGGAAATAAATCATGACCAAGAAGATTGGGAAACCCCTCGTAGCATTCAAAAAGAGCACTACTATGTGTAATTTAGTCATGAGGAACGATGTTGGAAACAAGATGAGGATATGTCAACAGACAAACTTATGGGGCCTCCCCCCGGTTTCGGGACATTACCCATGTGGGAATTGCATAATGTGCACCCAAACCAACAAAAAACCTTACTGTAGACCAGGGATTTAAAAAAGTGTGGACAATTACTGAACATACAAATTGTAACACAAACAATGCAATTTACTTAATAGGAAGCCCGGCCGCGGAGACAAGGGCGGTGCACTTTCATGACTGTTTGTGGCTGTTGGAGTTGGAGTGCACTGAGTGAAGGATCAACCTCTGTGTGATCTCCGTGTGAATTTCGCAGCTGACTCTGCCGAGACTGGGCTGAGACAGGGCTTTGCACCTTGAAGAGCCTTTAGGTGACCAGACACTTGACCAGACACATGATCAGGAAGAAAGGAATTTCATTCAGTGTGCGTAGCCCTTGCAACGAGAAGCCCGGCCACGGAGACAAGGGCAGCACACTTTCCTGACTGTTTGTGGCTGTTTGGAGTTGGAGGAGCCAGGGACAGTAGGCTAGTGCGAAAGCAGCGGAAATTGCCACAGAGCACTTGGGCCATATGGCAAAACCACGATGTGACTAGTGGCACAACTAAAGGCCACTGCAAGTCGGTAAGGGCTAGCAAGTGAAGACCGCCATCCAGAGAGAGCAGAGATAAGAGGACTCCGGCATAGCAGACTGTTTAGCGGGCAGAGACATTGGGGGTCATTACAAGGTAGGAGGTAACCATGGCGCTATTAGCGGAATGGCTACCCCCTTACAGGGTACCAGGTCCAGGTTCCTTGAATGAGGAATTACCGGGCCATTCCAACCTTGGAGGGCCCGGTAATTCCTCATTCAAGGAAGGAAGGATCCTATCCCCAGTCCCATTCAAGACCCCATAGGGCTCAATCGGAATGGGGAGAGTTGTTAGCACCTTGGTCTGCTCCCGGGATCCGCTAAGGGCGCCTGGTAAAACCAATGGGGCAGTACAGGGGTCGATGGCTCCAGCAACTTTACCGGTGCCATTAACCCCTTACCGCCTAGGTCATAATTACCTACATTGTTTGATCTTGAACTGCTGTACACCTCACCCCGCTGAACTATACACCTGCTGAACCGTGAAACTGTTGATGATTAATCAATTGATGATTGATACTGCTACTGAAACTGGGTATCCAGGAGTTCGGATTTTTTTTTTGAGCAAATGACTCACTGGAAAGTACCTAGGAAAGTATTAGATTGTCCCCTTTCCCTCTACTGCAATTTACAGTATTATAAGTGTGAATACCATAAGTGGAGTGAAGGATCATCAGAGGGACAAAATTTGAAGTACTTTATCCTCTTCGAGGACATAATAGTGCAGTCTGTGGCCAGGTTACTCCATCATCTAATGTGCAAAGGGCAAGAGGAGAAAACTAACTAGCCGTTAGGGTGGATGAAATAAGGGCAGACTGAGTAAAAAGAAAACACACAGAGAGAAGCGACTGTAGGAGAAACAAAAAGAAAAGCTCCTTCACAATCAATTAAAAAAAAAACCTGAGTAACATGAAGCGGTGCAGCAAGGCACTCTTAGACGACCATAGATGCCCTGAGTGGGATGGCTCATATGTAGATGGAGCAGGAGCACAAGAGTCAGAAACCACGCTGCACAGTACGCCCATTACAACAACTTCCCCGTGATATATACGACAGCGCAGGTTCATGCACAGAGACTGAGCCAAGCTGGTACTTCTACCGAAATAACAAAACTTTGGAAGCAGGGGTTAGAGTACACTACTACAACAAAAACAAAAAATACAGAAAAAAATTGACAACTACTTTTTCAAAAAAAGAACTAAAAGCCTGAATGATCTATACAAAGAGACTCTACCATCACCATCTAGAAAGGATCAAATCCCCCAAGGAAGCCAAGAGCAAAATCAACTGAGCACTGTATAAATTGAAAGCAGTATAAGAAACAACACTGAGAACCAAGCACTGGGTGATGATCTACTGGAGATGGAACCAATGCAACTGGACGTTACTCAAAAAACAAAAGAACAATGAAGATCTAACACTGATGCCGGTTCGACAAAACACACCAGTTCCGGAGGACAATGGACACCCAGGGGCAGCAACCCTTCCAGCGCTGAACTTTGTCCTTAATTCCTTAGTAACAATCTTTGAACACCTTAAGACAAAGGTTCAACTGCAGGCAGGAACGCTACTTGAATTGACTAAAGAGACAGCCAACCTAGAGACAGCACCAGTGAGGCTAACTAACACAATCATCTCAGTTATTAGACCATCCCTGAAAGATCTGAGGCTGGAAACAGCAAAGCAAGGACTAGATCTCTCGGCCATTCATAAGGCCATTGAGAAAAAAAAGCAAAGATGAGGACAAACAAAATAATCAGGTACAAGAAACCCTATCCCTGTTGAAAAATCTTATCTGGGAAAATAATGGAGAATAGAAAGAAGCAGAGAAAAGAAGAGCAAGGGAATATCCTCTTTGATGACACCCGCCTCTCTGAATCGGTTCTAGAGGAATTCAGAAGGCTGGCACAGGTAGTAGAGGAAGATGAAGAAGGAGAAGTCGAGCACTAGCAAGCAGGTTTAGACACTCTGAATCAGAAACAGAAGGTATGCACACCAGAGTGGTCTGAGGCAGGTAAGCACCATTCCAAGGTTAGAAGGAAAGCGAAGAAAAGAGATGCAAAGAAGAAGTGCACCACCGCCTTCCCGATAGCCCTTAAAATGTGGCAAGTCAGAAGAGGGAAAAAATAAGAACCTCTGAAGAGGGAAAAAACAACAAAACAGTGCCAAAAACATCTGAGGAAGAATTACAGGAAATAGTTCAGGAAGAACAAGAGACACAGCCCGCCACTGAGGGGGCAAAAAGTGAACTAAGAAAGGAACAGCCTCTAAAAACTTCTGCAGGAAAGCAAAATGGCAGGAAAAAGGCAGTGGATCTAACACAAGGCTGACAAGATCCCGAGCAGATTGAAATTAATAGTGCAACTGTGGGCCAACAAACAGACCCTCAAATAATACACATTGAAAAGCTGGCCATCTCTCAGCTAAACCTTCATTCTGATTCTGTTGGCTGTCTCCATGACCATCAGTCTGGCTTCAGATCAGGCAGAAGCACGGAAACTGCTCTCCTGAACATCTGTGAAGATCTGCTTTCCAACCTTGACTCTAGCATTCCCTCTGTTCTCATCCTACTTGATCTCTCCTCTGCCTTCAACACAGTCAACCATACCATCCTGCTCAACTGTCTCCGGGATAACTTGGGCATCACTGATCAGGCTCTGGCCTGGCTGACCTGGCTTTTCAACCAATACCTGGCAACTCTCGCACGCTGTATTGCCATTTTCTGCTCAAACTTCCAGTGCTACGCAGACGACACTCAACTCATTTTCAGGCTGCCCTCTGTCACCTCCTCTCCCTCTCTCATCTCTGATTGCCTAACTGCCATTCAAGATTGGTGTGCCGCCAACAATCTTTGTCTTAATGCCAGCAAGACAGAGATCCTCCTCATTGGCACACCATCACCTTCCTTTCCCCTCACTCTCTGGCCGGCCTCCCTTGGCCCTCCTCCTATCCCCACCTGCGAGGCCAAGAACCTTGGTGTCACCATTGATTCCACACTCTCCTTCTCCACCCACATCGCTGATGTATCAAAAATGTATCAAAAAAGTCAAACATCCTACTGCACCTCCTCAGAGGTGTTCTTCCTTTCCTCACATTCCCCCAGAAGCTCACTGTCTCCCAAGCTCTGGTTCTCTCTAAGTTGGACTATTGCAACAGCCTCTTTCTTAATCTACCTGCCTCTACTCTCAGCCCTTTACAACTTATCCAGAACAGGACTGCGAGACTTGTCCTTGGCCTCTAGCCCTGGGATCGTATCTCTCCAGCTCTGAAATTTCTCCATTGGCTCCCAGTGGATGCAAGGATTAAATTCAAAACCCGCTGCATTGTCCACAAGGCTTTTTGGGGCCTGGGTCCACCATACCTTCAGCTATCCCTCCGCAAATACCTCCCATCCCGAGCACTCCACTCCACTACCTCTAACTCCCTCAGGGTCAGTCGTTTCTCAAAGAAACGAGCTGGGGGTAGATCCCTGTCTTCGGCTGGGTCCTCCCTCTGGAACAGCCTCCCTGCCACTCTAAAACCTGAGAAGAACCATCTCCAGTTCCGGAAGCACCTCAAAACCTTCCTCTTTGCTTCTGCCTTCTCCTCCCCTCTCCCCTGTTGATTCTACTCTCCCTCGGCACCATGCACCTGGCCACCCTGTGTCCTCCGGGCCCAGGTCCTGCTCATCTTGACACCCTCACGCACTGCCTCCGGACCACCCCCTGCACTGGGGTATGTATCTGTACCCATACAGCCCTCCCCTTTTCTTCCTGCACTTTCAGACCTACATGGCCTGCTGCCATAAACCCAGCACTTGCCACTTGCTGGCTGCACTCCCAATGTTTGTTGTCTTTTTATTTATTATTTTATTATTATTTTTGTTTTTTCCTTCTCGCTCCGCACTCTCCTTGTGTTCCCCCTTCCATGCACTTCTCCCCCTTACATCTCTACCCTGTACTTGCACGTTCTCAATGTCACTGGGCCTAATAAGATCGTTGTTTTTGTTCTCCCCTGTTCACCTTCCCTTGCCTTGTCGTGCTCTGAAACACTTGTGTATGAGCGCGATAGAAATAAAATATCAATATCAATAGAAGACTTACAACATTTGGTGACGGAGATCAATAACCTCTCAAGCCTTTTAAACAAAAGAGATGAGAAGGGAGAGAAAGGTATGAAGCAGCTGGGCCCTTCAGCAAAAGGTCCACCATGGGCACCAATTTTCATGAAGAAGAAGGGTCTCAACGGCATACCAAAGACAGCAAATGAATCAGCAGAAGAAGTAACTAAAACAATCACACCCATCTCCCTGAAACGGCCTGTTGGGACAACTCATGCCTATTGGGAATTGAGAAAGTAAAAATTCGGGAAGAGTTAAATGACAATGCCAAAGTATGTTCTCCCAGGAAGCAAAGTCTGGAGAATACTCAGCCTCAAGGACCCCAGGTAAATAATCTGCCATTGGAACAGGAGGGTACAGAAGAGTTCGAATATGCAGTGCCAAAATTGTGGCTTAAAGCAACAAGCAAGATCCCGCTGCACAATTTCCTCTGCAGAGGGGCGATTCTGGGTTATTTTAACAAGATCCCCAACCTCTGTTTGGAACAGGAGAAATAGAGTATGTGAAATTCCCAAATAGTAGCAACTCGAAATTAGGAGAAATTGGATTTACATCCAATAAAGCATGAAAGGCAATTGAAAACAATAAAAAGGAACTGGAGAAGATGAACGTACAGGTCCTCCTTACTGTAGCAAAGGAAGCAAATGTTGATAATTACAAAAACAATCCCTAAAAATTGGAAAGTTATCCAGATATGAAGGAACCCAAGGCCACACCGTCACATCAGATTCATCTGGAAATACTCGGGAGCCAGAAGTCAACGTGATTGCTGCATTACCTGAGATCTTAACACAAGTGTTTCAAAAATTAGGTTTGGGGCTGCAGAATCTTTAGGCAGGATACTTTGAATGTGACAAGATGGAATACGCGTGGCCAAAAAACGTTCACATCTAAAACAATGAGAAATACCCTATTCTGCAATACTGATATTGTCTTCCTACAAGAGACTTGGTCACCCCATCGTTCACAGATAGAGGGATACATAGTATTCACATCTCCAGCACACCAGAAAGCTAAGGGTCATCCATCAGGGGGTCTCTTGTTGGCAATCAGCAATTCACTAAGCAAGGATGCTACGTTAATCTATAGTAACATGAATGGCTTCTTAGCGTGTAAAGTTGATATACAATTTCCTATGGGCGCGTGCAGCTAATAGCAGTGAATGTCTATTGGAATCCTGCTGAGATCAATCTTCAGGCCTTCCACTCCTTACTATTAACACTAATGGAAAAGATAGCTTTGGACTTCGGGGTGCCTATGCAATTTTGGCAGGGGACCTAAATGCTCAGTGCACTCAAGATCATAGTCACAAAGACACTTCAAGTCGGGCTAAGATGTCTAAGAATAGGAAACTATGTGTGAACTACTTGAACTCATGGGGCCTCAAAATGTTGAATGGGCCAGTGCCAGGAGACAGCCCACCAGGTCCAACGTGGTCACGAGGCAAATCCTCTTCCATTTTGGATTATATTTCCGTGACCGAGGAAATTGGTGTTATACATTGGTGTTATACATACCCCAACATGCTTTTGTCAATATGAAATTTCACTCTACAGCACCATGTGGCGTAGTTAGTTGACACTGCTTTGACAAAGAGCACATAGATAGGTGTTCGTTTCCAAACAACAACACGTTACTTCACACATATCACCAGTGTTTCGAGTAGGCACTGAGCCAGTGCCCATGCCCACACCAATAGGTGCTTACGCAGTCCGTCTTAGACATTGACAAGACTCACATAAAGGGAGATACACTACTCCACCAGCGGAGTCTAACAGTACACTAATCACTCACGCATGCGCGTCTGTCATCCGGGCGTGCACGAACGGGTGACGCAACGTTAAAAAGTCTACACGCATGTGCATAACTGCAGACACTGCCATTTCAACAGCGAGCTGCAGTTACGAGAAGCGCAGGTAAGCATACGTTGCTTTGTAGAGCAGTCTCCCGTCCACACGGAGCAGATGCTCCTGCAGCATTACAGGGAGCACTTGTCCCAGTCCTCATAGGTCCTTCACGGTGATCACGATGACTCAATAAGCTAACGGAGGTATTTTTAACTTGTACCACGCACGGAGCTTATTCATGACACACTTGTTTTAACAAACGGCATGCATGAACAGTAGGGCACTATCACAACCATTATTGGCGCCAGATGCACGTGATATTAAATCACAACCCGTTCCTCTCTCTTCTGACCAGATATTTATTATCTTTTCCTACAGCCGTAGAGCTGATGACCACATCCGAGTAACTCAGGATTTAACCAAACAAGTGCACAGAAGGCGCTTGAAGCAAAGAACCAAAATTGGAGTCTTCGATAACCAGTTAGACAGAAAAGCTACGGCTCAGGTAGGACAACGTCCAGCACACCATACAGGAACTATTATCCCTGTTGAGACACACCCATTTCTCACTTTTACCTGCTTACCTTTAGATGTCCCAACATGGTGGTACACCAGTGACAGTCCCAAGTCCACTACAATCGTCCTGAAGACGGCATCAGAATACCAACTAGCAACTGAGTGCCAGAAACACCATTTCTGTGTCGACTAGACAGATGTGAGGTCAACCGGACCACATTCTAAGTCACTACCTTCACTAACCCACACTACAAATCAGTAAATGTAAAGAACTAATGTATTAGGTTTCATTGAAATGCCTTAAACATTGAACAACCAAGGTCACTACAGACAAGCATAAGGGTTTGTTAATAGCTTTATTATGCTATTTTTTAATTACATGAATAATAACACATTGTAATTGTACTACAGAAATATTGGGTGTTCTTTCATGTACAGACAACTTGCAGTGATCTGTTAAAAGTGTGCTGGATCCATAACCGGCCAATGACAAACAGGTGGGGTAGCCTAAGTTCCTTCCTTTCTCAAATTGCCAATCCCCTCACTTCTTAGCCCCCCCTTATCAAAAAAGAGGGACCCATTACCCCCTTTATTCACAAACATCTTAGGACGACGGTACGGTTGGTGGGTTCCACTAACGCATACAAACAACTAATGGAGAATGTCAACGTAGTGTCATTCTCTGACGATCAATATCGTCTAGTCCTAGATAAACGATCACTACTGGGACAAACACCGCCCACAGCGGCTGAGGCAACAAATACCTCAACAACAGAACTAGACACACTTTTGCAAAAAAAGAAGAAGCTAGTACGCACGGAGTCCCATAGGCTCCTGATGTTGGAGTACCTAAGGGCAGGGGTAATCCCAGAAGGCCTGCAGGTGAAAAACATACCACAGGTATTCATCGATAATCCTAGATATCAAGCCAAATTTAGCGGAGTGGGCAACAAATGCTCCAGAGAGGCAAGAAGCAAACCGAGGAGCTAAAACAGCTGGAAGACAAGATCAAGACAGATTCCATCATCCCAGACATTAAGAAACAGCAAGAACAAATAGAGGAAGAAATCAAGAAATTCAAGGAGTTCACATTAGACAAAAAAATTTGAAAACTCAAAAAAGACATACAAAATTACAAAGAGGAACGTACATACTCTTACCTAGTCCCAGGGTTCTACCAACAACAGAACAGTGGGAATACTAATAGATCAGGCGGAAGACCATTGAGGAAATTTGTATCTTTTTCAAACTCATTCAACAGCAGCGGGTCAGGGTCACCACCGAGAGGTACAACAACACCTAAACCAAGAAGACAACAACAATCTTTTCAAGGGCGAGGCAAACAGGGCAGAACGAGACAACAAGGCTACCACGGGATGCAGACACGACAGTGGACCTCCCAACCCAAACAAACTTGGTGATTCCAATCTTTAATTTAAGTACCTATTGCCTGACCCTAGAAGACACAGAAGTTCTCAGCTAAGGATTAAGTTTTGTCCCAAAAAACAAAGCGGACCGCTTCACCACTGAAGTAGAAGTAAGAAAGTTGTTTCGATTGATTCGCCTTCGGTATTTCTTTAGAGAATCAACAAGGGAACAAGACAAAGATCAGGACCCTCCTACAACAGGGTTAAAACCCAAATCGACCTTCACGCCGCTTACATCAATGATATGTCCAGAGATATTAGCCTTTGAGAACAGGATCCTAAGAGAAATGGATAACATATTCAAAACTAGAAATCATTACAGAGATAACCTCAAAAAGACAGAAAGACGAGCCTTGAAGAACCTTGAAACAAACAACATTTTTCTAGTGAAACCCACAGACAAGGGAGGCGGCATAGTCCTCTGGGGAAAAGAACTATACGAGGAAGAAACCACTGGACAACTGAGTGATACATGGTTTTACAAAAAACTGGACAACAACCCGACAACATGCCTAGCGGAAGAAATCAAAAGCCTCATGCTGTATGCAAACTCACAAGGATGGATCGATGAGGATGAAAAAGCATTCCTTACAAAAGAACACCCAGTTATACCGGCCTTCTACTGCAAAAGAACACCCAGTTATACCAGCCTTGTACTGCATCCCGAAAATCAATAGAAACACCACCAAACCACCAGGGAGACCCATAGTTTCGGCTATAGGGTCCATTTTAGAACCCTTGTCCATATACACGGAGGTATTCCTTAGACCATGTGTCAGAAAAATGAGATCCTTCATTCAGGACACCACGGCCATGATTCACCATTTGAGTAACATCCTGACTTCACAACAAGACATACTTGTCACATTCAATGTGGAAGAATTATACACAAGTATATCACAAACAAAATGCATCAACGTCCTCAAAGAATACCTAGACAAGCGCACAAACGTATCCACACCCACCTCATTCATTCAAGAATGTATCCGCCTGGCTCTTACGGAAAACTACTTCATACACCAAGGACAATTCTACCAGCAGATCAGAGGTACCAGCATGGGATCGACCTTCGCTCCAGACATTGCGAACCTTTACATGGACAATCTAGAGAATTTGTTCATATACAACGACAACAACCAACATAAAAACAAGCTAGTTGGATGGGTAAGGTACATAGACGATGTCTTCACTATTTGGAAAGGCAGCATTCTGGAACTACAACAGTTTCACACTTGGCTTAACAATGTAGACCCCTGCATCAATTTTACTATGCACTATGACACCAACAACCTAGCCTTCCTAGACCTCAAAATCATCAGAGCAGAGGACGGAATGATTACAACAACACTGTACCGTAAACCGACAGACAAAAACACATTATTGAACTTCTCAAGTTTTCACCCACTATCTCACAAAGAAAACCTCCAGTTCAGGCAGTTCCTGAGAATAAGAAGGAACTGCTCCTCCTTACCTGAAAATGACTTCCATGGAAAAGACCTAGAAAACCGCCTAAAAATGAGGGGGTACCCAGCAGCAATCATCAGGAAAGCACGGAAAATGGCGAGAAACAGAAACAGAACTGATTGCCTGACTAAACAGACAAGAATAGAACACAAAGACAAGATGATGTGTGTGACCACCTTCTCACCAGTGAGTAATGTACTCAGAAAGACTATCCTGACCAAATGGCACATGTTACATACAGAAACCTTTGCACCCACAACGCCACGTTTTGCTTTCAAGAGAAGCAGAAACATCAAAGATTATCTGGTACACACGTACCCCATAGATAAACCCACAACAACTGCCCAAACCACCCTCTGGCAGCTCCCAGCGTGGTCGGTCACTACCACTGTGGAAGATGCTCTGAACGTCATCTAACAAAAGACGAGAAAGAGATATCCCTAACTGGCACCATATGGAAGCATAAAACTTTCTCAAATTGCTTGACGAAATGGAGTGTCTACCTAATCAAATGCCCGTGCAACCTATACTACATAGGCAGAAGTAAATGTGAAGTACGACAAAGGATTTGTGAGCACAGGTCTTGCCTGAAAAACAAAATAGAGGACAAACCAATGGTGGCTCATTTTGTTAAAAACCAACACAAACACACAGAACTAAGATGGTGTGTAATCCAAACTATTGAGGCCGAAGCAAGAGGGGGTGACAGAGACTTAGAACTAAGAAAATTAGAGCAAAAATAGATACACCGTCTAGATACAGTGAAAAATGGTTTAAACGTGTCCATAGAGTGGAACCTCTTTTTCTGAAAAAACTTGTGCAAAAAGATTTTTTTGACCTGATAATTGTTCTTTGAACTGTGTTGATTGAACTGTTTTAACTTGTGATGCCCCAGTATGAGGCTCTAACATATAGTCTCACTATGCTGTATCCTGTGGGGAAACCAAAGGTACTAGTAATTCTATGTGACATATAGTGATCAGTAATGTGATTCTGACGGTAAAAGCAACAATTGTTAAGTGTGAAAAGCAATAATATAAGGGGCACCTTCCCTTTTTCAAAATAATGAGCTAAGAAATTAAAAATGTGAATGAGGAAATTGGTGTTATACATACCCCAACATGCTTTTGTCAATATGAAATTTCACTATACAGCACCATGTGGCGTAGTTAGTTGACACCACTTTGACAAAGAGCACATAGATAGGTGTTTGTTTCCAAACAACAACACGTTACTTCACACATATTGCCAGTGTTTCGAGTAGGCACTGAGCAAGTGCCCATGTCCACACCAATAGGTGCTTACGCAGTCCGTCTTAGCCATTGACAAGACTCATGTAAAGGGGAGATACACTACTCCACCAGAGGAGTCTAACAGTACACTAATCACTCACGCATGCACGTCCGTCAACCGGGCATGCACGAACGAGTGACGCAACGTTAAAAAGTCTACACGCATGCGTGTAACTATAGACACCGCCGTTTCAACAGCGAGCTGCAGTTACGAGAAGCGCAGGTAAGCATACGTTGCTTTGTAGGGCGGTCTCCCGCCCACACGGAGCAGATGCATCTGCAGCATTACAGGGAGCACTTGTCCCAGTCCTCATAGGTCCTTCACAGTGATCACGATGACTCAAGAAGCTAATGGAGGTATTTTTAACTCGTACCATGCACAGAGCTTATTCATGACACACTCGTTTTAACAAACGGCATGCATGAACAGTAGGGCACTATCACAGCCATTAATGGCACCAGATGCACGTGATATTAAATCACAGCCCGTTCCTCTCTCTTCTCACCAGATATTTATTATCTTTTCCTACAGCCATAGAGCTGATGACCACATCCGAGTAACTCAGGATTTCACCAAACAAGTGCATAGAAGGCGCTTGAAGCAAAGAACCAAAATTGGAGTCTTCGCTAACCTGTTACACAGAAAAGCTACGGCTCAGGTAGGACAACGTCCAGCACACCATACAGGAACTATTATCCCTGTTGAGACACACCCATTTCTCACTTTTACCTGCTTACCTTTAGATGTCCCAACATGGTGGTACACCAGTGACAGTCCCAAGTCCACTACAATCGTCCTGAAGACGGCATCAGAATACCAACTAGCAACTGAGTGCCAGAAACACCATTTTTGTGTCGACTAGACAGATGTGAGGTCAACCGGACCACATTCTAAGTCATTACCTTTACTAACTCACACTACAAATCAGTGAATGTAAAGAACTAATGTATTAGGTTTCATTGAAATGCCTTAAACATTGAACAACCCCGGTCTCTACGGACAAGCATAAGGTTTTGTTAATAGCTGTGTTATGCTATTTTTTAATTACATGAATAATAAAAAATTGTAATTGTACTACAGAAATATTGGGTGTTCTCTCATGTACAGACAACTTGCAGTGATCTGTTAAAAGTGTGCTGGATCCATAACCGGCCAGTGACAAACAGGTGGGGTAGCCTAAGTTCCTTCCTTTCTGAAATTGCCAATCCCCTCATTACTTAGGCCCCCCTTATCAAAAAAGAGGGACCCATTACCCCCTTTTTTCACAAACGAAAGTATTCTGGCAAAAAACATACAATTGGAAACCATCTGGGGGGAAGGGAGTGACCACGCCCGTTCGAAAATAGCCATACCAGATATCAACTTCACTCAAATAGAAAAGTATGCCCATGATTTGGCACTAAGAAAAGGCAAAGACCTTCTGGTAAAATACAAAAGAGAGGGAAAGAAACTAAATGATAACCTATCTGCCATTACATTAAAAGAGCAACAAGAAAACTGGCATCCCATACATTTTAAGAACTTCATCTGGTCAGTTTACCCTCCAAGCTCAGGAGGGTCGTCCAAAATTGTGCAACATCATCATTCATTTGCTGAAAAAACGTGGGTTCAAAAAAAACTACAAAGAAGGAAAATTAGACATCTAAGAAAACTCAATCTCGACCAGAATATTCTACGAGGTGAGATAAAAAATCTGACAAGGGCCTACAAGCACTGGTGCCTCTCAAGAAGACTTACGAGCCATCAACAAGATAATGAGCAGATGCTGGAGGCACTCTGTGAGGACACTTATTGAAACTTTTGGTCCTTTATCAACAGATTGGAAAACAATAACAATAACTTCCAATGTAATCTCGTCTCAGATAAGAGTTGGTCAGAGTACCTTGCCAAAAACTTCAAAAGCAACTATGAGGTTCAGGGAAGCGGGCAGGAAAACGCCAACTGGGAATTAACCTTTGATGAACGGACAATAGAGGACTTAATAACAAAAGCGTCAACTTCAAAGGCTGTAGGTCCAAATGGACTAACGTATCAGGTACTAAAACACAACAAAACGACCTGGTCGAAACTACTTTGCTCCCTATATAGAGAGATTCTGGCAAGGCATACCTTCCCTCCCTCATGGAAACAAGCAATAATAATTCCATTCTACAAGGGGGGAGATCGGTCACAACTGGAGAACTACGACCGTTCGCCCTCTTCGATATAGAGAGCAAGATTTTCATGAGGATTTTGTTGAAGGACTTGGAAGGATGGGCAAAGAAGGGAAAAATACTATCAAAGTTTCAAACATGTTTTAGAGGCGGGATGTCCACGGCCCTTAATGGGCTGATACTCAATTTACTGACTGAGCACACAAGAGCTAATCTACGGAGCCTGGATTGGCTTCTCAATGGCATTCAACCTCGTGATAAGAGAACGCCTATGGGCCAAACTGAGGGACTGGGGTGCACCAAGGGGACTCTTGTCTATGCTAATAGAATTACACAAAGACACTTCATTGAGGGTTCGACTGGACGAAACCAGACACCTTACTGACCCGATCAAGGTGGAGAAAGGAGTAAGACAGGGCTGTCTGGGTGTGCCATTCTTCTTCAACCTATACCTGGCAGACATAGGTACTTTCCTGCAGTCTTGGGTGATGGCGAGTCCAGGGTTTAATACAACCAAGGTTCACTGGCTCGCCTACTCAGACGACATTGTCCTGGTAGACAGGACAGCAGTGGGTTTGCAACATCTATTGAATAGGATGAGTGAATATGCCAAAATAAATGGCCTAATCATTAATCCAAAGAAATCAAAGATCATAGTATTCAGACATTCGAGCAAACAAGTAAAGTTTGCATGGTGGGTACTAGAAGATAAAGTTATCCCAAGAGTGGAGGAGACAATATATTTGGGATACGTAGTACACGCCTCTCCCTCAATTTGCAAAGTGTAACATGATGTAAGGGAGAAAATAGATGGAATAGTGCCACAGAGGAAGAAGATCTTCCACACATTTTGCAAATTCTCTATCTAACCCTGTGACAAATCAGGGAGAAAAGCTACAGATCAGAGCTAATTAAGTAATGGTGCAGTCAGCCAGAAAGGCTGGGAGGACTGAGAGGATTGTGATGTCACGTAGGTCATGATGTCACTATGGGAGGGTCTCCATGGGAAAGACATGGCTTTGGTCCTATGAGAGAGGAAGGATTGCCTAGGAGGTGCATTTCCTGAATATACTGGTTTTTCCTTGGTCCGTGGGTCATGTTGTTATTATTTGTTTTTTTTTTGTTTGGCCGGCAGGTTACAGAGAGAAATGAGGAGGAAGACGATTCTCAGGAGCAACCTACAAAGTATGTGTGGGCGTATTAGAGGAAAAGACTAATACAAGAAGTTAAAGTGCTCCTGTTGAGCACGTTTATATTTTATGAGAAGTTCGCCTGTTGTGGAGCGGCTTTGTCGGAGCCTGTCGATAAAAACCGACAAAGTGAAAGTCACCTGTGTAAGCTACAAGCCGCGTGTACAAACAGCTGAGCGGTGATCGCTCCCTCACTCCGGCCCCACCCTTGGAAGGGCGGAGCCGGGCCGTGTGACAGCTGACACGGAGTCTTTGTAACGAAGGCGGCAAGCCGGCCGTGATCTGTCAACTGTCATCAGCGCACCGTTAAAGAAGGGGCAAAGTCTCCGGAGACTGGGAAGTTTACCTAAATACCGTGGAGGAGTGTGGAAGCCCTGCGGCCGCTCCCAGCGACATGGGAGGAGAGGAGGAGAAGACATAAAATGCTGCGCTTGCCAAGGAGATAAGATGAACTGACTAGGAAGGCCGAAGAGGACATTAAAAGACTTGGTTAGTGAATAATAACGCATTAAGATTTGGGAAAGGAGAGAGAGAGAGCTTGCCAAGGAGATAAGATGAACTGACTAGGAAGGCCGAAGAGGACATTAAAAGACTTGGTTAGTGAATAATAACGCATTAAGATTTGGGAAAGGAGAGAGAGAGAGCTTGTTGGAAATGACCACTTCTGCCTTTTGAATGGAAGGGATGACTGTTTCCTTGAGTAGAGTCCTTCCCATGAGTTGGTCCCTGGACTTTACATTCTGAAACATCGGCCAGTTAAGTCACCATAAACATAAGCTGAAACCCTCATTTATCAAAAGACTGCCTATGAGAAAGGAGTGTCGAGCGGTCTGCCTACAGAAAGACACAGTTGGTTAGCCATATAAGTTAATAAATTATATTGATTTCAACACAATCTGTTTCCAGAGTGGTCTTTCCCGTCCGCACCCTTACAAATTTGGTAGCAGCGGTGGGATAGACCGGAACACGATGGAGGAACTGATTGAGGGCCAACAACTGTTGCAGCAGGCCCTACAACTCCAAAGTCAGCAGGCCCAAACAGACAGAGAAGCCTTCCAACAGGCATTGCAGGTCCAGCAAACCCAGTTGTTGGAAGCTACCAACATCAGGAACCACACACCTGTGCCAACATCGGTCCTTCAAAAATGTTCCACTGGTGAGGACCCTGCATACTTCTTTGTCAATTTTGAAAGGGTAGCCAGGAACGCCCAGTGGCCTGCCGAGAGGTGGTGTCACTATATCGCACCACTGATGACCGCAGAGATGCAGAGCGCATACCAGGCGGAAAACCCAGCAGGAGACACAGCCTACGTCGACATGAAACGCGTGGTCCTTGAGCGACTGGGTCATGACGAAGAAGCGTACAGGATCAAATTTCGAGAAGCTAAACTCATGGCAGAAGAGACTCCCCGCCAGCTTTTTTATCAGATAAAAGAGCTAGGGGAAAAGTGGATGCAAACAAGCACCTCAACAACCCATGAAGTGGCTGAGAAAGTCATATTGGAGCAGTTTATCGAGGCTTTACCATTGCCAATGCAAAGATGGGTGAGACAACACCATAGACCCACTTTGATTGAGGCAGTCAATATCGCCTCTGCATATCAGAAGGCCGGTCAGGCGAAGCTTATGAGTTACCCCTCCTCCTCCACTCCTAAACCCGGGGGAAGTCACACGGGGATGAACCTCCGACCTGCATCCACCTCTCGTTGGCCAAACTCGATGATAAAAAAACCTGACTGGGAAGGAGGGAGAATCCGGTCCAGTAGTGAAAACGCGGGGCCATCCCAGCTGACTAGACCCCCGAGTCTCAGTGCAAAGGGACTGATGATTGGGGTCACCTGGCAAGGCTATGTCCAAGAAGAGTTAAAGTGGAGCCAATGGAGGTAGGGGTTCTGGAGACAACCAAAGAGGTCAACCAATATGAAGCCATTTCAAGCCGGAGGGTCACGCATCCTTATGTATGTGAGGCCGAGGTCAAAGGGCGTCCTACCAGAGCAATGCTGGATTCAGGGAGCTTACAGACGACGGTGAACCCCGAGCTGGTAGGTGGAGTTGAGAGGTTGAAAGAAAGAATCTCCATAAATTGTGTGCATGGAGATGTTAAAGAGTACCCAGTCAAGTCTGTCCAGGTTAAGCAAGCAGGGGAACAAATGACTGTGAGAGCAGCGATAATGCCTAAGCAGCCAGAACCCTTGTTAATTGGCTCTGATGTGCCTGACCTCCCACGTCTTATTCGAAAGGTCGAGAATCAATGGTTAAAGGAGGCTCCTTTTTATGGCCAAGAAATTGTATCGCCAACCGGTAAAACAGGGAAGAGCAAAAGCCAGAGACGGAGGGAAAAGCAGGCATGGGTCGCGAAGAACATGTGCCCCGTGGCTATAGACTGGAGATCAGATGAACAAGGGGATAGTTTCCATATGGCCCAAGAACTCGACCCCCTCCTGAAGCATGCAAGAGACTCAGCAGGACAGGATGCAAGTGGAAAAACTCCCCATTTTCTTAAGGAGAATGGATTATTTTATAGGGCGACTATTGGCCCTAACCAGGTAACCCTCCGTCAGTTGTTGGTACCCAGCAAGTACTATCGAACTGTTCTTGAAGTTGCTCATCAGCAAGTAGGAGAGGGACATCTGGGAGTAGAAAAGACCACGCAGAAGATCCTGGTTAGGTTTTACTGGCTGGGGGTATATGGGCAAATAGCACGCTTCTGCCAGCAGTGTTCTGAATGCCAAAAAAAGAATTGACCAAATAGAACCAAGGCTCCACTCCAGTCTACGCCTCTAATTTTAGAACCCTTCCAACGGATAGGAATGGATATTGTTGGTCCATTGGATCCCACGAGTAGAGGACACAAATATCTGCTGGTAGTGGTCGACTACGCGACCAGATGTCCCGAAGCTTTTCCTTTACGCTCAACATCTGCGCAACAGATATGCGATGTACTCGTCCCGTTTATATCGAGAGTGGGCATTCCGAAGGAGATAGTTACAGATAGAGGCAGTAACTTCATGTCAGAGGTGTTAAAACAAGTATGCAAGACCTTACACGGCCAGCAGCTCAGAACGACCGTTTATCATCCTCAAACAGATGGCCTGGTCGAGAGATACAACAAGACGATAAAGCAAATGTTGTGGAAGACTGTACACCCCGCAGAACGGAATTGGGATAGAGTGCTGCCCTGGATTTTAATGACATTAAGGAATACACCTCAGTCCTCGACAGGGTATGCACCATTTGAACTGTTGTTCGGGAGACCAGTGAGGACCCTCTTAGCTATCCTGAGTGAAGGTTGGGAAGAGCAGGCCCACCCTGAGATCTCTCTAACGGAATATGCATCAGAGCTAAAAGCAAGAGTGGAGAAGCTTCAATCAGTGGCACGTGAGAACCTACAACAAGCTATGGGCAAGCAAGAACATTACTACAACCAGAAGTCACGATTGCGTAGTTTCCAAGTTGGGGATCAAGTCCTGGTGCTTCTACCCACATCTGAAAACAAAATGTTGGCATCTTAGAAGGGTCCATACACTGTCGAGAAGGTGTTGGGGCCAGTGACATATAAAGAACGCCAACCTAACAGTAAAATCCCGCTTCAGACATATCATGTTAATTTGCTAAAAAAGTGGGTGGAGCCAGATGTGATGGTCGCTATGATTAATCTGGAGGAAGGATCGACGGAGTACCTCCCAACCTCTGAGGCAGCAGTAGGAAAAGAGGCTTTGAATGTTAACCCACAGCTGAACCCTGTTCAAAAAGAAGAGTTGTCCAAGTTGGTGGATCTTTATACAGATTTGTTCTCTTCGGTGCCGGGGAGAACAACGTTGACCTGCCATCACATTAAGACAGATCCAGGGGTGAAAATCCGAACACGACCATATAGAATACCAGAAGCCAGGTTGCAAGTGGTAGAGAAGGAGGTACAAGAGATGCTTAGGTTGGGGGTGGTGGAGCCCTCACATAGTAATTGGTGCTCTCCTCTTGTGATGGTGCCAAAGCCAGACGGAATTTGCATGGATTTTCGGAAATTGAATGAGGTATCCAAATTTGATGCATATCCCATGCCAAGAATCGATGACCTGCTGGAGAGACTTGGTGAGGCAAAGTACCTGTCAACAGTTGATCTAACCAAAGGCTACTGGCAGATCCCTTTTTTCCCTGAGGACAAAGAAAAGACTGCTTTTGCCACGCCTAGCGACTTGTTCCAATTTACCATTCTCCCATTTGGTCTTCATGGAGCCCCAGCCACCTTCCAGAGGTAGATGAACCATCTGATTAAAGGCCATGGGGGTTACATGGGGGCATATTTGGCGACATTGTGGTTCATAGCCAAAGTTGGGAAGACCACCTGAAACATCTAGCTGCAGTTTTTCAAAGCCTGAAAGGAGCAGGGTTGCACATAAATCAAAAGAAAACAAATGTTGCAAACTCCTATACCAGGTATTTGGGATATTTTGTAGGACAAGGAACCATTAGGCCGCAGCGGGAAAAGGTGGAGGCCATCCAGCAGTTACAATTCCCGGCGAATACAAGGCAGGTTAGGGCATTTCTGGGATTTGTGGGATATTACCGTCGGTTCATACCACACTTTCCAACTCTGGCAACTCCCTTAACGAACTTGCTGAGATCAGATACTCCACCAAAAAGCGAGTGGAGAAATAATGAAACTGAAGGAGCATTTAAGGCACTCAAGACCGCCCTGTTACACAAATCTGTTCTTCATTGCCCTGATTTTAAGGCGCCTTTTTATCTACACAGTGACACTTCCGGAACGGGCATAGGAGCTGTACTTTTCCAGAACAGAGGAAAAGACGAACAACCTGTTTTATTTATTAGTAGGAAGTTAATGCTGCATGAAGTGAAGTATGCGACTATAGAAAAAGAATGTCTTGCAGTAAAGTGGGTGATAGAGTCCTTGAGATACTATTTGTTGGGCAGGAAGTTCACCCTGGTTACGGATCATGCGCCACTGGTATGGTTATCCCGGAACAAAGAGACAACTCCTAGAGTGCTGAGATGGTTCCTGTCATTACAGCCTTACTCGTTCCAGACTGTCCACCTGTCTGGAAGTAAAATGTCGCAAGCTGACTTCTTGTCGAGGATACATGCCCTTCCCGAGCGTAAGGGCTTAAGGGAGGGGAAATGTGACAAATCAGGGAGAAAAGCTACAGATCAGAGCCAATTAAGTAATGGTGCAGTCAGCCAGGAAGGCTGGGAGGACTGAGAGGATTGTGATGTCACGCAGGTCATGATGTCGCTATGGGAGGGTCTCCATGGGAAAGACATGGCTTTGGTCCTAGGAGAGAGGAAGAATTGCCTAGGAGGTGCTTTTCTTGAATATACTGGTTTTTCCTTGGTCTGTGGGTCATGTTGTTATTATTCGTTTTTTTTTTTTGTTTGGCCGGCAGGTTACAGAGAGAAATTAGGAGGAAGAAGATTCTCAGGAGGAACCTACCAAGTATGAGTGGGCGTATTAGAGGAAGAGACTAATACAAGATGTTAAAGCACTCCTGTTGAGCACCTTTATATTTTATGAGAAGTTCGCCTGTTGTGGAGCGGCTTTGTCGGAGCCTGTCGATAAAAACCAACAAAGCGAAAGTCAGCTGTGTAAGCTACAAGCCGCGCGTACAAACAGCTGAGCGGTGATCGCTCCCTCACTCCGGCCCCACCCTTGGAAGGGCGGAGCCGGGCCGTGTGACAGCTGACGCAGAGTCTTTGTAACGAAGGCGGCAAGCCGGCCGTGATCTGTCAACTGTCATCGGCGCACCGTTAAAGAAGGGGCGAAGTCTCCGGAGACAGTCGGTCTCGTGGAGACTGGGAAGCGAAGCTAAATACAGAGGAGGAGTGTGGAAGCCCTGCAGCCACTCCCAGCGAAACGAAGCACGAAGCAAGGAGGTGAGGAAGGGAAGGCTTCCCACATGGGAGGAGAGGAGGAGAAGACGTAAAATGCTGCACTTGCCAAGGGGATAAGATGAACTGACTAGGAAGGCTGAAGAGGACATTAAAATACTTGGTTAGTGAATAATAACGCATTAAGATTTGGGAAAGGAGAGAGAGAGAGAGCTTGTTGGAAATGACCACTTCTGCCTTTTAAATGGAAGGGATGACGCCTTTTAAATGGAAGGGATGACTGTTTCCTTGAGTAGAGTCCTTCCCATGAGTTGGTCCCCGGACTTTACATTCTGAAACATCAGCCAGTTAAGTCTCCATAAACATATGCTGAAACCCTCATTTATTAAAAGACTGCCTATGAGAAAGGACTGTCGAGCGTTCTTCCTACAGAAAGACACAGTTGGTTAGCCATATAAGTTAATACATTATATTGATTTCAACACAATCTGTTTCCAGAGTGGTCTTTCCCGTCCGCACCCTTACAAACCCCTACTTACATTCAATGTTGCAAAAATAGTGCCAGTGATCCTGTATGGCCTGGAGGCCAAACCAGCACTTTGGGATACAGATTGGCAAAAGATGTAAGGATTTATTTGGAAGGGGTCCCTGGGATTGCCAACAAGCCTCCCCATGTCAGGCTTCAGGTATGAATTAGGCCTCAAATCATTGGAGACATTAGCAGATTGGAGGTTACTCTCCTTGTTTAGGCTAATTGTAGTGCCTCAAAAAAAAACCCTCTATGAAGATATCAATCTACATCTAATAAATCACAAATCAAAGATATTGGCACATCTGGAACAAAAGGTTTTGAGAGTTCTGAAGGAGGCAGAAATCACCATTGAAGCTCTGATTACCAACCTATTGAAAGCCAAAAAAGACATCGGAATTAGGGATTGGATCAGAACTGTTGAGAAACTGCGACAGATTAAACCCTGGAACAGCTTCTTAGTAGTGGGCAAGAAATTAGGTCAACTACCAAATTACTTGATGAAATGTCCAGACTGGGAAACAAGAAATACATTTTTAAGGGTGCGCTTCAATGTTATCCATGCAGGGGAAATACTGAATACTAGAGGTCAAAGGCAAAACGCAATTAAATTGTGCAGCATTTGTGAAAACCCAGCTAACAAAACCTGAGCCATCCGCTTAGGAACTGCAAGGACACATGGGACTTAAGAGTAAAACATTTCTTCAAATTTGTGGAGAGAGAAGAATAGTTGCTCTCAGAAACCTTTTGGAACATGTTGAACTTGTTGCATAATACAGCTATAAAAATAGCAGTTGTCCAGTTTCTTCTAAGGGCTGGAATTATCTATTACTAGCAATCACAGAGCCCAGACAATGACCTAAAAGCAAGCCAAAGAGGAAAAGCAGTAGATACTAACTGTATAGGTAAATGTACGCTGAGCTGAAGAAAGCTGACTGGAAAGTACGAAAAAAAAGTGGCTGCAAGAGGATGGCAGCCGACAAATACATCGTACAAGGCTTTGATGGCTCATATTCCTATTGACCAATTCTTCTGTTTTATCCATCATCTTTTCTTCCCTCTGCTATTTGTTAACCATTAATTATCGCCCTTGACTACATTGTTAAATGTCATGATTTGAATATTGCAATCAAAAGTATTTTTTTTATTTATTCCTTGAATTTTAATCAAAACGTTTTTTTAAATTTTTGCAAGGGTCTTCGAAACTTGAAGATTCACAAACCAAGCGTGTTTTACTATATAAAGTCTTGTCGCCTTCCAAGTTCTAAAAAGCCATCGTCTCCTCTTCAACTGGAGTGTAGAGGCCGGAATTTATTCCGACTTAGGGTGGCCCTCTCGGTGCGCCAAGATGGTTTATCGTTGTGAAGGCTGATTCTATTAGCTTCACCATTGTCAGTGTCCACCGTGTTGTCTCTGCCGAGATTAGCCTGTTCCACACAGCTTCTTCATCCAGCGTTACCGCCCCTTGCAAGCGAGATTGAAGATATGTGTCTCTGTTTTGTTGTGTCTTAGGACACTGGAGCACTAAATGTTTCAGTGTTTTCACTTGATCTTTATTTTCTCATAGACGACAACTATTGTCCATTGATGGGGAGCGGATAGCTAAGATTTTGTATGTCTTCAGCAAATTGACTCTGGCCTTCAGGAACGTACCTCGCATACCTTTGTTTGGGAATTTCATGCAGTAATTTTGAGGTTTCTTGACTTTGTTGAACGTCGGTGGGAGATGAGCCAATAGTTTGTTGGCGCTAGCTGCGTCGATCGTCGTGATCCAGTCCATCAGTTCCATTTTCAATTTCACTCGGTCTGGGTTGGTTATCAGAACTTCTACCGAGCAGGCTATTTCTCTCAAGATATCTTGCTGCCTTGCCGCCCAGTTCTTGAGATCCTTACATGTGCCGCTCTTGAGTTCTTCTGCAATGATGTTGTAGATTGGCAAGGTATCTGCCATCAAGATTTTGTTGAATAGTCTCATCTTGCTTTGCTCTACCAACAAGGCCGAGGAAATGAGGCCCAGTTCTCATCTAATCGTGGGCATGGATTTTGACTTTGGTAGACCCAGTACCGATTTCCAGACGTGGCCTTCCAGCTTCTGCCATATCGTACTTGGGATGTTTAATGTTGCTTCCATGCCATGGATAATCGACGGGACGACCTTACCCTTATAAAAGTTGATAGATGGCAACAGCGAGAATTTACCAAATTTATTATCCACCGCTCTCGTTTGTGCTGTAGGTATTTTCACCTTACTCCATAGCTCTTTTTGCATCGCTTTGTCTCTGGCCGACCCGTCGATGGTCACCCCTAAGTATTTGAATTCATTGACAACTTCAATTTTTGTTTTGTCCAGAAACCATTTAGGCAGTCTAGGTGACTTCTTTGTTGTCTTGGCTAAGACTAGTACTTTTGTTTTTCCTGTGTTAATTTACAGATTGTTCTCTTCCGTATATCTTGCCAGGTTCGTTAATTTACGTTGTTGGCCACATTTTAATGTTATCAATTTGTAAAGGTTGTGTATGACCATAAACAACTTAAAAAAAATGTATAAAATGCCCTTGCCAACGTATCTATGTAGGAAAGACAAACAGGAAATGTAAAACAAGGATGATCGAGCACAAAAGTTGTATCGGGAATGGAGTCGAACAGACTCCTCAAGTCAAACATTTTTTCGAAAATAAACATACTTGTAATGATTTTGAATGGCTAATTCTTAAACAGATTAAGGGAGAATCTCAGCAACGGAGCAACCAACAATTATTGCAATTGGAACAAAAATTGATTTTCTTAACAAAAAGCCATATCCATGGTTTGAATGAAGGAGTGGAATGGCATAATGCCTAAATAACTTGTTGTAACTCGATCATTCTTGTTAATAAATGGGTTGTTACTTCCCTGAAACCTTCCTTTCGAAAATTGCATGTTGTATATGATCATATTTGAAACCTCTACTTGTGTTGCACTAAGAAACTATCAGGTTCATGACCAATTGGCGTCTGGCCATGGTGACTAAAACATTTTTTTTAGGCAAAGACTGGTGAAGAACAATATGATAGGGGCTCAATGAAACCTTATTACACACAATGTGGGTTGTGTACTTATGTGCTAGCTAGATGTATAGAGATGTTGAATATACTGACAATGGGAATATGATGCCAATGTATACATTTGATGGAATACAGATAGATGTTTCTCCAACATTTTGTTTCACCTTACTGAGTCATGGCTAGGAAGCTGTTGGTCATATTTGGATCCTTTGGGGATAGGTCTCTGCAGTAACCCTACGCTTTCAGAGAGTGCTCAATGGCTGCTATTGGGAGTAGAATCATTGCGGCCCCCTTTAGGATTACTTCCTTATTTTTTCAACTTATCATATATTCCATACAATTGTAAAAATAGTGATTACAGGCTATAGAAAGCATAGCATCTTCAATTTCTTGTGGAAAGGACATTTCCGTCTCTTCCACAGAATTAATTAAAAAAAAGAAGAAAAAAAACTATGTTACCCAGCAGGCACGAGTTTGAGATCAAGTGAGGATTGCGCGATGACGTCATCGCGTATGAACGTGATGACGTCACAACGTAGATTCACGCAGATACAAGTGCACCCATCTTTTTACCCATTTTGTGGCGTTTACCAGCAGCGAGATTTATGCGGATCCAAAGAAAGAAAGCATCTTAATGAGTAAGTGCATATGGGATAGTGATTTACCCATAGAGATGTATGGAGGAAAGTCTCACATGTTACTTATCAGACACTCCCTGTCTTAATGTTTTGACAGACTGAAATACATTTGGAGGCTGAAGTATAAACACTGATACCTGGAATTCTTTTCATGTGAATCTGGTACATATGACCAGCCACATTTACAGTTTGACAAGTAAGTGGAAAGTTATTTGGGCAAGATGCTATCTGATTTTTCCACAATGACATTATGCCATGGATATCTTAATTTAGATTTAATGGGGTTTGTCGTTTTTGTTGATTTACAGGCAATATTGTGATCACCAAAGAGGTTGGTAGCTACTACACCATGTCAATAGTCAACAGGGTGGGCTTTACATCATATTCACTCTGACTACACCTACATAGATGAGAGTGCCAAGTCCCAGTGATTTCTGGTAAGATTGCATGGGGCAGTAGTGCAGGATATACGCTGTAAAATACACTTTCAAGAAGTCTAATTTGGCTTTTTTATTGTTTACTAGGTTGTGAGAAGAGGATAAAGGCAAGAACTTCCTAATTAATTGGAACCTGCCATTGTCAACCATTGAAGGTTGGATAAGACTCAGGGATATTCACCCTAGGAGTCTAAGCGGTATGTGACTATTAGCATGCTTCACACCACTATGGGGATGAGGTTTATCTTTAAAGGTTGAAGTGAAAGACCTGTATAGTGATACCTAATACTAATGTAGTGCCTCCTTTTGATCAACAGGGTACCTCAGTGTTGATAGAAGACGTTTTAATGGAGTTCAGCTCTTTCATGAGCATAACAGACACAAGACATCATATACCCCTGAAGAATGTCTTACATTTTTCATGTTTATGGACGAAACTTGTCCAAATTGGGAAATAACAGTACAAAAGCTAATATGCAATAGCTGGAATTTTTACCGCAGGAGGATCAGAGTGTGATTGGACCACACCTTTGACCTAGGATATTACATATTATTAGGACCCACTTATATTGGTTTACTTGTGTTGTTTTTTTAAAGTTTTGTAAATGTTTAATGTGACATGAACATTTTTATGATTCTTCTTAAAAGTGTTTCACCTTCATGTGATTAATATAATTAGTATTTTTTGGAATGAAAACAAGAAACGGTATTACTAAGCTGCCAGATAGGATACCCTTTTATAGGCATTGTTGTTATATGACTTCTTTTTGTAGAATACAAGTCAAGAGGATGGGGGCATGGGGGACAAGAGAGGGGTGGGTGGGTAGGTGGGTAGGGGTCAAGTTAGTGGGGGTGGGTGGGGGTCAAGAGAGTGGGGGGTGGAGAGTCAAGGGAGTGGGTGGTGAGTGGGGGGTCATGAGAGTGGTGGGTGGGTTGGGGATGAGAAAGTGGGGGTGGATGGGTAGGTAGGGGTCATTAGAGTATGTAGTAGGGTGGGTGGGTTTTATTGTTAATAGAGTGGGGAGTAATGTGTTTGGATAGGGTCAACAGAGTAGAGTAGCATGGGTAGGAGGGGGTTGAGAGTTTGAGGAGTAGGGTGGGTGGGTGGAGATGAGAGAGAGAGAGAGTGTGAGGAGTAAGGGGCAGATTGGTGGTTGATAGAGTGGGAGTAGTGGACATATTGGGGTTGATAGAGTGGGGAGTTGGGTGGGTGGGCTAGAGAGAGGGGGGTAGGGTGCACAGGGGTTGAGAGAGTGGTACGTAGGATGGGTAGTTAGGGGTCAAGTGAATGCGAGCAATGGTGGGTGTGAGGGGGTTGAGTTAGTGGGGAGTAGGGTAGGTGGATGAGGGTTAAGAGAGTAGTGTGTTGGGTGGGGTGGGTGAAGAGAATGGGGAATAGTGTGGGTGTGTGGAGGTCAAGAGGGTGGGGAGTAGGGTGGGTGGGTACGGGTTGAGTGAGTACAAGTAGGGTGTGTGTGAGGGGGTTGAATTAGTGGGAAGTAGGGTAGGTGGGTGAGGGTCGAGAGAGTGGGGTAAGGTGGGGAAGTGTTGAGTGAGTGGCAGTAGGGTTGGTGGGGGTAGTGTGAGTGGCAGTAAGGTGGGAGGGTAGGGGTTGAGAGAGTGTGGTAAGGGAGTGTTGGGTGGGGATTGAGAGAATGGGTGTGGGTGGATGTCAAGCGTGGGGGGTGGGTAGGGGTCAAGAGGGGGGATGGATGGGTCAAGAGAGTTGGGGCGGGTGGGTTGGGCTCAAGAGAGTGGTGGGTGAGGGGTGAGAGATTGGTGGTTGGGTGGGTGGGGTTGAAGAGCGTGGTGAGTGGGTAGGTGTGGGTGAGAGAGTAGAGGGTTTGGGGGTGAGAGAGAGGGTTTGAAGGTGAGAGAGTGGTGGGTGGGTGGATTGATGTCAATTAGTGGGAATGGGTGTCTAGAGTGGGGGTAGGGTGGGTGGTTGGGGGTTGAGCATGAGGATAGTGTGGGTCGGTGGGAGTTGAGAGAGTGGGGGTAGGGTGGGAGGTTGTTGAGAGAGTGGGGGTGGGTGGGTGTCAATAGAGTGGGGGTCATGAGAGTGGGGGTTGGGTGGGTGGAGGTAGATAGAGGGGCGGTATTGGTGGGTGGGGGTCAAGAGTGGGTGTATGGTAGGTGGGTGGGGGTCGAGAGGATAGGTGGGATAAAGAGAGTGGTGGGTGGGTGTCGAGGGTAGAGGTGGGTGGGGGTCAAGAGCATAGTGGGTGGGTGGGGGTCAAGAGAATCGGGGTGGGTGGGTTAGTGTAGATTAAGAGAGTGGGGATGGGGCTCAAGAATGATGGGTGGGTGGGGATAAAGAGAGTTCAGGTACAGTGGGTGGGTGAGGGTCAAGAGAGTGGGGGTGGGTGGATAGTGGTTGAGAGAGTGGGGGTAGTGTGGGTGAGGGCTAAGAGAGTAGGGTTATGGTGGGTGGAGGTTGAGAGAGTGGGTGTATGAAGTGTAGGTGTGGGTCCAGGGTGTGGGTTTTGGGTGGGTAGGGGTCAAAAGATTGGGGAAAGGTGGGTGGGTATGGGTAGAGAGAATGGCGGTGGGTGGAGATCAAGAGAGTGATGGCTGGTTTTGGGTTGCAAAATTTGGGTTATGGTGAGTGGGGGTGGAGAGAGTGGTAGTAGGGTAGGTGACAGTTGAGAGACTGGGGATAGGGTTTGTGGGTTGGGATCAAGAAAGTTGGGGTAAGGTGGGTGGGTGGGGGTGGACAGAGTGGGTGTAGGTTGGCTGGGTGTGGGTTAACAGAGTGGGGTATGGCAGGTAGGGGTTGAGATAGTGGGGAGTCTGGTGGATGGAGGGGGATCAAGAGCTTGGGAGTAGGGCGGGTGGGTATGTTTCAAGAGAATGGGAGTAGGGTAAGTAGGTGGCAGTCAAGAGCATGTAGGGTGGGTGGCTGGGAGTCAAGAGAGTTGGGGCTCTGGTGGGTCAATGGGGGTCAAGAGAGTAAGGGTTATGTGGGTGGGGATCAATTATGGGGGCTGGGTGGGTGGGGGTTTAGAGATTGGGAAATGGGGTTGGTGAGTTGGGACAGAGAGTGGGAAGTAAGGTGGGTAGGGGGTCAAGGGCATGGGGGTAGGGTGGGTGGGGGTCAAGAGAGTTGGGGCTCTGGTAGGTGGGTCAGGGTCAAGATAGTGTGGGCTAGGGTAGGTGGGTGGGGTCAAGAGAGAGGGGAGTTTTATGGGTGGGGGTCATGAGAACGAGTAGGGGGTAGGAAGGGTTCAAGGGCGTGGGTAGTAGTTCAGAGGGTATGGGTTGGGAGATTGGAGAGTAGGGTGGATGGGTGCATGCTTGAGAAAGTTGGGAGTAGGGTGGGAGCGTGGTGGTAGAAAGCATGGGTTGGTGGAGAGAGTGAGTAGGGTTTGGGAGGGTGGGGGTGGAGAGAGTGGGGGTGGCTATGGATAGAGAAAGTTGGGGGTGGAGAGAGTGGAGTTTGGGTGGGAATGTAGAGAGTTGGGGTGGAGAGAGTGAGGGTAGGGGTAGAGAGAGTGAAGAGTAGGGTCAGTGGGGGTTGAGAGGAAATAGGAGGGGTAGGAAGCGGTCAAGGGAATGCGGAGTAGGGCATGTGGGTACAGGTTGAGGGAGTGGCGAGTAGGGTGAGTGGGTAGGGCATTGAGATCGAGGGGTGTAGAGTGGGTGGTAGGGGATTGCGAGTGTACGGTGGGTGGGTGCAGGTTGAGATATTGGTGAGTAGAGTGGTTGGGTGGTGTTCCAGAAAGTGGGGAGTAGTGTGGGAGTTTGGTGGGGGAGAGAATGGCAGTAGATAGGGCAGAGAAAGTTAGGAGTGGAGAGAGTTGGGGGGGCTGTGAGAGTATAGAGAGTTGGGGTGGAGAGAGTGCAGGGTGGGTGGGGGTGGAGAGAGTTGGGTGTCTAGAGAGTGGGGTGTGGGTCAGTGGGTGGTGATTGAGAGAGTGGAGGTGTGTGGGTCAAGAGAGTGAGGGTTGGGTGGGTGGGACTCAAGACAGTGGGGGTTGGTGGGGGTTAAGAGAGTTGGAGTGGGTGGGGTTCAAGAGAGTGGGGGCAGTGGGTGGGGGATGAGAGAGTTAGGGTGGGTGGGGTCACGAGAGTGTGGGGTGGGTAGGTGGGGGTCAAGAAAGTGGGGTCCAAAGAGTGAGGGACGGGTAGGTGGGGATCAAGAGAGTGGGGGTAGGTGGGTGGGGATCAAGAGAGTGATGGGTGGGGGTCGATAGTGTGGTGGGTTAGGGGTTGAGAGTGTGGTGGGTGGGGATCAAGAGAGTGGTGGGTGGGTGGGTGTCGAGAGAGTGAGTGTGGGTACATGGGGGTTGATAGAGTTGGGGGTGAGTGAGGGTTTAGAGTGTGCAGGACGGGTGGAGTCAAGAGTGGGGGCAGGATGGGGATCAAGAGTGGGGTAGGGTGGGTTGGTGGGGGTCATGAGAGTGGGCGTAGGGTGGGTGGGAGTGGCTCAAGAGAGTGGGGTTAGTGTGAGTCGAGAGAGTGGGGGTAGGGTGGATGGCTGGGGGTCGAGAGAGTTTGGGGAGCGTGGGTGAGAGTCAAGAGAGTGGGGGTAGGGTGGGTGGGTGTTGAGTGAGTGGTGGTAGGATGGGTGGGGGTCGAGTGAGTGATGGTAGGGTGGGTGGGGGTCGAGTGAGTGGCAGTAGGGTGGGTGGGCAGGGGTCCAGAGAGTGGTTTTAATGTGGGTGGGTCAGGAGAGTAGGGGTAGGGTGGATGGGTGTCAATTGAGTGGTGGTAGGGTGGGTGGGGGTCAAGTGAGTGGCAGTAGGGTGGGTGGGTGGCAGTCGAGAGATTGCATTAAGGTGGGTGGGGCTCGAGAAAGTGGGGGTAACATGGGTGGGTCAGGGTCAAGAAAGTTTTGGTAGGGTCAGTGGGTGAGGGTCGCGAGAATGAGGGTAGGGTGGGTATGTGTCAGTAGGGTATGTGGGGTCAAGTGAGTGGCAGTAGGGTGGCAGTAGGGTGGGTGGTTAGGGGATGAGAGAGTGGGGTAAGGTGGGTGGGTTGGGGTCGAGAGAGTGTTGGGTGGCTGCGGATTGAGAGAATGGGGTGGGTGGGTGTTGTGAGAATGAGGGGTGGGTAGGCGTCAAGAGGGTGGGCAGGTGGGGTTCAAGAAAGTGGGGGTGGGTGGGTTGGGCTCAAGAGAGTGGTGGGTGGAGGTTGATAAAGTGGTGGGTGAGGGTCAAGAGAGTGGTGGGTGGTGAGAGAGTGGAAGGTGTGGGTTGAGAGAGTGGCGGGTGGGTGGATGGGTGTCAAGAGAGTGGGGATGGGTGTCAAGAGTGGGGCTAGGGTGGGTGGGCGGGGGTCGAGAGTGAGTGTAGTGTGGGTGGGAGGGGCTCAAGAGAGTGGGGATAGTGTACGTCAAGAGAGTTGGTGTCGGATAGGTAGGCGGGGGTCGAGAGAGTTTGGGTAGCTTGGGTAGGTGAGGGTCGAGAGAATGGGGGTAAGATGGATGGGTGTCAATTGAGTGGTGGTAGGGTGGGATGAGAGAGCTGGGGTAGGGTGGGTGGGTGTTGGTTGAGGGAGTTTGCCTATGGTGGGTGGGTGAGGGTCGAGAGAGTGGGGGTAGGTGTTAGGTAAGATTTTCACAGAACTGATAAATCTTTCTTTCCTGGTTCAACCCCAGAACTTTTTGCTTTACTAGTGGGATATTTGTTATTAGTACCCCGCCAGAGTCAAGCAGAATGCAACACGCATTCTGATTGGCTCTCGCCGGGTCCTTACCCGGCCGAGAATCCTTTGATTCTCGGCCGGGACTCCAGCTGCCTTGTCCTCAGCAGGGGGGGGGCATGGCAGCCCCTCAGCCAATGAGGAGGCTCGAAGCGGGGCTTTTTTTTTTTCTTTTTTTTTCCCCTTCCCTCCCTCCTCCCTACCCCACCCCACTTACCTTCTTGCTCCTGCGTCCCTGGTGGGGGACGATGGCAGCCTCCAGCATTGTGGAGACTCTGTGCCTCCACACAGCTGGAGGCTTCCATTGTCCCCTGACAGGGACGAAGGTACGTTTTTTTTTTCTCCTCCTTCCCCTCCCTCCCACCTTCCCAACCCCACTTACCTTCTACTTTTTTTTTCCGGGAGCAGACGCGCTGGGAACACTTGTGTTCCCAGCGCGTCCGCTCCCGAAGGCCGCAATGGAAAAAGAAAACGGACTCCCGTTTTCCCTTTCCCGGTGGCCATTTTCTTGGTCGTTTTTTTATTTTTTTTTTTGGGCCTTCGTTAAGGCCCTCGCTTCGCTCGGGCCTATAACTATGGCCCCCGGGGCATTACCTGAGTCGGTAATGCCCCGCCGCTCGGGTCATATTGCTTAATTAATACCTCAGTGAGGGGGAACCTTTTTTGACGCTCACTGTCAGGGGTAAGACTGGCCTTGGGCCCAGTACTGTTGGGACTGTGGGGCCTGGGACCATGAAGAAACCCGGATCCAAAGGGTTTCCGTACTTTAAAGGGCTGTTGTGCCCTTTCTGCAGACAGATCCAGCGTTCTGCCCGCCGGAACTACAATTCCCAGCAGGCTTCGCGGGCCCGCGAGCCAATGGGAAGCCGCGCTGGGTGTGGCACGCGACGAATGCGCATGCGCAAGCCCCGAGGCACGGGGCTTGTGCTCGAGACGCCGAGGAGAGAGGACGTGAGCCCAGCAGCTCCCCGGAATCCATACGCGAGGGGCCAAGAGCCACAGGAACCACGATCCGGCCCCTCGCACATACAAGATAAGTGCCGCTCACCCCAGGGAGAGTCAGGGATCCTAGGGGAAGCGCAGGGGGCATATCCCGACCCCTTCCAGAGCCCCTGCGGATCACGCAAAAGCTAAGTGGGCGGATTCACGGGAAAGTCGTGTTTGTTAATGTGCATGGTGCATGGTTACAGTGCATATATCTCTTGGGAAAAGCGCCGGAAAGGCGCGTGAGATTGAAGCACTAGCTTGGGGAACCCGGTCTGAGGAAAGACTGCGTTCTGACACCCGGTCTGAGGGAAGACCGTGTTTGGGCAAAAGATAAGCCACGTGCGGCAGCGCACCCTAAAGTTCCTGGATTGGTTATTCCAAAAACTAAACGCGTGTTGAGAGAGTTTGCATGAAGGTGTGAGATCAGCAGAACGTTGACAAACGCTAATGCTTGTCTTTTGTTTTCTTTTAGTTTGAACCCGAAGCATACCTGAATCTTGGACTGCAAGGACGTGGCACAGGACTTGACAGTCTTGCAGGACTGGACGTTAAGGACTAAAGCAAAGCTAAGTGTGCTCGTACATGAGACTGTGTTCATGAAACTGTAATGGGCTAATGTCAACAATTGTTTGTTGCTACCTTGGTGTGTTGTTATAAGGCTCGAAAGAGCACCTTCAGGTTGGTTCAAGGGGTCTGGTGAGGGTGGCAGCACCTTTACATGTAGAGGTGTTACGGCAGCTCCATCAGCCAGTTTGAGGAAAGTGTGCAGGCATCGTTTACCCTAAAATCCCCAGTCCTATCCATAACTTCTTCCCAACCCTCAATCCGGTAATCCTAAAATCCCTTTACCTATCCAACCATCGAGACCCTAACCCTCCTTCCCCGCTCTGGTTGAGGAGGCCTGTGTTAAGCTCTGTCTTGCAGGCACTGAAACCATTGAGGGGGTGGTTGGTACTGCGTCGCTCCTGCGCCTAGGACCTGAGCATCGCTGACACTCACATAATCTTTCATTCTTTTTATGGGTGTAATTTTTAAAACTCTTCATAGTGTCTTTTTCAAGTTATCATCTTTAACAACTTATTGGCAATAAGTGCCTGTTGTTGCTGGGTTGCCCTAGGGGCTCCCCTTTTAACTTTTGAGTGAACTACAGTTCCCAAGGGTAGAAAGGATCTTTGGATCCCTTTTACATTTTATTTAGTGAAACCAGCAAAATGGCCCTTGTCTTCTTTATTTGCCATTTTAGTGTTTCTTGTTATTTCTTGTTCTTTCCCCTGACATCTAGGGTGGGAAATTCCTTTGTGTGATTTTTGTCTTCGGTGGGAGTCCCCTGGACACCCCGCCCAGGCTCCAGCATGTCTGTAAGAGCAGGAAGTGAGGGAGGAGTCCAAAACTCCCCAGTCCTTTGTCTTACGCCTTGCTTGAATGGGGACAAATCCCAGTGGGGGGCTGGCTGTCCTGATTGGACAACCAGACCGCCCTTCTTGTAAAATGCGGGGAGAGAATGCAAAGGTTGTGCTGTAATTCCTGATAAATACTGCGAACCTGGAAGCTGATGATATGTCAACTGCTGGAACTTAAACCGAAGAGGAACATGAAGGAAAAACGGCTGAGACGATTTCCAGCGACCGGAGAGCCTGCTGTGTAACCGGAGCCCTTCCTTCCAATTAACCTGGGGACTCCGAAAACGATGACCCTGACCCAGAGCCTGGTGAGTTCCACTAGACTCAAGACCTGCATTTTGAGCCATCCACGTGTTGCTGCAACCTTGCATTGTTGCAATACCGCAGTACCCTGGGACCTCAAGCCATCGTGCGTTGCATGGTCTTTCGAATTCCGAATCTCACTGAAACTTCGTGGGCATCCTGGTGGATCTCCAGAGACACAAATCAAGTCCAAAACCCCCCCTCAAAAGAGTGCTGGACCTTTAAAATGAAGAGAATTCAACCGCGATTTTCTGTCTTCTTCTATGCTCCTTGAAAAGGCACCAAATCTGCAGAATCGCATTCAGCCGTGAGGGAAACCTTGCCTAGAGCCCTCTTCATTGATCCCTGCTACAAAGTCCCTTCTGAGGTCTTGTTCTCAGTCTCCATGACAAGGAATCCATTAACTGGGTATTTGGCTGCAGACCCTCAAGTTCTCCTGCTGCAAAATCTTTTCAATGCTGAGGTACTGTGTTGGCTTGGGTATGTACTTACCTTAAGCCTGTTATGATTTATGTGTAGTTATGTGGTGTTGTCTGTGATCGGGTGGTCGCTCGCCCAGTGCACCCAGTCCAACTGCAAGGGACCTGCGAGGGTGTCTTCTGCGAAGCCCCTGGACCCTCTTCTAACTCTAAACTAAAGTACTTACCTGTTTGCCCAGTTTTCCTAAGGAAACTCTGACTTTTGCTACTAAAGAACCTATTTTGACACTGCCTGTTGGTCACTAGTCCTAGTGACCCCCCTTCTGCCACTGAGAACACTCATGCTCCAAGAATAAGGGACAGACTGTCAAGGGATTGGGACTTCTGCCTAAAAATGAAAAAACATGTTTCAAAGTTACTTACTTGTAAAGAGTTGGTTGGTAACTGTAATTCTAAGAGTGAACAGTTACAAAAGTTCTTACTGATCTTGAATATGTGATGCACTATTCCTAAAAGTATGGTTAACATCTTTTCTTCCTTAGCAACTGTTTTGCAAGTCTAATAGAAAGTAGATGTGAGGGTATTTTACTCTCATGTGATTAGGTTGTGCCTCTTCCCAAAAGTAAAGTGTTGGTGTCACCAGATTATTCCTGCAGGGTAATTGCATGAGCGTCCCCCAACTGTTGGTATCACCAGATTAGTCCCTTAAGGATAATTGTATGAGTGCCCCCCAACTGGGTCTTGCTTTTCCTGACTTGCTGCTAGCCTGTACTTAATAAGTCTGTGTTAGGTTGTTGCCTACCTAGAATAACTATTTAGTAAAGTGTGACATTGGGTTTTACTTTCCACCTTCATTGTGAGGTTAAACAAAGTATGTGGTTTTTACTTACCTTGTGTTAGCTGTGTGCCATCCAAATGAAGTTACAAGAGTTACTGCTTACCTCAATCTAGGGTTCCCTGATTTCAAAAGCATCTGTAATTGTATATTACATCCTTAGGTTTTTACTTACCTAGTATAACTGTGTGTTATAGCAAAAGTAGTTATAGGTTTTTACTGCACCTAGAATAACTGTGGCTGATTATTACTCAGCTCTCCCATGCTTCAGACACCGGCACTCAATTATACTAGTATATTCATACTGTAACGTTGTTGTATTGTCCTACGGCTATCTCGTTATGCCTCCAACACCTGGCATTAACTGTATAAGCATTTTCAGACTACAATGTCATTGAACTGTTCTTCTGCTTATTTTGTGTGTGTCACTGTAACCAAGTTCTCAAGTATCCTTGTAATGTTTGCGCCCGGTAACCTGCGGGTTTGGTTTTGCGCTATAATAAACAAACAAACAAACAAACAAACAAACAAGTGTTTCACTATCCACCAAAAGAATATTGTCCAGTTGACTGCTTATGTGATTTGTTACTGAGAGTCCTTGTACAACTGGTAGGGTCTACTGCCCTTGCATTACTGATTGTAATTGTAAAAAGTAACCATTGGTTTATACTCCCCAAGAATAGGCTTGACCTATACTGAATGTGTATGAAAAGGTTTTGACTTCCCTAGAACTACTGTTAGGTGTTCCAAATAAGGTCTATACTTGGGTCTGTGTACTTTCAAGTATAGTGTTGTGTTTTTATACTGTGATTTCATATAATGTGTTGGTACGTACATAGCCCTTAGTTGGACTTCAGAAAAACTGTCCTAACAGTAGGGTGGATGTCGATTGAGTTAGGGTAGTGTGGGTCAAGAGAGTTGGAGTATGGTGGGTGGGCAGGGGGCAAGAGAGTTTGGGTAGGGTGTGTGGGTGAGGTTCGAGAGAGTAGGGATAGGGTGGGTGGGTGTTGAGTGCCTGCAAGCAGGGTGGGTGGGGGTCAAGTGAGTGGCAGTAGAGTGGGTGGGTAGGGGTCGAGAGAGTGGTGGGTGGGTGGAGATTGAGAGAATAGAGTTGGTGGGTGTTGAGAGAGTGGGGGTGGGTAGGGGTCAAGAGGGTGGGCAGGTAGGGGTCTAGAGAGTGGGTGTGGGTGGGTTAGGCTAGTGGGTATGAGAGTAGAGGGTGGGGGAGAGAGAGTGGCAGGTGGGTCAATGGGTGTCAAGCTCGGTGGGTGGGGGTCGGGTGAGTGGCAGTAGAGTGGGTGGGTAGGGGTCGAGAGAGTGGGGGTAAGGTGGGTGGGTCAGGGTCAAGAGAGAGGTGGGTGAGTGCAAATTGAGAGAATGGGGTGGGTGGGTCTCGAGAGAATGGGGTGTAGGTAGGGGTCAAGAGGGTGGGCAGGTGAGGGTCGAGAAAGTGGGGGTGGATGGGTTGGGCTCAAGAGGGTGGTGGGTGGAGGTTGAGGGAGTGGTGAGTGAGGGTCAAGAGAGTGGTGGGTTGGTAGGTGTGGGGGTGAGAGAGTGGAAGGTGGGGTTTGAGAGAGGGGTGGGTGGGTGGGTGGATGGGTGTCATGAGAGTGGGGTGGGTGGGTGTTGAGAGTGAGGCTAGGGTGGGTGGTTGGGGACGAGAGTGAGGGTAGTGTGGGTAGGAGAAGCTCAAGAGAGTGGGGATAGTGTGGGTCGAGAGAGTTGGGGTAGGGTGGGTTGGTGGGGGCCAAGGAAATTTGGGTAGGGTGTGAATTGAGTGGTGGCAGGGTGGGGGTTGAGAGAGTTGGGGCAGGGTGGGTGGGTGGTGGTTGAGAGAGTTGGGGCAGGGTGGGAGGGGGTTGAGAGAGTTGGGGTAAGGTAGGTGGGTGGGGGTTGAGAGAGTTGGGGTAGGGTTGGTCGGTGGGGGTTGAGAGAGTTTGCATATGGTGGGTGGGTGAGGGTGGGGAGAGTGGGGGTAGGGTGGGTGTCAATTGAGTGGAGTAGTGTGGGTTGAGAGAGTTGGAGTAGGTTGGATGGGCAGGCATCAAGAGTTTGGATAGGGTGTATGAGTGACAGTGGGGGTGGGTGGGTTTTGGCTCAAGAGAGTGGTGGGTGGGTAGGTGGTGGGTATGAGAGTAGAGGGAGGGGGAGAGAGAGTGGCAGGTGGGTCAATGGGTTTCAAGAGAGTGAGTGGGGGTGCATGGGCGTCAAGAGTGGGGATAGGGTGGGTGGTTTTTGAAAGAGTGGGGATGGGTGGGTGTCAAGCAAGTGGGGTTTAAGGGAGTAGTGGGTGGGTTGGGGTCAAGAGGGTGAGGGTGGGTGTGTGGGTGTTGAGAGAGTGGGGGTGGATTGGTGGGGGTTGAGAGAGCAGGAGGTGGAGTCAAGAGTTGGGGTCAGATTGGAAGTTGGGGATCAAGAGTGGGGTAGGGTGGGCAGGTGGGGTTTGTATGAGTGGATGTAGGGCAGGAGGGTTTCAAGAGAATGGGGTAGTGTGGGTCAAAAGAGTTTGGGTAGGGTGGGTGGGCGGGCATCGAGAGAGTTTGGATAGGGTGGGTGGATGAGGGTCGAGAGAGTAGGGGTAGGGTGGGTGTCAAGTGAGTGGCGGTAAGTTGGGTGGGTAGGGGTCGAGTAAGTGGCAGTAGGGTTGATGGGTAGGGGTGAGTGAAGTAAGGTGGGTGGGGGTCAAGAAAGTGGGGGTAAGGTGGTTGGGTCAGGGTCAAGAGAGTGGTGGGTGGGTGGTGATTGAGAGAATGGGTATGGGTGGGTGTCGAGAGTAGGGGGTGGGTAGGGCTCAAGGGGGTAGATAGGTGTGGGTCAAGAGAGTGGGGTAGGTGGGTTGCACTCAAGAGAGTAGTGGGTGTGGACTGAGCGAGTGGTGGGAAGGTGGGGTGTGAGAGAGTGGCCAGAGTGAGGGTAGTGTGGGTGGGTCGGGATTGAGAGAGTGGGGTAGGCTGCATAGAGGTAGATAGAGTGGGGTATGGGTGGGGGTCAAGAGTGGGTATAGGGTGGGTGAGGGTCAAGAGAGCGGTGAGCGGGGATCGAGAGGGTGTGTGTAGATGGGTGAGGGTTGGTAGAGTGGGGGTGGGTGAGGGTTGAGAGAGAGGGGTTGGGTGTAGTTGAGATTGGGGTCGGGTGGGTGGTTGGGGATCAAGAGTGGGTTAGGTTGTGTGGGTTGGAAGAGTGGCGATATGGCAGGTGGGAGGGGCTCAAGAGAGTGGAGGTAGTGTGGGTCGAGAGAGTTGGGGTAGGGTGGAAGGGGGGTATTGAGAAAGAAGGTGGGATCAAGAGAGTGGTGGGTGGATGTTGAAAGAGTGGGGGTGGATGGGGCTCAAGAGAGTAGGGGATGGGTATAGGTTAAGAGAGTGGGGGTAGGAGTCGAGAGTGATGAGTGGGTGGGGGTCAAGAGATTGGGGGTGGGTGGGTGTTTGTGGAGAGAGTGGGGGTGGGTGGATGGTGGTTGATAGAGTGGGGGTAGGGTGGGTGAGGGTTTAGAGAGTGGGGGTATGGTGGGTGGGGGTTGAGAGAGTGGGTGTACAGTGGGAGGTGCTGGATGAGGTTATGGGTTTAGGTTGGGTGGATGGGGGTCAAGAGAGTGGGGCAAAGGTGGGTGGGTAGGAGTGGAGAGAGTGGGGGTTGGGTGGGGGCAAGAGAGTGATGGCCAGTTGGCGTCAAGAGAGTTGGGTCAGGTTGAGTGGGGGTGGTGAATGTGGGAGTAGGATGGGTGGCATTTGAGATACTGGGGATAGGGTGTGTGGGTTGGGGTCGAGAGAGTGAGGGTAAGGTGGGTGAATAGGGGTGGAGAGAGTGGGGGTAGGTTAGGTGGGTGTGGGTCAACAGAGTGGGATTATGGCAGGTTGGGGTTGAGATAGTGGGGAGTAGGGTGGGTGGAGGGGGTAAAGAGCTTGGGAATAGGGTGGGTGGGGGATGCAGTCAGGAGCATGAGGGTAGGGTGGGTGATTGGGGCCAAGGGAGTTGGGACTCTAGTGGGTCAGTGGGGGTCACGAGAGTAGGTGTTAGGGTGGGTGGGTGTCAATTATGGGGGCAGGGTGGGTGGGGTTAAGGGATCGGGGGATGGGGTTGGTGAGTAGGGATAGAGAGTGGGGAGTAGGGTGTGTAGGGGCTCAGGAGCATGGGGGTAGGGTGGATGGTAGTCAAGAGAGTTGGGGCTCTGGTAGGTGGGTTGGGGTAAAGAGAGTTGGAGCTCTGGTAGGTGGGTCAGGGTCAAGAGATCAGATGCTAGAGTGGGTGGGTGGGGGTCAAGAGAGTTGTCAGTCTGCTGAGTGATGGTCAAGAGAAGGAGTTGGGGGATAGGAAGGGCTCAAGGGAGTGGGGAGTAGGGTGGGCGGGTATGGGTTGAGAGATTGGGGAGAAGGATGGGTGGGTTTAGGTTGAGAAAGTGGAGAGTAAGGTGGGAGGGTGATTGTAGAGAAAGTGGGTTGGTGAAGAGAGTGAGTAAGGGTTGGGTGGGTGGGTGGGTGGGTGTAGAGAGAGTGGTAGAGGATGGGGTCGAGAAAGTTAGGGGTGGAGAAAGTAGGGTTTGCATGGGAGTGTAGAGAGTTGGTTTGGAGAGAGTGAGGGGTGGGGTGGAGAGAGTGGGGAGTATGGTGGGCAGGGGTTAAGAGTGGAAGTAGGAAGGGTAGGAACGGGTTGGGAGAATGGGGAGCAGGGCATGCAGGTACAGGTTGAGAGTGGCAATTATGGTGTGTGAGTGGGGGTTGAGAAGGTGGGGTATAGGGTGGGTGGGTATTGAGAGTGTGTAGAGTAGGGTGGGTGGGTGCAGGTCAAGAAAATGGGGAGAAGAGTGGGTGGTTGGGGCTCCAGAAATGGGGAGTAAGGTGGGAGGATGGTGTTGGAGATAGTGGGTTGGTGGAGAGAATGAGTGGGGGTTGGGTTGGTAGGTTGCCTTGGAGACTGTGGGGGTAGCTGGAGGTGGGGAGATTGGGGGTGGATGGGGTGGAGGTGTTGGAGTAGATAGAGTGGAGGGTGGGTGGGAGTGTAGAGAGTTGGTGTGGAGAGAGTGGGGGTGGGTGGGGTTGGAGAGAGTTGTGTATCAGTGGGTGGTGGTTGAGAGAGTGGTGGTGGGTGGGTCAAGAGAGTGGGGGTTGGGTGGGTGGGGCTCAAGAGAGTGGAGGGTGGAAGGGTTGGTGGGGGTCAAGAGTGTGGTGGTGGGTGGGTGTCAAGAGAGTAGGGCTGGATGGGGGTTGAAAGTGTGGACAGTGGGTGGGTGGGGGTCAAGAGAGTGAGGGGCTGGTGGGTGGGGGTCAAGAGATTGGGGGTAGGTGGGTGTGGGTCAAGAAAGTAGTAGGTGGGGGTCGATAGGTGGTGGGGTTGTAGGTTAGGGGTCAAGAGTGTGGTGGGTGGATGAGGGTCAAGAGATTGGTGGTTGGGTGGGCATCAAGAGAGTGAGGGTGGGTGCATCAGTATCAAGAGAGTCGTGGTGGATGGGTGGTTGTCGAGAGAGTGGGTTCTGGGTGGGGGTTGAGAGAGTGGGTAGTGGGAGGGTGGGGATCAAAAATGGGCTGGGGTGGGTGGGAGGGGGTCAAGAGTGTGGTTGTAGGTTGGATCAGAGGGGTTCCAAAGAGTGGGGGAAGGGTGGGTAGGAGGGGGGCAAGAGAGTGGCAGTTGTGTGGATGGGGGTCAAGAGAGTTGGGGTAGGGTAGGTGGGGGTCAAGAGAGTTGGTGTAGGTTGGGTGTGTGGGGTAGGGTGTGTGGCTGTCAAGTGAGTGGCAGTAGGCTAGGTGAGCAGGGGCCAAGTGAGTTGCAGTAGGGGGGTGGGTAGGGGTTGAGAGAGTGGGGTAAGGTGGGTAGGGGTTGAGAGCTTGGGGGTAATATGGGTGGGTGGGGTTGGGCATGTGGGGGTCGAGTGAGTGGGGGTAAGGTGGGTGGGTGTGGGTCGAGAAAGCTGAAGCTCGGGTAGGTGGAGGTTGAGTAACTGACCAACAAGCCTGACAATATCTATCAGGTCGGCAAGCATGCCTGCCCTCCAAGGACCCTGTCTGAACTGTTACTTTCCAAGAACCTTATCTGTAATGAGATTAACATGAATGTATTCTAAGGAGAATATTATAATTGTATTAGAAAAAAGAATATTATTATCGAATGGGATTTACCGCGACTAAGTCTTCATCTTCTCCATATCGGGCATCCAACAGTTTTTCGTGTCTTCTAACTAGCTCTTCGCACACAGTAAAGTAGAAAATTGCCTATAAAACAAAAATGATATAACAGTCAGAGTCATGCTACATCTGTTAACTAATTCAAATGATTTTATTTTTTTTAAAGTTGTTTTTATTGCATTTTTAGGATCAACACGAAAGAAAAAAAAAAAACAGTGGGACTTTCAACATTGTCCCTTCCCCTTCCCTTCCTCCCCCCTCAATCCCCCAGCACCGGCTGATGAATGTTTATCACATTAACGGTATGTCCTTAGAATTTGTCCCTTCATGTAAACCTGTCCAGGATTCTGATTTTGTGTGGGCACCACTGTAGCATGTAATCACTTTGTAGGTAATCTAGCACCAGCCCCCAGTCTGTTAGGAAGTTTTGCCGGGTCCCTTGGATGTTATATGTAATGCGCTCCATTGCTATGAATAGCCAAACACTCTGTAGCCATTCGATCATCGACGGCAGTGATTTCTGTTTCCATCTTTGGGCTATTGTTAGCCAGGCGGCGATAAGGAGGCCCATGAAGTTTCTCTTCTGAGTCTTTGTCATCGTCCTGTCTCGAGGGTCCCACCTGCCGCACATCCAAACCTCTTCTTTTAGGAGTTCTGCTGCTTTAAATATCCTTTGTATGTGGGTTTTTATCTCTGACCAGAAGTCCTGTAGTTTCGGGCAGTTCCACCAAATATATTTCCATGTACCCTTGCATCACAGTCCTCACAGCATTTGTTTTGTTTAGTGTTGTACATTCTTTCTGGAGTGTAATTCCATTGGATCATTATCTTTGTCCAAGCTTCTCTCATCTGGATCGCCCGTGTCCATTTAGGGATTATTTGCCAGACGCATTCCCACTGGTCTCTCGAGATCTCTCTCCCCAAAGTTATTTCCCATCTCTTCATGTAGTGCCATTTTGTTTCTTCCGCCTGGGCATTTATGAATTTTTACATTGTAGAGACTAATTTTCTGTCTCCTGTATGTGCATTAATAAAGGCCTCGAATGGGGTGAGATCTCTTGTTGCCACCTGTATTATCCTTAGGGTGGAGAGCAAGTGATGAAGTTGTTCATATTTGAATCTTTCTTTTTCTGTGAGACCGATGAGTGTGCAGCATTCCATGAATGTTCTGATCTGTTGATCTTTGTACATGTCCCCCCCTTTTGTGCAATCGGATTCTATCCATTCTTGGGACATTCCTTTCTCTGTGCCCGGTTGGAATTCCGGGTTCTCAAACATCAGCATGAAGGGAGCCGGATTTATAGTTAGTGTTTCTTTTTTTGTCGCCCTGTTCCATATTTCCAGTACTGCACTCATGATCTCCCTTATGCTGACATTTGGGTGTCTGTGTTCCGGGCTGATCCACAACAGCTGCTGTAAGATTTTCCTTGCCACCGCCCTGTTTTGTGCTCCCCATATCTTCTCTGAATTGTTGGGGCTCCATTCTTTCAAGACCCACAGTTGTGCTGCCTCATGATATTTTCGGAAATGTAGGAGTGCCATGCCTCCCTTGATCTTTGGGGCTGTTAGTGCCATGTTGGAGAGTCTCTGTGTTTTATTCTGCCAAATGTATTTGTTTATCAATTTGGCTAGTGATTTGAAGAACGTGGGAGGGATTCTCATAGGTAGGGCCTGGAAGTAGTGTAATAGTCTGGGCAGGATTGTCATTTTTATAACTGTAATTCTGCCCCACCATGAGATTGAGAGTGGGTTCCAGCTGTCCACATTTTTCCTTACCTTGGCTAACAGATTTGGGTAATTCCCTGCGTATAGGCCTTTGATCAAATTGGTGAGCATGACCCCCAGATATCTGATCCTCTCACCCGCCACTCGGAGTTGCTCGCTTCTGGATTTCCAGTTTGTCTCCCGCCAAAGCCATTAGCCACAGAATTCTGACTGTTTATCTTTAGATCCAAGACACTTCCATAAACTTCTATTGTTTGAATGAGAGGGGGTAGTTTATCTGCCGGTTCCGCAAGGACAATCAGCATGTCCTCCACGTATGCTGCTGTTTTATGGGTTATTCCTCCCATTGTGATGCCTTTGATTTCGTGGGTATTCCTTTTTTTCGTCAACAGCGGGTCCAGGAATACTGCGTATAGGAGTGGGGAGAGGGGACATCTCTGCTTTGTACCTCTTTCTATTCTTATTTTGTCTGAGAGTTCCCCATTCACCGCGATTCTATCTCTGGGTGAGTTGTAGTTGGCCGGTATCATGTTGATAAATGTTTCGCTGAGGTCTAGTTTCTCCAGAATATGGAAGAGTATGGACCACTCCACTCGGCAAACGCCTTTTCCGCGTCCATCACCAGCAATGCCGCTGGGGTGTTTGTGAACTCCACCTTCTCGCTCAGATGGGTGATTCTTCTAATGTTGTCCTGCATTGTCCTATTGGGGATGAACCCTGACTGATCCTGGTGTATCAGTTTGGGAAGGAGGGGCGTACGTCTGTTGGCTAAGATTTTGGTATATAGTTTTGTATATAGGTTTATTAGAGCAATGGGTCGATATGCGCCTGGTAACTCCGGGTTTTTCCCTTTCTTGTGGAAGACCAGAATTTATGCCTCATTCATTCAGCTTGTGATGTTGGCCGAGTCCACAAAGATGTTGAAGAGCTCTGTGAGGACTGGACTTAGGCAACCCTCGTAGGTTTTATAGAAGGTGGCTGTATAGCCAACCGGTCCCTGGGCTTTGTTTTTTGGCAAGTCCCTGATCGCCTTTGTAACTTCCTCTACCGTTATTGGTGCGTTGAGTGATGATTTCTTCTCTGGTGTAATGGTTGGGAGCTTCATATCTTTTAAGTAATTTGTCTGGTCTATCTCTTTTGGTTTGTCTGATTTATATAATTTTTGGTAGTAGTCTCTGAATATATCTTTTATGTCCTTCGATTGAGTTCTTATTTGGTCGTTGTTATCTCTCAAGGCCTTCACTGTTTGCCTTTGTAGCTTGCCTTTCAGCTGTCTCACCAGGAGTTTGTCTGCTTTGTTTGCCTTCACTGCATACCACTGTTTCATGTGGAGTAATTGGTTCTCTGCTCTTTTGGTAAGGATGGCTTCCAACTGACCCTGTAAATGTATGTACACTCCCTTTACTTTCTGGGTGTGTTTCTTTGTCATTTCCTCTCTTATCTTCGCTAAGTTGTTTTCTAGTTCTTTCCATTTTCAGGATTGTCTGTACTTCTGTGCTTTAAGTGGATCAAGTGTCCTCTCATTACTATTTGTAGGCTTCCCAAATTGTGGCATTCGCCATTTCCGGGGTGTTGTTTTGTTCGAAATAATCTGCTATCTAACCTCTGATTGTCTCTCGCATAACGGGGTCTTGCACGACTTCTCTTGGAAGGGTCCATCGCCATAGGGCGGATTATTTGTGGATGGCGGGTAGCGACATCCAAATAGGGGCATGATCCAATATCGAAATGGGGCCCGTCTCTACTTCTTGTATCTCTCCTAGGAGGCTCACCGATGCCCAAATATAGTCGATTCTGGAGCTTGTGCCGTGCACATGATAGTGATATGTGTATCCCGGTGACAAGCCTCTGATTTTCCGCCAAACATCTTCTAGCGCAAGTTTTTGCATGGCGTTCTTTAATGATTGTGTCGGGGATCCCTGGTGTGAGAGATTGGGGTTCAATTGGTCTTCTCTGGGATTCCAGGTCAAATTGAAATCCCCGGTCAGAATCATCTCTTCTTGTGAGAAATTTTCCAATTTGTTCAAAGTATCTTTCATGTAGCTGTCCTGGCCCGTGTTTGGAGTGTGGAATGTTGCGAGAGTCAGTGGTCGATTCTCGATTTGAATTTTGGCTGCAAGGAGTCTACCTTGCTTATCTTCTAGGGTTTCTCGAATTTGTACATTATGCGTGTCGGCGAATGCAATCAGCACCTTTTTTCCTTTCCCCGTTGTTTGCATGGATTATCCGATTGTAACCTTTCAGTTGGATTTTCCCTTTATCCTTTTTCTGTATGTTTGTCTCTTGTAGCATAATAATGTCATATTTCCCCTGCCTTAGCTGGTGTTCCACTTTTTTTCTTTTGACTGGGGAGTTTAGGCCTCTGATGTTATGTGTAAGGATTTTCAGCCCCATCCTGTTGTGTGTCTTTTCATATTTCGATGACTCCTTGTGGTTTATTTACTGTTGATTTTTTGCTGTGTGCTGGCGAGTTTCCTTTTACCTCTCTGTGCTTGCTCCTTATCCTCTTTCCTTATTCTTTCCCTCCCCCCATTGTGTCTCCCAACTTCCCCCCTTCCTCCTCCCTTCCCCTTGTAACGTCCCTGAGGAGGGCTCTGGGCCCTATGATCGCTTGGGCGTGTTGCCCTTTGCGCCATGCCCTCTTAACTCAGGAGTAACAATGGCGTAAGGAGTCCTAAACCTCACCAAGTGTCTCTTAGAATTCCTGTGTGTTCCCAGCTTGCTGCCGCTGTGAGTCTGCCATTGATTGCGTCTTAATTATAGTCTTTCTGATTGAGCTCTGGTGTTCGTTGTTCTAATTGTGTGCTCAGGTTTGCGCCCGTTATTTGTGGCTAGATGACTTTGTGGTGCGTCTAGATTTTGCATTTGTAGTGGTTCAGTTTCTTGGGCTTCTTTTCCCTTGGATGGGTTCCCTGCCGTTGGTTTGGGATCCAGCCTTCTCCTAAAGATTCATGATCCGCTCGCCTTCCTCGCACGTGGTAATCCTCTGTTGTTTCCCCTGCCATGAGAATAATAGGCTGAAGGGGAACGTCCATTTATATCGAATTTGCCTTATAACGAACATGCTGTTGTGTTTCTTCCTCTAAATTCTGCACCGTTTTCTCTAGGATGTCTGTGTGTTCCTCCAGATTCCCTATATCTATTTTCAGCTCCCGCACCGCCTGCTTCATTTCTCCCTTCATCGCCTTGAATTGGGTGTGTATGGAGGCGAAGAATTGTTCTTGGAATTCTTTAAACCATTCTTTCATGTCTTCTTTGGTGGTCATGTCTGTACTGTTTTCCACCCCGTGGTCTCCTTCTCTTTCTCGTTTTGCGTGGAGATCTTTCTGGCTTGTTGATGCGTTTGCACCCCAGAGACGTTCCAAGTTCTGGTCTTGTTTCTGTTTGGTGGTCGTGGCTTGTGCTTGCCTGCCCCTGGATTTGGACATGTGTGCTAACCCGGTAAGTTTGAGATCTGTTGGCTTTGGTTATGTCTCGAAGTGCTTTTATGGGCCTCTCTCTGTTTTGCGGCGGGAATGTCATCCCCCCTGCCACTTGAGGTCCACTCGAGGGATTGTTCTGGTTGCGTCTATCATGGGGAGATTATACCTGTGCAGCGTTTGCACCTGGTGGCTTTGAGCTCCTTGAGATATTGGGGCCTCTGGCGCTTGTCCCCGTTTCTTTGGCCCCAGCGCGTGCTTTTGTGTGTGAGCTAGTGGTGGCTACTTGTTCCCGTGAGGGCCTTACTTGATTGTATGTGAGTTGCACACCTGGTACTCTGCTGGGTCTATGTTGTGCTGGGTGGGCAGTCCCTCTTCCGCCCATCCGAGAGATTCCGTGCCAGTTGGCGGTAGGCGTACGGATCTGCGTCTTTTTTTTCCCCCTGGAATGGCTGGCTTCTCTCTCCTTTCCCCCACCCAGTCACCTTGTTGTGATGGACTATGCGGGTGTCTGTTGCCCTTGCTCCTTTGCTCCTGGCAAGGGCATCTGGGTGTGGGCTTGTGGTGACCTCTCGGCTCCTTTGGAGGCCGCTCTTGTTTGCCCCTGTATCCCACTCCTGGAGGCCCCGCTTGATTTTTGCTTTTGGCTGGGGGGTGGGCGGATCCTCCTTTTTTAATTTACTTATATATATTACATGGCCACGGTAGTGGCCATGTAGTTATGGTTAAGTTGGTGTTTCCATAGGAAGAGCACTTTCTGGGCGGCTTATAACTTCCCTCCCCCTGGACGAATCCTCACCAAACTTTGCAAAAAAAGTATATGGCCCACTCTGAATTTTTTTGCAAAGTTTGGTGAGGATTCGTCCAGGGGGGGCGAAGTTATAGGGGGGTCCCAAAACTTTTTTTTTCCCACAGACTGAATGGGAAAACATTTTTGCTCGCACCTACAGCCCAAACCGCTGAACGGATTTTCACCAAATTTGGACCAGGAGCAGCGGCTTGGTCTCGAAAGTGTGCTTTTGCAAATTTGGTGAAAATCCGTCCAGTAGTTCTTTTTTAAATGACCAAAAAGTAGGTCAGAACATTTTTTGTGATATCTGTGTTCGCTTTGCGTCACACTTCCCTGTTCGCTCTGCGGACAGGACGGTGATTGGGCAAGCAGCTTGCGTGATGTCCGCGAACATCTGACATGCTTTTCTATTGGCTGCCGTGAAGCATGCAATGCGTCTATTTTCAGAGATGCCCGCCATCTTTGTTTATCAGAGCAGGATCTGCTGCCTGCACAGTGTAGATGTGGGCTGCATCGGCCACGAAAAGGCGGTGGGGCACAGGCCCTTGTGTCTCTCTCTTGTTCCCTCCACCCCGCGCTCATGGCCTGTGTCTCCCATGTTCCCCCACCTCGCTGATTCTCCGTGTTTCTCCTACCCCCCGCTCATGCTCTGTTTCTCTTTCCCGTTCCCCCCGCTCATGCCCTGTGTGTCTCTCCCCTTCCCCCCACCCCCGCTCATGCCCCGTGTGTCTTCCTCCTTTCCCCCACCCCTCGCTCATGCCCTGTGTGTCTCCCCTTCCCCCCACCCTCTGCTCATGCCTTGTGTGTCTCTCCCCTTCCCCCCACAACCCGCTCATGCCCCGTGTATCTCTCCCTTTCCCCCTAGCCCCCGCTCATACCCTGTGTCTCCCTACTGTTCCCCCACCGCCCGCTCATGCCCCGTGTCTCTCTCCCCTTCCCCCCACCCCCACTCATGCCCCGTGTCTCTCTCTCCTTCCCTCTGTCCCCTGCTCATGCCCCGTGTGTCTCCCTCCTTTCCCCCACCCCTCGCTCATGCCCCGTGTGTCCCTTCCCTTTCCCCCACCCCCACACTCATGCCCCGTGTGTCGCTCCCCTTCCCCCACCCCCGCTCATGCCCCGTGTGTCTCTCCCTTTCCCCCTACCCCCGCTCATACCCTGTGTCTCACTACTGTTCCCCCACCGCCATGCTCATGCCCCGTGTGTCTCTCCCCTTCCCCCCACCCCCCGCTCATGCCCTGTGTGTCTCTCCCTTTCCCCCTACCCCCCGCTCATACCCTGTGTCTCACTACTGTACCCCCCACCTCCGGCTCATGCCCCGTGTCTCTCTCCCCTTCCCCCCACCCCCCGCTCATGCCCCGTGTCTCTCTCCCCTTCCCCAACCCCCTACTCATGCCCCGTGTATCTATCCCCTTCCCCCCCAGCCCCTGCTCATGCCCCGTGTGTCTCACCCCTTCCCCCCACCCCCGCTCATACCCCGTGTGTCTCTCCCCTTCCCCCCACCCCGCACATACCCCATGTCTCCCTACTGTTCCCCCACCCCCCGCTCATGCCCCATGTGTCTCTCCCCTTCCCCCCACCCCCGCTCATGCCCCGTGTGTCTCACCCCTTCTGCCCCACCCCCGCTCATGCCCCGTGTGTCTCACCCCTTCCCCCCCACTCCCCGCTCATACCCCGTGTCTCTCTACTGTTCCTCCCACCCCCGCTCATGCCCGTGTCTCTCTCCCCTTCCCCCTCACCCCCCGCTCATGCCCCGTGTCTCTCTCCCCTTCCCCCCACCCCCTGCTCATGCCCCGTGTCTCTCTCCCCTTCCCCCACCCCCCGCTCATTCCCCGTTTCTCTCTCCCCTTCCCCCCACCCCTCGCTTATGCCCTGTGTGTCTCTCCCCTTCCCACCGACCCCCCGCTCATGCCCCGTGTCTCCCTACTGTTCCCCCCACCCATGCCTGTGTCTCTCTCCCCTTCCCCCCACCCCCCGCTCATGCCCCGTGTGTCTCTCCCCTTCCCTGTGTCTCTCCCCTTCCCCCATCCCCCGCTAATGCCCCGTGTGTCTCTCCCCTTCCCCCCCACACCCTGCTCATGCCCCGTGTGTCTCTCCCCTTCCCCCACCCCCTGCTCATGCCCCGTGTCTCCCTCCTTTCCCTCACCGCCCGCTCATGCCCCGTGTGTCTCTCCCCTAACCCCCCCACCCCCTGCTAATGCCCCGTGTGTCTCACCCCTTCCCCCCACCCCCGCTCATACCCCGTGTGTCTCTCCCCTTCCCCCCACCCCGCACATACCCCATGTCTCCCTACTGTTCCCCCACCCCCCGCTCATGCCCCATGTGTCTCTCCCCTTCCCCCCACCCCCGCTCATGCCCCGTGTGTCTCACCCCTTCTGCCCCACCCCCGCTCATGCCCCGTGTGTCTCACCCCTTCCCCCCCACTCCCCGCTCATACCCCGTGTCTCTCTACTGTTCCTCCCACCCCCGCTCATGCCCGTGTCTCTCTCCCCTTCCCCCTCACCCCCCGCTCATGCCCCGTGTCTCTCTCCCCTTCCCCCCACCCCCTGCTCATGCCCCGTGTCTCTCTCCCCTTCCCCCACCCCCCGCTCATTCCCCGTGTCTCTCTCCCCTTCCCCCCACCCCTCGCTTATGCCCTGTGTGTCTCTCCCCTTCCCACCGACCCCCCGCTCATGCCCCGTGTCTCCCTACTGTTCCCCCCACCCATGCCTGTGTCTCTCTCCCCTTCCCCCCACCCCCCGCTCATGCCCCGTGTGTCTCTCCCCTTCCCTGTGTCTCTCCCCTTCCCCCATCCCCCGCTAATGCCCCGTGTGTCTCTCCCCTTCCCCCCCACCCCCTGCTCATGCCCCGTGTGTCTCTCCCCTTCCCCCACCCCCTGCTCATGCCCCGTGTCTCCCTCCTTTCCCTCACCGCCCGCTCATGCCCCGTGTGTCTCTCCCCTAACCCCCCCACCCCCTGCTAATGCCCCGTGTGTCTCTCCCCTTCCCCCCAGCCCCCGCTCATGCCCCGTGTCTCTCTCCCCTTCCCCCTCACCCCCGCTAATGCCCCGACTCTCTCCAATCCCCCCACCCTTCGCTCATGCCCCGTGTCTCTCCTCTTCCCCCACCCCCTGCTCATGCCCCCTGTCTCTCGCCCCTTCCCCCCACCCCCCGCTCATGCCCTGTGTGTCTCACCCCTCCCCCCACCCCCGCTCACACCCCGTGTGTCTCTCCCCTTCCCCCCCACCCCCCGCTCATGCCTCGTGTGTCTCTCCCCTTCCCCCCTTCCCCCGCTCATTCCCCATGTGCTCCCCCCTTCCTCCCACCCCCGCGCATGCCCCGTGTCTCTCTCCCCTTCCCCCCACCCCCCGCTCATGCCCCGTGTGTCTCTCCCCTTCCCCCCACCCCCCGCTCATGCCCTGTGTCTCCCTCCTTTCCCCCACCCCCTGCTCATGCCCCGTGTCTCCCTCCTTTCCCCCCACCACTGCTCATGCCCCGTGTGTCTCTCCCCTTCCTCCCCATCCCCTGCTCATGCCCTGTGTGTCTCACCCCTTCCCCCCCACCCCCGCTCATGCCCCGTGTGTCTCTCCCCTTCCCCCTACCCCCGCTCATTCCCCATGAGTCTCTCCCCTTCCTCCCACCCCCGCCCATGCCCCGTGTCTCTCTCCCCTTCCCCCCACTCCCCGCTCATGCCCCGTGTGTCTCTCCCCTTCCCCCCCACCCCCCGCTCATACCCTGTGTCTCCCTCCTTTCCCCCCACCCCCTGCCCCGTGTCTCCCTCCTTTCCCCCCACCCCCTGCCCCGTGTCTCCCTCCTTTCCCCCCACCCCTGCTCATGCCCCGTGTGTCTCTCCCTTCCTCCCCATCATCTGCTCATGCCCCGTGTCTCTCTCCACTTCCCCCCACCCCCCGCACATGCCCTGTGTCTCCCCTGTTCCCCCCAATCCCCACTCATGCCCTGTGTCTCCCCTGTTCCCCCCACTCATGCCCCGTGTCTCCCCTGTTCCCCCCTCCCCCCGCTCATGACCTGTCTCCCCTGTGTTACCCCCCACCCCCAGCTCATGCCCCGTGTCTCCCTTGTGTTACCCCCCACCCCCCGCTCATGCCCCGTGTCTCCCTTGTGTTACCCCCCCACCCCCGCTCATGCCCCATGTCTCCCTTGTGTTACTCCCGCTCATGCCCTGTGTCTCCCTCCTTTCCCCCCACCCCCCGCTCATGCTCCGTGTGTCTCCCCCTCGCCCCCACCACCTGCTCATGCCCCGTGTGTCTCTCCCCTTCCTCCCCACCCCCGCTCATGCCCCATAAGTCTCTCCCCTTCCCCCCCACCCCCGCTCATGCCCATGTCTCTCTCCCCTTCCCCACCACCCCCCGCTCATGCTGGTGTCTCCCCTGTTCCCCCACCCCCGCTCATGCCCCGTGTCTCTCTCCTATTCCCCCACCCCCGCTCATGCCCCATGTCTCCTGTTGCACCCCCACCCTCCGGTCATGTCCTGTATCTCCCTCCTGTACCCCCACCCCCCGCTCATGCCCCGTGTCTCCCCTGTTCCCCCCATACCCGCTCATGCCCCGTTTCTCTCTCCTATTCCCCCACCCCTGCTCATGCCCCGTGTCTCCTGTTGCACCCCCACCCTCCGGTCATATCTCGTGTCTCCCTCCTGTACCCCCACCCCCCTGCTCATGCCCCGTGTTTCCCTCCTGTACCCCCACACCCCTCTCATGCCCCGTGTTTCCCTCGTGTTCCCTGCACCCCCCCGCTCATGCCCCGTGTGCCCTATTCCCCCACCCCCTGCTCATGCCCCGTGTGTGCCCTGTTCCCCCCACCCCGCTCATGCCCCGTGTGTGCCCTGTTTCCCCCACCCGCCGCTCATGCCCCGTGTCTCCCCTGTTCCCCCCAACCCCCACTCATGCCCCGTGTCTCCCTCGTGTTCCTCCCCACCCCCGCTCATACCCCGTGTCTCCCTCGTGTTCCTCCTCACCCCCCGCTCATGCCCGTGTTTCCCATGTTCCCCCAACCCGCTGCTCATACCCCGTGTCTCCCTCGTGTTCCTCCCCACCCCCCGCTCATGCCCCGTGTCTCTCTCTTGTTCCCCCAACCCCGCTCATGCCCCATGTTTCCTTCCTTTTCCTCCCATCCCCTGCTCATGCCCCATTTGTGACCTGTTCCCTCTCACCCACCGTTCATGCACATGTGTCTCCCCTGCCCCCCTCACCCCCCGCTCATGCCCTGTTGTGTTCTCTTTATACACCCTGCCTTCCCATTCCATGGTAGCCATCTTGGTAAAAGATTTTCCTTCCTACACTGGGGCGCCGCAGGCGTCCCGGTGTAGGAAGGAAAATCTTTTTTTTTTTACCACCCAGGGTTCCCACTTTGAGGACCTAAAATGCTAGTGGTCTTCATCTATTGAAAATGATGTTATGGTGACGTTGCACTAATAAAAACCTATAAAATTCAGTAAAAAAAAGTGTTACAGGGACGTTATGGGTAAGTTGCACTAATAAAAACCTATGAAATTCAATGAAAAAGTTTTGTTAAAGGGACGTTATGGTTAAGTTGCGCTATTAAAAACCTAATAAATTCAGTGAAAAAACTTTGTTAAAGGGACTTTATGGTTAAGTTGCGCTACTAAAAACCTATGAAATTCAGTGAAAAACTTTGTCAAAGGGACGTCATGGTTCCAAGTAAAACCGAAAAACCCTTGAAATTCGCCAGTTATGATAAGCTAAGAAACCATAACTCACGACACCACCGTGCACTGCTAAGACTAACACCCAGGACATCAAAGATGACATCACAAATGTTTTTTCACTGAAAATATATATATATATATATATACATATATTATATATATATTTGTTTTTTTTTTGCTTATTTTATTAGGGCCCCTCCGTGGGCATGCCAGGGGCGTTGAATGTTCATTTAGTACCCCTCATGGGCACACCCGTGCCTCCTCCTCACCTCTCCGGCTTCTTTGAGTGGCTTCTCGTGGGGTCTAAAGGAGGCATCTGGCGGGTGCTTCCTCGCGCCGAATCCTGCGTGGGCTGTCTCTCTTTCTGCAGTGTTGTCCGCTGGGCCCTCGGATGAGATTGGTGTCTGTGTCTGGCTCCTCCGCTTGCTGCTGTTGGGGGTAGCCGGGTGGGAGCGCCAGTCCCGGTGTCTTATCCCCACTTGGTGCGGTCTCGTCGAGGCCCCCCTGGGAGTCCCAGCCACCAACAGCCGGGGTGACTCTCTCCCCGAAGGCCGGTTGCCGCTATGTGTGGAGCACGGCCTATGTGGCGCACCCCTCCTCCCACCGTCCAGTTGCCTCTCCCAGTGGACTCGCTTTGAGCTGAGGGGTCCGTTTGTTCGCGATGGTCGCCCGCCAGCTGTGGTCCTCTGCGGCTCGGCTGTGCTTCTCTTTCGCTCTGTCTGCTCTCCGTCTTGGCAAGCGGAGCATGTGGGGCACTGGAGCCCCTGGGGGGTGGCAGGTGTCTCTCCTTGTTGGGTGCGGGGGTCACCCTCTTCCTGTTGCGCAGCATGGGCTCCCCGACCACAGGCAGCGTGCCGAGGGTACCGCTCTCTGGTCGCTGTGGGGGCGAGTTCCGCGTTAAATTGTTGCTTCTTTCTGAGGACTGCTCGCATCGGGCAAAACAACCTCTGATTGCTGAACACCAGGTTCCGCGCTTCCCTGGGACCACAGCAGTGCTTTTTGTCTTTCTTTTTGTTGCGGCCTCGAGCTGGCAGATGGAGCTCCGCTCACGCACGTCTGCTCAGCTAGGCCGCCATTTTCATGCTTCTAATTCAAATGATTTTAACATGGTTTCATATTACAATTTCAAACCGGTTACTATCCAAGTGCAAGAGTTTAGAAAAAGAAAACCCAACATAGTACCATACTGTATGAACACTGGACATTTCAAATACTTGGATTAATATTTCTCACAAGCTCTAATCATATGATAATCCTAACAAAATGAGTATTTGTTGTGCAGCACTTCATAACAGATTCCTCTAGTCTCTAAGTGCTGTATGTAAGGACTGGAGGGGGGTATCTGTACTTCTGCCCTGTGTATGGCAGAGTAGAGGCACAGATCATCCCAACCAAGGTGCGTACGAGCAACCAAGGCTTAAACTCTCATGAGGTGATGCGGGCTGGTTCTTAAGTACAGTGAGGTCCCAGGCCCCCACTTTGTTATGTGCTAACACCATTCTTTATATAAAAATATGTTTCAGAGGTATATACAAAATTATTAACACATTTCGTACTCTGGTAATTCAAATATGTAATTCAAATATGGAAAATATATACAGTTTCTATGTTTTACCACACTTTAGCTCTAGATTCCTTTAAAATACATCAACTGCTGCTGACAGTTATTATGTAGCATACAAATCATGCATTAAGGTGTATCAAGATAGATCATAAGGAAGGAAGGCAGGTTAAGGTTAAACAATGGCAGAATGATTTCTTCAGCGACTAGGACACAATTCTGAGTGAGAACCCCCCCCCACCCTCCACCACCTGGGCAACCTGTAATAAAAGTATAAACAGGCCCAGTCCATAAATGTTTAAATAAGTCTTGCTTCCTGCTCGAAATGTTCAACCACCCCAATGTTCTTGTTGTTGAAGAGTTTCTTCGATGGTTCGTCAACGATGCCTTCGAGGGTGGACTCCCTTTAAAGCAGGAGCCACTGGGCGTTGAGATCCAAGAAGAAAAGTGGAACACTGGTGTCAATGTGGCAGCTTCGACCTTCGTGGTGTTCTTCGACGATTGATCTTGGAAGTCCTGGAAAGATGAGGCATGCAGTACACCTTGGTTTGGTCCCGCAAAGAAGACTCAGTGATGAATGAAGGCACAGAAGCGGTTGTCGGGTGTCAACAGGCATGTTCGGTGGTCCTCCGGCCTGTCAGTGCTGCAGTCAGAGCATGTACCTCTGGATAACTTCGGTGATCGGGACTCAACCACAGGCTGAACCTCGGATCTCCACTCTGTCCTTGGGACGTCTTTGTTGGCTTCGGGTGGCGGGAAACCCACCGTCAGACTTTCCTCAGCAGCCAGCGCCCTCAGCATTCTCTGGTGGGACAAATTGGTCGACGGTAATGGCAAGGGAGCCCTTGTTAAAATGTTCTTAGGTGATGCAGAGCGTTTCAACTTCAGCTTCTGAATAAATTGCTAAGTGAGAGGTCCCCAGTTATACACATGTGTCCCTCATTCACTTTGGCCGAGCCAGGCTCAGTCCGCCAATCACACACAAGGGCATTCATGCAGGCAGCCAATCAGGCTCACAAACATTCAGGCCATTCACTTCCACCCAGACACCCATAACAAGGAATGTGGATTGGGGCAAGCACCCAGCCTTTCAGCACATCACACTGCATTCATGTCAGTTTCAGGCAGGGCTGTCTCATTTATTGTGTCACACGCACAGAAACCAGACACCCATAACATAGAATGCATATCGGTCACACATTCTATTCACAAAGGTCCCAACTCAAGGATGTGTAGAGGAGGAGCCAAGTAACCCCACCTCAACCACCTCACCCAATATGCTCATATGTTCGGAGCCCGAATGCGAAAACCGTGTAGTGGGTATACGGATACATAGGAGTATCCTGGAGGCAAGATTCCCATTGAAAAAACCGTAGATGCATACAAGAAAATATGATGGCCATTTGAATTAAAAATCCCGGAAGAAGCAGAGCAAATGAATGGCAAAGACAAATGGTGACATCACACGCATCAAGAAAGTATCAAAGATAAGTGACATCTTGGGATCAAGGTGAAGAAGCTTATGCTACAGAACTGATAGAGACATCAAGTCATTTTACATGTGTACAGATGCAAAAAAACGCAAACAGACAAAGTAATCTTGAGGCTAGCTTTATAGTGAATAGATTGCGGCATGCGCCAATATATATACATATGTGCATAAATAGTAAAGGATGGATGTTTCCACTACGTGTTATAGCAGAGCTGGACTGAAAAGGAAGGCTTCATTTTCAGTGTGTCGCAGTAAGAAAACAAATGAATTACCAAGTAATCTCGGAAACGCAAGGTTGGATGAATTATGAAGCCAAGCCAAGAAACCAAGGTCTTATCAGGCTGGAGGGAACTGACATTGGATACAAAATCTTGTGAAAGAACAGCTCCTGTTCAGAAGACATGAACAAAACAGAGATCTATTAAAAATAGTATTTTTAAGACAGTGAAAGCTCAATTTCATGGTCTTCAGTCACGTCGAAGGATGAGGTTCGACACGCAAGATGCTCACACCTACGCATGTGGGCAGAGCATTCCTTCACTTCCCTGAATTCTCCACAGTACAGAACAAACTCAAGGCCGAGCTTCAAAGCCTAATTGACTAAGCAGACCACTGAGGTGATGATACATTGATATGCTAATTAGTGGGAAGCTATGGTTAAGACATGCTCACCAGCACCTGGAAGGCCAGCCTGCGTGCTGCTAGACGTAGGTGGAAAAGTACTGACAAAGGTTAGAGTGCCAACCAATTGTAGGGACCCGGTTAATTAATGGTCCTATAGATTGTGTAGCCAATGGGATGTTGTATATTTAGTGACGTTCTTATGTGGTCATTTTAGAGGGAGGGCTTAGTTGCCTCACCTGATGTTATGTAACCAATCACATATTCATACTTTTTAGGGTAGTATGGATCGTATACTTAGATGTTCACTAGGAGCCTATCACAGTTATTTATAGGTTTTTGCAGTTTGCAGAATGATGTCAGTAGTAACGTAGGTCAACGTTTATGATGAGTTTTTGATATATAAGCTCAGTTTTGTATGAAACTCATTGAGCATGAGGATCGAGCGCATTCGTTGATTTTCATTTTAGATAATTGATAATAAAACAGATGTCCTTTTTGCCAACTACCCAAGTCATTTTGATTATTGATGTATGAATAAAATCTGCATCCCCATCTACCTCCAGGGTAATTGCTACTCATGTTAAAGGGCTGAGGTTATTCAGTTCACGTGGTAGCAGAGAGGATGGTTTAAGAAATCCATCGACATAAGTAAACTTTGGAGTCCCGGCAATATCGCACGACCTCTGCCATTCGGCTAATAGGACGCATAATGTTACAAACATAGATTAATTTGCACATCCAAGGATTCAGCAATAACCTGATGTCATGAGCACTGCTCCCGAGAAGCCAAGTCAAGCCCAGCATCCCCGGAAGCAGGCTCACGACCCTCGTCCCCGGCTCCAGCAAACCCCTATTGGGGCCCTTTGGACCATGTCCTGGCGCCTCTGGTGCCAGGCTCATAAGGAACCTCAGTCCCGGCGCCAGGGGCGCCGGGCTCATAATTCTTGCAAAGGTGCTTGGGTGGACCTACCTGTAACAGACCATGCTGCATACTCACCTTTGCAAATGCTGGCAGGATGAAGTCTCCAGCCTTCTGCTAGGAGGAACTATTCCCTGAACTGGGACTACTTTCTTACCTGGGTGGGGCTGGTGCCACTCCTTAGCTCTGGAACACAGGAACTCTTTTACCTGGGCGAGGTTGAGGAAGAAGACACCCAATCACTCCAACACTATTTAAACCACACCCGATTGGGAAAACATGCTTCGCGTTATTCTGCATCTGCAGCAGGACGCTCACCGAGTCAGCTCCAGCATTCCAGTGACATCTCCAGCTTCAGCTCAGCAACCTGTGGAAGAAAGACACGAGAACTATATTTACCATCCAGGAATCCAGACACCGGCAGAACCTGCAAGCAAAAGAAACATAAGGTTAGCAAGTTGCAACACGTTCGCAGCCGCGCTCGCTTACCTGATCCATCTGGCCTTTCACTGATACTTCGCGGCCTTCTCTTCAGCAGCCTAACGGCACCTGTAAAGACAAAGAACATTGTTAAGTAGGAATCGGGTGAAGGCGGCCGCATTTACTTTTCTTACCTGCTTTTGTGCGCGTATTACGATCTCTTCAACCGCAGCAGCCCGGCACCTGAAAACAAGAAAAGACATTATTTAAGTGCCATTAAAGACTGCAAGAAAGCCTAAAACTTACGTGTTTCCCCACTTGCATCCGCGACTGGGAAAACACCCGCAAGGTCCCGACTCCTGCAAATAAGAAAAGAACATTGTTAGAGGTGCTATAATAAGGTCACAGATCATTATACTCACGTACTTCGCACGTGCAACGGCAACGGACGAACAACGCCCGCAACATCTCAAGACCCGAAAACAGAGAACAAGGGACATTATCGAGGTGTCATTGAAATTCCCATACCTACGTACAACCGCACGTGTCGTGCTCTCAGTGACCACGCCCTCAGCTTCCAGGCACCTGAAAAAGACAATGCAAAGACTTCATTAAAGGTGCCCATCTCTTCAAGACTATAAACTCTTTATACCTACTGGCATCCGCTCGTGCAGTAACGGCGGCATCACCTTTTGGCATCTCAGCACCTGTGCCACTTCTAAGGCCACAAAAGACTTTGAGGACCTCCAGTGATGTAACTGGAACCCATGCACCCCTGCATAAGTCGCAGGATGGAGAGCTCAGCATTTATACACCTAAGGTGAGAGCTCACTAGGACATTGGACTTTCGGAGATTTGGCGATTAGTGAGTAGGAAGTCCAGCCAAACGGTCATTAGCCCTTTTTTCTTCCGCCTGCAGAAACATTACCCTGCAAGCCAGGCGGTCAATAAGAGGAAGCCCAGTCCAGAGAGTCATCCGAGCTATACGCTTCTCAATTGAAGAGACTATAACAGTTCAGCCGGGACCAGCGCCTCCGTGGGAATCAGGTGAGCGTTACACCTGATTAGATGCGGCCTGAGATGTAATGAGAATCCACCTAGTCGACCTGCGTCGTCCCGCTATGTTTAGCCAGGATGGAACAAGATTTCCAGGGAAACCCTCTGGGTAAAAACCCTGTGATGTCTTCTGTGGATGTATCCGGGAGGTCTGTATTTCCAGCTTCAGGTTGTGGTTGAAACAGGACTCAGTATTTGCTGAAGGGACGTAGTCTGCCTAGTTGCTTGTTACTGAACTATAAAGTACCCTTGTTATCCAGAAAATCAATCTCTTATTAATAACGAAATTCCACTACCTACCCAAGGCTCTTTAGTGATGCCCCACGCTGAGTGCTTAAACGTGTTGCTCTTGCTGAAATTTGATGACTAAAAAGGGGTTAAGGAGGTAGAGATAGAAATGTGAGTGTACGCGTGGAAGAACTAGAAGGGAAAGCATCCTCAGTAAATTTTGAGACGGACGTCTTACCCTTAGATTAGGAACTTCTCGTTCGGATGAAAACATGGAGGAGGCACATGTCCTATTACTCTCTTGTCAGTTTTCCGCATAGGACTAGGTGTGTAATCTTTCACTGAGCTAGGAGAACTACAGCTGGCTATTGGAGAAAAGAAGCAGAAGTCTGATAAGAATGCTGAAATCGAGTTGCTGCCTAGGATACGGGGAAGCTAACTCCTCACCGGAAATGCGGCTTCCGAGAGTACGTGTAGTAATGAAGGCTGTAGGACAGGCGGAATGCATGCAATCTATAAGCTAAAGTCAGATTACAGAAATGAAACTATGAAAGGTTTGGGCATATACTGAGAGGAAACAGAGTAGCGAACCTTCGAAGCACTTGCTTGCAAGAGAAGCTACACGATGATCTGCAGGCTGCGTCTCTGTTTGAGTCCCGGCCGGCTCAGGGGGCGGAGTCTGACACACACCAAGCAAGAAAGTAACTAGAGCGGGGTTTGCGCATACCGCCACCATCTTGGGAGAACACCGGGCTAATCAGATACATGCCTCCAACATGGCCATATGGACCAGCACTGTCATTGATTCATGACAGTATGCCCCCTTCGAAGAGAAACCCCCCCAGGTTTCCCGGGGTGCAAAATATGAAAACGCTGAATAAGATGAGGAGCATGCACAGCAGAGGTGGGTTCATATGATCTCTCAGCCAGCAAATAACCCTTCCAATCCACCAAATACTGAAGGGCTCCTCTGCGGGCTCCTCATCGATATCTGGAATTCTAGAATGAAGAAACTTCAAACTCCGGCCCCAAATCTGTTGACACTGGGGGAGGACGAGCCTTAGCACCACGACAGAAGCGATCAGGAACATCCTTCTTCAGCGGGGAAACGTGAACTACTGGGTGGATCGTGGACCAGGAAGCTGGTAGGCGTAAACGGAATGAAACTGTACCCATAGTATCCAAGACCAGGAAAGGTCCAAAATATCTGGGGGACAATTTTGAGGATACCAGATGACGTGGAAAAAATCGGGATGCCAACCAAACTCGATCACCCACCGAAAAATTAATCTGAGGTGACTGACGCTGGTCCGCAAAGAATTTGACACGACCCTGGGATGCTTGGAGGGCCGTCCGGGCCGTTTTATGACCATGTTGAATGTGAGAGATGAATGAGTCCACATCTGGGAACGATGAAGCGACTGGTGTAACAGTCGGGAGACAAACAGGATGGAAACCGTAGGAGACATAGAAGAGCTATGTTTCAGAGATGCATGACAAGTATTATTGGCAAATTCAGCCAAAGGAAGAAATTCCTCCAAGTCATCTGAACAGCCAAGATGTAACAACCGAGATATCCTTCCAGTGTCTAATTGAGGTGCTCAGTTTGACTGTTGGTCTGTGGGTGAAATTCGGAACCCAGAGCGTGCTTGATATGAAGAATAGAGCACACCTGCTTCCAGTACCGGGAAGTATACTAAGGTACTCTATCAGAGATGATGGTATTAGGAAAGCCATGTTTGGAAAAAATGTGTTCCACAAAAACATGTGCCATGCGAGAGGTGATGGGTATCCCAGGCAGGGGAACAAAACTGGCAAACTTGGTCAGGGTATCAATAGTTACCATTATGACTGTAGCTCCTTGAGAGGGAGGCAGATCAACTATAAAATCTGTGGCGATAATCTGCCATGGCCGATCCGGCAATGGCATTGCGACCAACTTCCCCTAGGGGATTCTGCGTGGACTTTTAGTTTGCAAACATACCATACAAGAAGAAATATAATCCTTAACGTCATTCAGCAAAGAAGGCCACCAAAAACACCTTTTTTATAAGCTCGCAGTATTGGCAATCCCTCTATGGCAAGCACCGACGGAATCATGACATAATCGAAGAACCTCGGACCTAAGGGAAGCAGTATGAACAAAAGCATGCTAACCATGGAAAAAACATCCTCGGTCAGGAACCAATCCATGCGTCTGAGTGAAAGTGGAATCATCACTTTCAAGGTTGGTTGAAGCATCATCAATACATTTCAAGAAATCTTGAATGACATGGATGAATCTAGCTTTAGGAAAGATCGGTTTTGGAAAAAACATAGACACTGATGAATGTTCCTTTCTGGATAATGCATCCGCCCAGAGATTAATTTTCCCTGGTATGAACTGAAATTCAAAGTTATAAGGGGAAATCAAATGTGCCCAGCGGACCCACGGCTATTACGAGTCTGGGCATACTGGAGGGCTATAAGGTTGTGATGATCAGTTCTTTCTATGACTGGAAACTTGGCTCCCAGAAGAAAATGTCTCCACTCCTCAAAGGCCCTTTTGATAGCAAGCAGTTCCTTCTCGAGCACAATGTAATTGATTTCTTATGAGGTCAAAGTCTTAGAGAGGTAAGCAATATGACACTGCTTCCTGTGTTTGTCTCTTTGTAGAAGGACGGCTCCTAAGGCAAAGTGTGAGACGTCTGATTCCAAAATGTACTTCTTGTTTTGGTCTGGGGAACAAAGAATTGGTGCAGAAGTAAATCTCTCTGAGTTCTGTAAATGCCTGTTGTGCGAGATCCGACCGATTCATTCTAATGCCTTTCTTAAGGAGATGCGTCAAGGGGCGGATAATGTCTGTGAAGCCTGGGATGAAACATCTATAAAAGTTTGCAAATCCCAGAAATCTTTGAATGTCCTTGACCGAAGATAGCAGAGGCCAATCCAATACTGCACTGACTTTGGAGGGGTCCATGGAGACGCCTTTCTTGGAAAGAACAGAGCCCAGATAGGTCACTTGGTGTTGATTAAATTCATATTTTTCTATCTCACAATAGAGGTTGTTGATCTTTAGATGACGCAAGACCTCCAGTATGTGCTGGCTATGAAGTTCTGGAACGGATGAGAACACAAGGATATCGTCCAGATATACCATAATATAATGTAACAGTATATCTGAAAATAGATGGTCCATGAAGCGTTGGAACACTGCCATGGTGGTGGCCAACCCGAACGGCATTACCTGATATTGAAAATGGCCGAAAGGAGTACGAAATGCGGTTTTCCACTCATCACCAGCTCTCATCCTGATGAGGTGATAAGCCCTGCGGAGATCCTGTTTAGTATAAATCACAGAATCCTTCACAGCCTCCAGGATGTCTGGGATGAGTGGCATAGGGTATCTGTCAGAGATAGTGATTTGATTGAGTCCTCTGTAATCAATGCATGGACGAAGCTCTGAGGTGTTTTCCTTAGGAATGAAGAACATAGAAGCTCCCGCAGGGGACGTTGATTCTGTAATCAGTCCGTTCTTAAGATGGGTCTGGAGATAGTCCTTCAAAACGTCCTAGCTGACAGAATATACATCCTGCTGAACGGAACCAGCTGGTCTGGTATTAGATCCAATGTGCAGTCATAGCTGCGATGCAGAGAGAGCCTGGTGTATTCAGCCACAGAAAAAACCTCCTGATACTGGGTGTATTGTGCAGGGATGCCTTGTATGTGATTGAGTACTGTGGTCTCCAGGGGCTGAGGAACCGGGGTAAAAGGAACATGGAAACCTATAGCCACCTGGGAAAGAAAATGACCTAGGCAGTATTCACAACCCAGAAATATTGTACCAGCAGCCCAATTAATAAAAGGTTTATGTTCCCTCAACCATGGTAAGCCCAAAATGATAGGATAGTGGGCAGCATTGATAATGTCCAAATGAATCTCTTCAGTGTGGGAAGCCATGGACATAAGAATGGGAGAGGTATTTTTAGAAATACAGCCAGAAGTAAGAGGACTCCCATTAACACTTTCCACAGGAACGTATATGGATTTAGCTGAGCGAGGGATATTATGTAACTTTGCCCATTTGTTATCAATGAAGTTACCTGCTGCCCCACTATCAATGAAAGCGGGAACTGCGGAAGTCTGTGTTTTACCCCAGGCACATGTGACTAGAATCACTACCATCAAAATATCCAGGCAATCAGTGCTTTGTGAAGCCAATCTACCAGAAGGGGAACCATGAGATTCTACCTGCGCCGTTGTTCCCTCTACTGCCTGGAGCTGGCGTTTCCCGGCCTCCTCGGAGGAGCCACCGGACACTGTCTAACTAAGTGGTCATTGGCTCCACAATACATGCAGAGCCCCAGGTTTCTCCTGCAATTGTGTTCTTCGGAAGTTAAGGGACCCCGGGCAACACCTAACTGCATGGGTTCCTCTGGAGGCAAATCCTTTTTTGCCCCTTGAAGTTTAGAGGTGTATAACGAGGGCTCAGGCAAAGTCCTCTAGGGTTGGTTCTTTCTCCTTTCTGCATGTCTCTCATGTAGACAATAATCCAACTGCATGCTTAGGGCGATCATTTCCGCAAGATTTGGTGGCCTGGGAATATGGAATAACTCATCTTTAAGATCCTTGTTGAGCCCCCTGTGAAAGTGAGTTAATAAAGCATCATCTGGCCAGGAGGTGTCGGAGGCTAATTGTTTAAATCGCGTGATATATGACAAAATATCCTGGGACTCTGCCGATAATCAAGCAACTGCTCCTGGTAGCAACCGTAATCTCATGTCGTCCAAACATGGTTTTGAGGCTATTAACAAAGGCAGGGTAGGAATCCGATATTGGTTTATTGGATGTAACTAAAGGAGTAGCCCAGGCCAACGCTGGGCCTGTCAGGTTAGATATCATATGACCTATTCTGTCACAAGCAGTGGGGAAAAAGGCTACCTTAAATGAAAATTGTACCATGCAGGCCTTGAGGAACTCCTTCAATTTATGAGGATTACCAATGAACGGTCCGCAGGACAGGAGACCTGGAGGGAGGTCCGAACAATGAGGCGTACGAACCACCTGCTGACGTAAAGCAGCATTTTCCTGTTTGAGGTTCTGTACCTCCGATGTCAGGGATTTAACTGCAGACATTAATTTTTGCATCTGTTGTTCCATGTTAGCAGCTGACTCCAAAGCTGCTGCAAATCTTATATTTCTTAGTTCTAGCTTACTGTAATGTAACAATGATCAAAACATAGATTAATTTGCACAGCCAAGGATTCAACACTAACCTGATTAGATGCGGCCTGATATGTAATGAAAATCCGCCTGGCCGCCCTGCGCCATCCAGTTATATATAGCCAGGATGGAACAGGGGTTTCCAGGGAAACCCTCTGGGGGAAAAACCCTTTGATGTCTTCTGTGGATGTAGCCAGGAAGTCTGTATTTCCAGCTTCAGGTCATGGTTGAAACAGGACTCAGTATTTGCTGAATGGACGTAGTCTGCCTGGTTGCTTGTTATTGAATAAATATAAAGTACCCATGTTAGCCAGAAAACCAATCTCTTATTAATAACATAAATTCCACTCCTACCCAAGGCTCCTTAGTGATGCCCCCACGCTGAGTGCTGTAACTTGTTGCTCTTGCCGAAATTCGATGACTAAAAAGGGGTTAAAGAGGTAGAGATAGAAATGTGAGTGTACGCGCGGAAGAACCAGAAGGGAAAGCGTTCTCCGTAATTTTGAGACAGACGTCTTACCCTTAGATTAGGAACTTCTCGTTCCGATTAAAACATGGGGGAGGTTTCTAAGAGCGGTACATGTCTGATTACTCTCTTGTCATCTTGTCTCTTGTATCCCGCATAGGATTAGGTGTGTAAACTTTCACAGCACTAGGAGAACTACCGCTGGCTATTGGGGAAAGGAAGCAGAAGACTGATAACAATGCTGAAATCGAGTCCTTGCCTCGGATATGGGGAAGCTAACTCCTTACCTGGAAATGCAGCTTCCGAGAGTACGTGTAGTAATGAAGGCTGTAGGAACGGTGGAATGCATGCAATCGAGAAGGTAAAGTCAGATTACAGTAAGGAAAGTATGAAAGGCTTAGGCATATAATGAGAGGAAACAGAGTAGCAAATTTACGAGGCACTTGCTTGCCAGATAATCTATGCAACAATCTGCAGGCTGCAGCTCTGTTTGAGTCCCGGACGGCTCAGGGGGCGGAGTCCGACACACATCATGCAAGAAAGTAACTAGAGCGGGGTTTGCACATACCGCCACCATCTTGGGAGAACACTGAGCTAATACAGATACATGCCTCCAACGTCGCCATAGAGACCAGCACTGTCGTTGATTTATGACAGGACGTGAAGCTTGCCGTAAATCTTGCAAGTATGGTGTGACAGGTCCCTCTGGTTTCAGAAGGAATCCCCTCCCACGGTCTACTGGAAGCTGAACGAACAGTAAATTGAAGAGGCGATAAAAGAGGCGTACGATCCCGAGAGTCAGAAGACGAACATGCGAATGGTGAGTAAAAACTGAGCGAGGTGGCAAAACTGTATATGGGCAATGTGTGACAAGAAGTGATAAGGGAAAGACGTGTAACGGAGGGAGGTGTGGTAAACGTAACTTGAGAATAAGAGCGTTAAATATTGAAGAGAAATAGACTTGTGTGAAGCCAAGCAATTAAGAGGTATCGTGAGGAGAATGCCACGATAAATAGAATACGCCTTGTGCCTGCGTTTTAAAGAACCTAACAGAAGAAATCTGAACCTAAAATCCCATTACGGATGATGTAGACGACGAGTTTGGTTAAAGACTTAACTTAAAGAGGTTGATTTAAACTGCGTAGGAGTATTGATTTAGAGGGCATGATGAGTCTTAGAGAAAAGATCTTAAGAGATATGTGTGACCAGTCGAGTATGTCTGTTTGTCTGTTCTGTTTTATGTATTTATGTGTTGGTGATGACGTAATAGTCAAAAGTGATTGATGAAAATAGGAGAAACACAAGGTTGGAAAATGTTATTGTTTGTTTGAATTTAAGTTGATTTTTTTTTAGCAAGATTAAAGTAAAAACGTGATTTAAAGGGATTGTAGCCTGCAACGATTGGTGCACACTCATATTATATTGTTTTTCTGAAATGTATTGTTTTTTAAATCTGTGACAAAAGCAAACAAGTATTGATGGTCAAAAGTGACGAGTCAAAAATGGAGGATGTTACTGCACTTGTGCACATCTGCAAGCAATTGCTCAAACATTCACCTAAGCTTAGATAGTATAGTGCGGAATGGGTTAAGGGAACTGCAGACAACATGTTTATGCCATGGCTGCAAGGAGGGTCATTATCGAAGGCAGTCCTGCAGCACATGATGACATATTTGCATACAGCATATACGGGAAAAAAGCTAGACAAGTGGTTTGCAAGCTTTTGAAAATGTATCAGGAGGAAAGAGAAGAGCTGACTCCGATAGACTGGATCCTTAAAGTATGCACAGCGGGGGGTGTGGAGCCTTCTGCCCCCCGCCCCACTTGAAACAGACGGCAAAAACAAGAAAGACGATGGGTTGTACCCATTGAGGGAGTTTAAAGCAGCAACAGGGTATAGCCACCCGGCATACGAGTTGCCTGGGCAAGGCAGTGACGTGGGCCTGGAAAAAAATACTGAGAAAGATGTAATCCCTAAGGTCCTGAGGGACAAGGAGAGACATGACAGGGAGAGAAGTGATTGAGCAAGCACAGCTTTAGATATAGGAAGAGAAATAAAGAGATGGAAGAGAGAAAGAGATACAGCTTATGAGTTAGTACTTCTACAGAACAAATGGATGGGTGGACAGATTTTACTCAAACTCGATGGTAAAGGCATTGAGGACGTAAGACAAAAAGAAGATCAAGATGGGCAAGATAAAAAGGATAGAGAAAGGGAGGAACAATCAAAAGAATAAGAGGCGAAAAAGAAAGGTAGAAAAAGCCGGGACCAGTTATATCAGGATGAACAATTGAAGAAACAGGAAAGAGCAGAGGAACAAAGAAAATGAGATAACAGACAAAGGGCAATTGATGAGAGGGAAAGGCTAGAAAGAAAGAGAATAGAAGAGGAGGAACAGAAGTAAAGGGATAAGAGAATACAAAGACAAAAGGATGAGGAGATACGAAGGGAAAACGAAAGAAGGGATATGAAGAAGAAAGAGGAAGACAGGGTGAGAGAGGAAGCAAGAAAGCATAGAGCGCTTGATGATGACATAGAATGAAAAAGAAGGCAAAGAGCATGCAATCTCGATCACCTGGAGAAGGAGGTAAGGAATCCCGATTCAGAAGTAGCATAGGAGGACATAGAGGAATTCTTCCCGGAATACGAGTCATTACCAGGCCCATCTACAGTAAATCTAGAGGACAGGTTTGGCTCTAGAAGAATTGGGGAAGCGATTGATAAAGTTTATCATGACATGAGAGCCCAGAAAGGATTAAAAGGGAAGGAAAAAAATGATCGACTCGAGAGTAAAAAGCTATATGATACAGAGCGAACCTCCTGTAGCACAAGGCCAAAGGAGTTGCCTTTAGGTAGACTGACTCTAAACAGAGATGAGGAGGAGAGAAGTTATGTGAGTTGGGCAAAGGAAATGTCAGATGAAGACAGAGATACCTTCCGTGGAGAAGAGAGAGGTGACATATGTGGTCCTGAGGGATGTTTTACAATGGATAAGGAAGTGAGATGTTCAGATTTAGATGCACCTATACCTCGGGCGTCAAAATAATTGCCGCAGTCAGACTAATATAAAGGGCAACCCCATGGTGAGAGGGCAGAGTCGCCACCTTATGTGAGAAGATTGAGATCACTGACAGAAAGAATGCGGTGCGGAAATATTGTCCCTGCCTTGAATAGACAGACGATGGGAGAGGAGAGTGAGTTTGGGGTTTCACATTTTCCCTTGCTAGAGAAAGGGGGAGCTAGGCCACAGTATATACCTTGGACACAGATGGACAAGGATAATTCAAGGTGTAAACGTCTGAGTTTAGCTTCTGGCACTGGGAAATGGATACATGAATTAGAAAAGATGACATGAGGAAATACATTGCCTATAGGGGACATTGAGGGTCTCCTGATTGCCATCCTTGGAGAGAGAGCTGATGACATTTGGTCCAGAGCAGGGTATGTTGGTGTTGCTACGGTTAACACTGCTCATGATGGAGCACCATTCAATAACTGCAGTGTGGCAGTATGGAAAGCGCTTAGAGTACTGTATCCAGACACATCCGATATGGGAGCTATAATGACGAAAAAGATGCAGGAAAGGGAAGACTTGCTTGTTTACATTCAGAATTTCCAAGAGCAGTGGGCCTTGGAGACATGCGAGGCTTGGGGGAAATCTATTCCTGTGTTCTATCAAATATTATGCCAAGGGCTGCCAGACCCGGTACAGAAGAAGCTCAAGACGTTAGTGGGTATGGAGGCAAAACTGTGATCAGAAATTCGGCTGATCTTTGCACATTTTTGCAGACTCTTGTAAGAAAAGAATCGCAAAAAAGATAACATCAGGAAAGGCAAAGAGGCAAAGTTAGTGCAGAAGAAGTTATCTAAGTACGCCATTGAAGGGGCATGCCGCAGGTAAATATACAAAGGCAGTTTGATCAGGGCAGTAATGTATTTGCTCCACGAGGAAGAGGAGGATTTTGAGGTAGACATTTTCAATATAATCAAGGAATTGGAAGAATAATCAGGGAAACTTTCACAGTAATCAAGGTAGGTTTCCAAATATGCACAGAGACAATCAAGATATGGGATGGGCATAGGAATGACAGGGCATTTTGCTCGTGTGTGCAGAAGTCAGAGGTTTGCGCAGAATGGTCAATATTAATGTGGGAGGGACTTGAAACCCGCCTGCGTATTCACAGCAGAGTGGAGATGGGTTTGCTCAGAATCAAACAGTGCAACAGAAACAAGCTCCGAGAATGCAGCAAGGTTGGCAAACACAGCAAGCACCAGTGAATTTGCTGCAAGGGCCGTCGCAGCATTCACCTATGCAGGTACAGCAAAGCACAAGCATGGGGCAGTTAATGACTCCTAGTGTAGGGAATGTCACTGTAGAGGGAGGGAATCCTTTTACAGGTACAGAAATGAGGCTCTATCCACAATAGGACAGCTCACTGGGAAACTTGATGTGTTCAATACTATCCATGACGCCGAATCCTCACGAGGAACTGAGGGTAGACGTCAGTATAGGAGGCAAACGTTTTTCATTTTTAGTAGATATGGGTGCAATATGCTCATGTATAAAAGAGGGACAATGTTCAATGTCTGACAATGCCATGAATACTCAAGGTTTAACAGCAGCTACAAGCAGAGTTCTTTTTACTGAAGAATTACCAATCTCTATAAGAAAATGTCACATGTTGGTGCCATTGCTGTATTCAAGGCAGACACCTGTCAATATATTAGGTCGAGATTTAATGACCAAGTTGAATATGACAATCTCGTTTACTGATGAAGGTATAGTGGGTTCAACACCAGATATGCATTATTTAAACGTGAGTGAATTTATTATGGCGTTTGCAGGACAAATGACCATATGAGCAGTTCTGTTGGAACCTGAAGTTTTTAATTATGCGGTAAGCATTTTGTTGACATGGCAACCCGGCCTAGTAGACAGAACTATGAGAATACCTGATGAGTTTCTGTTTAGACCAAAAATACTTATGGATGAAGATGAAGGGTGAATCTTTCCTTTAGAATTGCAATCAGCCATTGTGCGAGAAGAAATGGCTTTGCTTGATGGAAATGATTATGAAGGAAGACGATGGTGCACAGTAATTGCCATCAGGGAGGTATACAGATTAACTGACGTCACTGGTGAAGATCTGTTTGGATATCACCCATCTGATGACAAAGTAGTGTTTGAAATGAGCATTGCTTATTGGGTACGAGCCATTAAACCAGAGGTTCCTCAAATAGTGATAATTGCACAAAAGCGTCCCGAATATTTTGATGAAGAGATGGCAAATGTGCCATTCTCATTATGTACTACAGGCCCATATGACGTAGGCCTATTGAAGGGGGTTGGAGAAGTAAAGATCAAATTGAAGCCAGGAGCAATTTTACCTCAAGCACAACAGTATCCTATGTCTTGAGAGGCAGATGAAGGTATTTTTAAGACAATTTCCGCCATGGTGGATCAAGGCATCTTGGTGATGTCAGAGTCACCATGTAATACGCCACTGTACCCTATCAAGAAATCTAACGGGGGGACATGGAGGCTAATTCAAGACCTTCGCCCAATTAACCAGATTGTGGAGGGCGAGTTCCCTATAGTTCCTAATCCTGCTACAATTTTATGTAACATACCTGTTGAAGCACAATATTTTACCGTGATTGATTTGAAAAATGTGTTTTTCTCAATCCGCTTACACAAAGACTTGCAGGATATGACATCATTTACATTCAGACAGACTAAATTAAAAAACACGAGATTACCTCAAGGGTATTGTGAGTCTCCATCGATTTGCAATACAGTTCTCCAGATAGATTTGAGCAATATTGATCTGGTAAGTGTTGTGTTGCAATACGTAGATTACATTTTAGTTTGCAGCACTTCAGAGGAAGGGTGCAGACGTGATTCTATTCATTGTATGATTACACCTGCTGTTAAAAGATAAAAAGTTGACCAGGAAAAGTTACAGTATTGTCAACAAGAGGTGGTGTATATAGGTGAGTTGATTTTGCATGAGGGAAAAAAGGTTACTCCTGAAAGAGCTGAGGCTATCTTGAAAGCCACAAAGCCACACACGATAAAGCACATGCAAAGATTTCTGGGACTATGTATCTATGTCATAGCATGGGTCTTTGACTACAGCTCATATTATAAGGCCTTTATTACAAGCTCTAAAGAAAGCACAGGCAATGCAAGAGAAGATTGTTTAGACTGAGGAGATGGAAGACGGGTTTCATGAATTGAAAAAGGCAATTTGTACAGCTCCAGTTTTAAGGATTCCTAATTATGCTGAGAAATTCTTTTTATTCTCCCATATGGATGGTACCGTTATGACGGCAGTCCTTACACAGAGAACCACATTGGGGTACAAACCCCTTGCATATTGCAGTGGGATTTTGGACCCAGTAATGAGGGGTCATTTTCTGTGCAAACAATATTTGGCAGCCGCCGCGTTTGCCATTGAGAAGGCTGCAAGTAGAGTGATGGGATGCTCTATGACGTTGTTTGTTGAGCATGCATTATTTGCCATCTTGGAGAAACCAAAAGGGACGTTGACTTCTCAAAGGGCTTCTGCCTACATGGCAGTCATATCAAATCCAGAGATTAAAATAGTTTGATGCAAAATAGTAAATCCTGCCATGTTTGTAGCTGAACCACTGGCAGAGGATGAGCATACGCATCACTAAAAAGACAGGCTTTATTTCATGTCGAAATCAAGCAGCAGATGATGAAGCCAAACGCGATGCATGTTCAGAAATTATCATGTCATTTGATATGCCTAATGTAAATGAAAAAATGGTGGTAATGATGAGTGTGTCTGAATCCTAGAGTAATCTTTCGAAGACACAACTAATAGAGGTCCAGGTAGAAGCACCTCAAGATGAGAAGGATCTATGGACGTGAAGAGGGTATTCTTTAAACCCCTCTGAAGCATTATGGCAATAAGACAGCACTGGTAAAACAGTAATGCCTGTAGCCTTATTAAGGGTGGCACTAGAACAGCTACACTAACCTGTGCATACAACTAGAGGAAACCTTGCTGCAACTTTAGCAGAGGAGTAGTTTGTACCAAATGTGTTAGAACACATTGCATTCTATGTATTGAATTGCATCGTTTGTCAAAAGTTCACAGCTGAGCACACACTGCGCACAGTTAGAGTAGTTATCCCGAGACCTAATGGCCCCTTTCAGCATTTGCATATCGACTATGTCGATATGCTGCAAGTATGTAATGGATATAGATATATGATTGTAGTAGTCTTTCCCTTTTCACGATGGATTGAAGTGGGTCCGTGTACACACCCAGATTCCACCCCTGCAGCAAAATTCATAGTGCGAGAAGTATTTCCTAGATGGGGAATATGTGAAGTGTTAAGATCAGATAATAGTCCTCATTTTGTGAATCAAATTTTTGAACAGATTAGCTTGTTGCTTGGTATAAAGCACAAGTTTTCTTCCGCTTATCAACCACAAGGAAATGGGATCTGTGAGAGGCTCAACTGCTTGCTTAAAGAGAGAATAGACAAGTTGAAGCTTACCTTGAAGAAAGGGTGGTTGCATTGCCTACCACTGGCATTATATGCATTGAGGAAGCAACCAGGTTCAGACCACCATATTACCCCCCATGTAATAGTGACAGGGAGGCGAATGAGGACACCCCTCACACCTACATCCAGAGTTAGAAGTGATGCCCAGCCAACATCAGAACTGTTAGAAATGTAGTTTTGTCACTACCTTACTTGTATGACTTCAGGTATCTCTGTCATTTCATATAGGAACAGCAAAAAGGCTCTGGGGCAGTACAGAACACAGAAGGAGATGCTTCAACAAGTGAATTTTAATAAGTTTGTATTCCTAAAGTGTTTCCCGGAGTTGCAGTCCTAATCCACAACCATACAAGAAAGAAGTGGGACGAGCCCCGGTTCAATGGTCCTTTCATCGTAGAGGACATCACAGCGTCTGCAGTCAAAGTACAGAGCAGACGTGCTTGGACTTTTCTGGGAGGCACAAAGATCTATGCTGGAGAGACCCCTTCACCCCGCACCCTTCAGAAGCAAGCATCGGGAAGAACCTCAGCATGTGCAGACTAGGTCTATGACGAGGAAGAAGGACGCAGAAGCTATTGAGTAAAGACAAAGAGTTTATTGGACTGTGGTTTATTTCGAACACTCTTTTCAGTCATTTGGGAAAGAGTCAAGGGAAGATATCCATTCTTGAGCCACGGAGTTTGTGACATTGGACTGAGGCATGCTTAAGCCTTGATAAGAAGAAAAATATGCCAGATTTTGGTTTTGTTTTCGACAATTGGAAGAGGGTACAATACCCTGATTCATTTCACAGTGAGTTCCTGTTTGGATTTGCCCATGATGGTACCCAATGACAACGGTTCATGGATCATATTTGAAGTTTTTCTATTTGTGTTACGTACATACCTGCAATTGTGGGGAGAACTACTAGTGTTTACGTTTTCCTGCAAGATCCTAAGAAAAGTCTGATCATAAGGAGATTGCTCAGAGCGATTATTGAGCAAGTTCTGCAGCTTCCTGAGTACAGTGGGGAAAGTGCAAATGCCCCAACCAGCTGATAATGCACAACGATTGGTTGGCCTAATTTTTTACTACCTGATTGAAAAATGCCGACAGCTTGTTAATAGACACAGATGTCTGCACCTTTCTAAGGGATCCGATAAATAATGCATCATTGAATGAGATTTTGAGAGACATTAAATACTTATTCCGAGAGAACTCTGATAGAGTGAGACTTTCCTTCGAGGGACAGATCAAGGAATTGCTAGCTGAAAAGAACTCTTGTCTCCTGCTGAAAGAAAATCATCATGTCGTATGGTGAAAGGCCAATTTGTGGGATCCACTGGGAATTCGTGTTCATCGTCCATTAAGCAGTCAGCTAATCAAAGAAGCTTATCGAGTGAGATCAGTAGTTTTCAGAAACAGTACATAATATTGCTATATTAAAGTTTTATTTTTGCCTTCCTTAGGCAATAAAAATGGGCAGCACTACTAGCAATATCATCATGCCAGATCCAGAGAGATGTCCACGTTGTGTAAAAAATCAATGTTGCACGTTCTCATTGTTAGGCAGAATCACCTGCAGTACCCTTTGGGAACACTACAGGCAATTAGGACTACAAGTGTAAGCACAATTTCACCTGTGGTACAAGCCTGTACTACACAGTAAAGTGGTAGCGATGGCTGAGCAGCCAGACTTGTCTCAAGAGTTTAAGTGAGCAGTAGAACAACATTTACTCTAGGTTTCCTAGAAAAAGAATATACATATTCATTTATAAAACATTACACTAGCATAAGCAGCTCAATATCACACAATGATACACCACAAAAATTCAACTGGTAAGTAACTGAACAAGTTTAGCTCAAAAATGAAGTAGGAGCAAAATGGCACTTCAGATAATTAGAAAAGGGAGGAAAAGACAAGGTTATAAGAATAGACAGCCCAAATTCATTCATAGGCAGGAAAAGGGTTTCAGTTAGATACAACCAGCAATTCTTCTCAACAGGCCAGGGCCAAAGTCAATGGTTCAGAGTCTTTTGTATAGGATAGCACAGTTCTGGTAAGTAATGGTTAAGTCTTTGCCACTGATTTTTAAAGGATTTGGATTGGCGTAAAGTTTAGGGAAGGACAAGCCTTCGTAGTTGAGGAAAGTTTCACTAATTTTCTTGATGGGCGAAATGAGTTCCGGACTGCGTTTGCACAGTACCTTTTTTAACGAAGAAAGCTGTAGCTGAGGCAGTTGTTCCTGGCAGTTCGAGCAGATATCGCTGTTCCTGTGCTTCAGCCATGGGGACAAGAAGGAGGATGTGGGGAGGTTCCTGCACTGCCCAGGGAAGAAAACAAAAGCTATAGAAAGACTTTGGTTTAAGGCTTGAGTGCGTTAAAGTCACCCTGGTTTCCTTCCCTCTGGCTATCCGGTTTTTAACAGCACTCTGTAGAAAATTCGACCAGAATAGGACAGTGTCCAGGGGGCTTACGAGTTGGTTGCTGACACCAAACTCTAGGGGAGAAGTTAACCTTGAAGGGCTTATCTGTCGATTGGAGTTTCAGGCAATTCGGACCTGCAGCAGGGCTTCACCGGGCATCCAGGAGTTGCAGTAGACCTCTTCCTTCAGCTCGTCTTCGGTTCTTTCGTTCCAGTGGTCGACTCTGCTTTCCAAGTCCCAGGGACCCGCTTTTAAACTATTTCCCCCATTCATTCAGCCTGGCTGTCAATCACCCAGCAGGGTGGCTGTCCTTGCCGGACAGTCAGCCAGCCAATCACACCAGAGTGCATTCAGGTCTCCTAGGAGACTAAGCACAGGGAGTTTCGGGCACCTCCCTCACATCCTGTCCACCCCAGACACTCTGGCACCAGAGGAGGGCTTCAGCACAGAAGCCCTCCAAAGGGCACAAACAAAGGGACCAAACCTGGTTTGGTGCGCAGAGTTACACACAAGAAGGACTTTTCCTAAAATAAATGGAGAAAAAAGATGACCGGAGCCTGTTTTTACAGATAGGTCTGGGGCGTCATATTGAAAAACATGGCTACCCCTGATTTTGGGCTACCGTTGTTAGCGGTCGTGAAAAACCACGGTAGTTGATCTAAACCACTGCCACCAGCCATTTAAAATAGGAAAAGGTAACATTTTACTGTTACATTAGTGTTTTGACTCAGGGAAGGATAAGCAACCCCTCCAGCACTCTATAGTAATATAGGGTATGCTGGGTCAGTAAATCTAAAGAGACTAATAAAGTCAATTTAACTTTACTTGCCCTGGGGAAAAGTAGCCAGTCCCAGGGAAGGTATTTAAACCTTTGGGGAGTCTGAAAGGACACCCCTGTGCCACTGTACTGAAGGTGCCGTGTGACACACAGAAAAAGATGATGCCAATGTAGTTGTTTTAAAACTCCATAACCAAAGAACACAAAAGTAAAACACACACAAAATACATGGAAGAGTGGGAAAAAAGGCTCACACTCTTCCCAGATAAAAAATCAAATCCTAGAAATCCAGCAAAGTTGCTGGAGCTCTCAAAAGGTAAGGGAAATTATCACATTTGGAGAATTCACCCTAACACTCGTCCCCCCAGACTAAGGGACAGGAGGATTTAATCCACTCCTGGATAAATCTCCTTACTCCAGTCGGTCAAACATCCTGGAGAGACCATCAGCATTTTGGTGGTGACATCCTGACCTGTGTTCAATGGTAAAATAAAACCCTTGCAGGCTGATTGACCATCTGAGTAGTTTTCGGTGTTCCCCTTTCATTTGCATCAACCATCTCAAGGGTTGGTGGTCAGTTTGAATCACAAAAGTAGATCCATAAAAGTATGGTCTAAACTACACAATAGCAAAGCATTCACGCTCAATGGTTTTCCACCTTGTTTCTGGTTCCTTCACTTTCCTGCTGATGAAGCAAATGGGGTTCTCCCTACCTTTCTCATCCAGTTGACTAAGGACTGCACCTATACCTGTATTTGAAGGATCTGTCTGCACAATGAAGGTTTGGTTATAGTCAGGAGCTCTTAGGACTGTAGCTTGACAAAGGGCTTTCTTTAGGTCTTCAAAGGCTTGAGTGCACTCCTCATTCCACCTGACCTTTTTAGGGAATTTAGGAGAGAGATCACATTCAAGGGAGAAGCTATGCACCCATAGTTTTCAATGAAGGTCCTATAGTACCCATAGAGGCCTAGGAAGGCTCTCACTTGGGTTTGAGTAGTAGGGGGGGGGGGCAGTTTTGTACAGCTTGTACTTTGCTAGGCAATGGCCTGATTTCACCTCCTCCTACCTCATGTCCAAGGTAGACCCCTTTACTCTGACCAATTTGACATTTACAAGCCTTTATGGTCAGATGAGCCTGCTCAAGACCCTGCAACACATATGCTAAGTGGTCAACATGTTCTTTCCAAGTAGGGATGAACACTGCAATGTCATCCAAGAATGCCATGCAGAAGTCCTCCATCCCATTCAGAACCTGATTAACCATCCTTTGGAATGTAGCAGGTGCCTTCTTTAATCCAAAAGGTATTACCTTAAACTGGTAGAGGCTGGCTGGGGTTGAGAATGTAGTTTTCTCCTTGGTATGGTCTGTCAGTGCTATTTGCCAATAGCCTGAAGTTAGATCAAATGTACTGAGGTACCTGGCTGAACCAAGTTTATCCACCAGTTCATCTGTCCTTGGTAAAGGGTGGGCATCAGTCTTGGTGACTGCATTAAGAGCTCTATAGCCCACACAGAATCTCTACTCCTTGGATCCTGCCTTTGGTACTAGGACAACTGGACTAGACCATGGACTGGTAGAGGGCTCTATTACCGCGAGATCAAGAATTTTGTTGACCTCCTCCTTCATGTGGGATCTTACATGATCTGACATCCTGTAACCTCTGTTTTTGACAGGTAAACAGGCACCAGTTTGAATGTCATGCTGGCCCCGAGGGGTCAAGCCTGGTGATAGTGAAAACATGGAGGCAAACTGATTTAACAGAAACTTGCACTCATCCTGTTGTTCAGGTGTTAAGTTAGAAGAGAGATTAACTCCTTCTACTTTCTAATATAAAGGCTGGCCTCTGAGTAGGTCAAGTAGAGGTTCACTCTCCTCCTCCTCTTGGGCTGAAGCTCGAAGCAAAGCTCCCACTTCTGGTTTTGAGACTTAAGCCTTCAAACGGTTGGTGTGAAAGACTCTGGGAGCCTCCTTAGGTTTGCCTAAATCCACCAGATAGTTGACCTCTCCAGGTTTACCCACAACCTTGAAGGGCCCTATCCATTTTTCCTGTAAGGCCCTCTGCTTTGTAGGTACCATAACTAAAACTGGCTGGTCTTGAGTAAACTAAACCATGTTGGCCTTCTGGTTCTGGTCATGCCAATGTTTGACCAGAGCCTGACCTGCTTTTAAGTTATCAGATGCTTCTGCCATCATGTGTGACATTCTCATCCGGAGACCTATCACATAGTTAGTGACTCTCACTGGCTTGGGGGAAGGAGCACTCTCCAACCCCTCCTTATTTAGGGCCAAGGGGCCTCTAACTGGATGCCCATAAAGAAGTTCAAAGGGACTAAATACAACTCCCTCCTGAGGGACTTCTCTATATGCAAAGAGAAGGCATGGCAGTAGAAGGTCCCACTTTCTTATAAGGGGTTCCTCTAAAGCACCTATCATGCTCTTCATTGTACGGTTGAACCTCTCTACCAATCCATTTGTCTGAGGATGGTATGCAGTTGAGAACTTGTAAGTTACTCCACAGGTTTTCCACATGGCCTGCATGTAGTGGGACATAAAATTGGATCCCCTGTCAGAGATAACCTCCTCAGGAAAACCTACTCTGGTAAAAATACTAAGTAGGGCCCTAGCAACAGCCTGAGCTATAACAGTCCTCATAGGTATAGCTTCAGGATACCTAGTAGCATGGTCTACTACAACCAGGATAAACCTGTTTCCTGAAGATGTGGGAAGGTGTAAGGGACCAACAATATTGATTCCTACCCTCTCAAAAGGAACTCCCACCACTGGGAGAGGCACCAAGGGTGCCACATTCTTGTCTCCACTCTTGGAAGAGGTTTGGCAAGTGTGACAGCTCCTACAGAATTTATCTACATCAGACCCCAATTTAGGCCAGTAGAAATATAAAGAGAGCCTTTCCTTGGTCTTCTTAAAGCTTAAGTGACCAGCCAAAGGTATCTCATGGGCTAACTGTAAGAACTGGAGTCTGCTTTCAAGATGCACTACAAGTCTTCTGTAGTCCCCTGGGATAGACTCAGTCGGTTCACTGTAGAAGAGGCCATCTTTGCAGTACAACCTATGCTTCCCTGGCTCTTGCCCATCCAGCTGGGAAGCTGCCTGTTGGCGAAGACCTTCAAGAGTAGGACACTCTTCTTTGACCTCTGCTGAAGTCTGCCCTACAGGGTCCACCTTCTGCCAGTAAAGACTGCAGCTCAGGATGTTCTGCAGGATCCAGATCTCCAACAGAGCAAGTTCCTCTTCCAGCTTTGTTTCCTCAGCAGCTGATTCAACCACACAAGGCTGTTACATACACTCAGCCTCAGCTTGTGGAGAGATCACAGGTGGATCTTGGACAGTCCTCTCGGGGATGTCCTTGTTGGTAGCACAGGAGTGCTGGCTGGTTTCTTCCTGGAGGTTTTAGGTTGCCACTTTTCCTCCTTCTTCCTAGACATTTCAGTCACTAAGTCCTGTGGACTCAAATTTATAATTTTCTCGATAATCTCCTCTGGAGAGCCCCTTAAGGTACTCTCTCTGGCCTTACTAGTCTGCTCCTCTTTCCTTTTGCTGGAAGGCCTGGGGGTGCTTGATATAAGTCCAAGAGTTTTTAAGTCATTCCCCAACAGGACTTTCCCAGGTACTTCACTCTGCACACTTACAGGTATTTTGACAGTCATATCATTACAATGGAGGAGAGCTCGTAACTGTGGAAGCATTTGGACAGGGCCTCCAGCAAGTTTAGTAAAGATTTTGGGTGCCTTAGCGACATCCTCAACCTTGAAAAATGATTGAGCAACTACAGTTATGCTGGCCCTAGTGTCTCGAATGGCAGGGGTCTCCTGACCATTGACAAGAACACTGTCTTTGTAATACTCTTTAGTATTATCTGGGATAGAGTTGTACACATCTAAATTCTGTTGTTCCCACAGACCCAGGGAAAATAAAGAGACACTGGCTGAGACTTTCATGGGTTCCTCAGCCAGTAAGTGAAAGTTTCCACTTTCCATTGGTACTTCATCCACTGGGGAGAAGGCTAAGGAGACAGTGTGGACCCCTGAAGGTTTACTCTTGTAACCGGGATTCCCTTTCACATGGTCAGTTGACTCACAAACATAACATTTACCAAATGTTTTGATGTATGAGGGTTTGTTCTGACTTGCTCCAGGTTTGTCCCCAGAAGGTACACTAGACTGATCCAGTTTTCCCTTTGGCTTACCCTGGTTATGATTGGGGCCCTCTTTTGGATGGGAGGTATTACAATTCTCCTTGCCTTTCTTGTGCTGCTTCCCCTCATCCTTCTTCTGAGTGGCCCCAGAATCCTTGTGAGTAGCCCTGTTGGCAACCCACAAGTCAGCAGCCCTTGCTAACTTCTTTGGATCAATTTACTTAGAGTCAGCAAAGTGCTGTCTCAGCTCAGGAGAGCAGCCATCATAAATAGACTCCAACATGAACAGATTTCTTATACCTTCATAAGTGTTCACTCTGTAACCCCTAACCCAACCATCTAAGTTTTTCAAACATTCAGTCACCCAGGTAGCCCAAGGGGTACCATCATGCTTTTTCAGGGTTCTAAACCGCTTAAGATACTGATAAGGGGTCTTCCCAAATCTAGCTATTAAAGCTAGCTTCACAGTTTTATACTCCCTTCTATCTATATCCCCCAACTCCATTACCACATCAGTTGCAACAAGGGGTAGCCTAGAAAAAAGCCAAGGAATCAACTGATTCCCTGTAATGGCCCTCATTACAAGGTGGGCGCAAAGGGATAATCGCGCACTGGTGCCGCTAATCCCTTTGCGCCCTACTACGAGGTCTCTTTGGGGTCCCTCCCTTAGTACGGGACGCGCAAAGGGATACCGGAGTCAATAACGGTACCGCAATTTGCGGCACCATATTTCCGCCTTCCCCCTTCCCATTGAGCCCTATGGGGGCTCAAATGGGAATGGGGAATGGCTCTGGTGAATAGGGAATTACCGGTCCCGCCGACCTCGGACTGGACCGGTAATTACTCCCTTCACCAGACCGGAGTCGGACCAATTTTGGAGGCAGCCATGGCGCTAATAGCGCCATGGCTGCCTCCAAACTCGGAATGAGGGTCAATGTCTTGAATCCCATGGTTATATCAAGCTAAACCTCATACATACTTACTGCATCTTTGGGCATGCAAGACCTAAAAGACTCTGGGAGAGAACCAGTTTCAACAGACAACTTTTTCATCTCTAGTGCATGGTTCAATTCCATCTCTCTTTTAAGTTCTTGATGTTTCATTCAGTTTGAGCTTGGATTCTTTTCAACTCCAACTCAAGTCTCAGGGCCTCATTTCGACCCAGGCGGTAAGTTACCGCCTGGGTCGTACCTTTACCACCATGGCGTAAACTATGTTTACGCCATGGTGGTTGGCGGACTTACCGCCCCATTCCGAGGTGAGTGGGGCGGTAAGTCCCCATTAACCCATTTACCCTTCCCCATTCCCATTTTTGCCCCATAGGGCATAATGGGAGTGGGGAAGGCGTTAATTACGCCACCGTAAATTACGGTGGCGTAATTAACAACAAGGTCCCTTAGCGCCATGGATTTTAACACCTACTAAAAGCAGGTGTTAAAACCTCCATGGCGCTAAGGGACCTCGGAATCAGGCGGTAAGGGTCGGCGCTGTTTACGCCGCCGTAAACCCCTTACCGCCTGGGTCCTAATGAGGCCCTCAGTCTTTCTAAAGAGACAAATTCAGGACTTAATATTGTACCTGGTGGGGTCCCTGTGGTTAGAGGTTGAGGCATATGAGCAGGTAGAGGTAAAACAGGGCCTACATTTGAAGACTCTTTTTCCTCATCTAACTCATCTATAACATATGAGTTACTCTCAGAAATATGATCATCCTCATCAACATTTTCTGCATTTGCTGCCGTTCAGGGGGATTCAGACCCTCTCCTCAGACTTTGGTATTCCAACAACTTTTCAATCAATGAAACCTTTTTACCTCTTACAGTGAGTTTCCTAGCTTTACACGTATCTCTCAATTGATCAACAGTTAAGATCACTAGGATCTCCTGTCTGTAGCTTTCCATATCAGTCACAATAAAACAATTACTTTACTAGTGTTGCTTAGCCTTGTGAAAGTGTCACAAGTATACTTTATCCTCACTGCTGTACATCAATGTTAGGCAGAACCACCTGCAGTACCCTTTGGGAACACTACAGGCAATTAGGACTACAAGTTTAAGAACAATGTCACCTTTGGTACAAGACTGTACTACACAGTAAAGTGGTAGCGATGGCTGAGCAGCCACACTTATCTCAAGAGTTTAAGTGAGCAGTAGAACAAGTTACACAAATGACCAACCAATACAGTGATTCAAGTAAACACTTACTGAAGGTTTCTTAGTAAGAGAATGTACATTTATTTACTCAGTCATTTATAAAACATTACACTTGCATAAGCAGCTCAATATCACACAAAGATACACCACAAAAGTACAACCGGTAAGTAACTGAACACGTTTAGCTAAAAAATTAAGTAGGAGCAAAATGGCACTTCAGATACTTAGAAAAGGGGGAAAGACAAGGTTATAAGAATAGACAGCCCAAATACATTCATGGGCAGGGCAAAGGGTTTCAGTTAAATACAACCAGCAATTCTTCTCAACAGGCCTGGGCCAAAGTCAATGGTTCAGAGTCTTTTGTAATGGATAGATCAGTTCTGGTAAGTAACGGTTAAGTCTTTACCACAGATTTTTAAAGGATTTTGCTAGGCAAAAGTTTTGACAAATGTTTAGGGAAGGATAAGCCTTCGTAGTTGAGGAAAGTTTCACGCACTTTCTCGATGGCCGAAAAGATTTCCGCACCGCATTTGCACAGTACCTTTTTTAACGAAGAAAACTATAGCTGAGGCAGTTGTTCCTGGCAGTTCGAGCAGATCTTGCTGTTCCTGTGCTTCAGTCATGGGGACAAGGAGGACGTCGGGAGGTTCCTGCACTGCCCAGGGAAGAAGCCAAAAGCTGTAGCAAGATGTCAGTTTAAGGTTTGAGTGCCTTAAAGTCCCCCTGGTTTCCTTCCCTTTGGCTATCCGGTTTTCAACAGCACTCTGTAGAAAATTTGACCAGAATAGGACGGTGTCCAGGTGGCTTACGAGTTGGCTGTTCCCACCAAACTCAAAGGGAGAAGTTAACCTTGAAGGGCTTCTCTGTCGATTGGGAGTTTCAGGCAATTCAAACCTGCAGCAGGGCTTCACCGGTCGTCTAGGAGATCCAGCAGTCCTCTTCCTTCAGCTCGTCTTCGGTTCTTTCGTTTCAGTGGTCGACTCTGCTTTCCAAGTCCCAGAGACCCGCTTTTCAACAGTTTTCCCCATTTTACTTGCCCTGGAAGACAGTAGTCAGTCCCAAAGAAGGTATTTAAACCTTTGGGGAGTCTGAAAGGACACCCTTGTGCCACTACACTGAAGCTGCTGTGTGACACACAGAAAAAGATGATGCGAATGGAGTTGTTTTAAAACTCCATAACCAAAGAACACAAAAGTAAAACATACAAAATACATGGAAGCGTGGGAAAAAAAGGCTCACACTCTTCCCAGGTAAAACATCAAATCCTAGAAACCCAATCAAAGTTGCAGGGGGTCTCAAAAGGTAAGAGAAATTAGCACATTTGGAGAATTCTCCCGAACACTCATATCTTTGCAGTATTTATGATTGTATTCTGTTCATACTAATACTGCTTTCACTCACTGTGCATACATCATATTATACAGATGTGAAGCAAAGACTTCTGAGAATCTTCCTAAGCAGAAGGAAGGTATACATGTGGCAACTACTAGGCAAACAATGCCCTATGTAGTTATCCCTGTTCCTAAGAATGATGAGGAATCACATACGTCTGAGGCAAATTTACTGACAATCAGTCACATGTTAAAAGTGGCATAGAGATTATTTGTGGACACCAGAGACAGGCTTTACAGGGAGACAAAAGAAATGGGTGTTGAAAGGTGAACCTACTCAGTTAATGCATGTGAATACACCTAGTCCACTGACAAGTGTTCCTATGATTGGTCCAGTTAGCAGAAACTATGCTGATATACTTCATGAAATACCGGTAGAAGGTCACAAGAGAAAAATGAGACCTAAGAGAGATACCAGGGAGGATGACTTTGAGCTAAACGATTACCTGAAAAGTACAGCACATTTGAGAAACAACTTATGGTATCAACATATGAGGGAAGTAGGAAGAAGAACCTCAAAGGAGGAATGCTTTGTATGTGCACTCCTGCCTTATAGTATGGGGAAGTCGAAGATCTTCATAGCTATTGAAATAGACGTCCAGACAGCACATTGGGCCTCAATATGACTACGGCTGCTGCCAGAGTACTTTTTTTACCGGCACCCGGCAATGGGGATTACCCGGTACATCCCCATTGCCGGGTGCCGGTAATAATTACTCCCCATTCCCATTTGAGCCCCATAGGGCTCAAAGGGAATGGGAAGGTTGGATGCACCGGCAGGCGGAAAGGCATGCGCGAGCAGAACTCGTAGTTTGCCTGTCCGGCAGCAACAGCGCTCGTAGCTTACCAGCGCCGTTACTACAGGACCAGTAAACTTGTAATGAGGTCCATTGTCTTTCCCACATAGCACTTTGCTGAACAAGAGGCCAGTTTATGGGCCGAGATGCTTATCTGAAATGGGCAACTGAATGGACAGATCCAGATGAAGATGATTACATACAGGACTCTAAGACAAGAAATAGAGCTCACACCAAGAATCATGTGATCAAGTACAAAAAGCCTGGAGTAAAAGGAGCTGGAATCAGATGGGAAGCAAATAAAAGACTGGAGAGTCCAAGAAATTCATAGATGGAAGAACAGAGGCCAAGTGCAGTTCTGGGGATCAGTGCTATCACCAGATGGATGGGAAGAAGGAGAGGTGATCTGCAGAGCCTGGGCGGTCATTGATTGTTATAAACCAGCCATTGACATAGTGCAGAATGGCTGCAAATCTCTATGGCCAAGACTTGCTAAACTACTGACCTGGGTCAAAGAAAGAGGACGACCCTTGCAGATAGTGCCTTTGGAGGGTGCAAAGCTGTGCTTCAGAAATAATTGCACAAGAAAGGTTGGAGAGAATCAGACCTGTGGTTGAATCTTTGATGTACCAGGAATGATACTTGGAGCAGCAGTAATCATGGATCACTTTTGGGCTTGTGGATCTAGAGCATATATGAGATTACCCAACGACTGGGGATGATGATGCTCACTAGTGAATGTTTATGTTACAGCATTGGTGTTTCCGAAAAGTGACTTAAACCTTGACAGTTTTCCAAAAGCAGATGCTCACCTGAGAAAGAAGAGATCGGTGGAGCTGACAAGAAGAATAAAAAGAGAGAACTATTTCTCAGCAAAATCTATTGTCATGATGCCTACCTCCAAGGAGCCTGGCCGGGCCCAGCAACCCCAGAGGCAGACATCATTTTCCCCAGGGAAGTCTCAGCGGGCCCAAGTCGGGGCCCTTTGGACTCAGTCCTGGCGCCTTAGGCGCCAGGCTCATAGCGGACCCCAGTCCTGGCGCCTTAGGCGCCAGGCTCATAGAAGAGGATATGTGTTTAAGTGCTTGGGTGCACACTTACCTGATGCAGACCTTGCTGCTTCATCCAGGCCCTCTTGAGGCCTGAATGGGACTACTTTACCTGTAGGACTACTTCACCACCCGGGTGTGGTCGGGGAAGGATACATACCTGATTGGTGGAAGGATACATACCAGGAACTTCTTCCAAGGCTATTTAAACCCCACCCGAACAGCCACACGTGCTTCGCGGTGTGTTGCACCTAGCAGCTGGACGCTCACCGTGTCAGCTCCTGCATCCTGACTTCAGCCACGCCTGCCAGCACCCTGGAACACCTGCAATGGGAGAAAGGAAGAGAATAGGAGAAGAAAAGCCCTTACCTGCTAAATCTGTATCCCGGAGTCATTTCTCCAACGGCCCTGAAAAGGAAGACATCATTTTAAAGGCATTTTGTTTCGATCGCTGCAGCGCTGCATTTCACTCACCTTTGCAAGGCGCTTCCATCTTCAGCAGCGATCTTCCGGATTCAGCTACGCCCCGGCGCCTAGAGGAAAAAAGACAAGAACAAAGGTGAGAGGGAGAAAAGGAATAAGGAAAGCTCAGTTTCCTTTTAAGTCTTACCTGTTGGATTATTCCCACTGCATTTCGGGTCCTGCCGCTTCCTGGCATCTCCGGACCCCGGCGCCTATGGGGAAAAAAGACAAAGACATTGAATGAGCGAATGCAAAGACATTACCTGAGCGCTCATCCAGAACTGTTTCACTTCGGGTCGGCGCCATATCTCCGGCACTCCGAACCCCGGCCCCTAAGGGGAAAAAGACATAAGCATTAGCGCTTGCTGCAATTAGACAACGAACATTATTATTAAGCTTGAACTTTTGAACAGAACTTTTACAGCGCCTTACCTGAACAGTCAAGCTTACCTGAACTCCCATCAATCCTCAATCCAGTGAAGTAACTGGGTTTCAACGCGCCCCTGCATCAGAAGCAGGATGGAGAGCTCATCCTTCCAAACCCTAAGGTGAGGCTTCACGGGGAATCGTGGAGGAGGTATCGTGGAGGGTTGGAAGGGAGTGGGAGGCTTGAGCATTGTTCCACAGTTGGTAATACTCCCTTTTCACGCACAGGAGGGTATCCAACGAGCCAGGGAAGCCAGAATAGAGGGGCCCTTCCTGTCCATCTTCAGAGTTCTGCGCCTTCGACGCTGCGCCTCCGTGGGAACCAGGTGAGCGTTACAGAACGCGAAGCCTTACCACAATTTCCCACCTGGGCGCTATGGAGACTTCCGAGACAGATCAGCTGGCCCATCTTTTAGGGGAATTACGGGCAGAAGTGTACTCAGCCCGCCAGGAGACTAATGCTCTCAGAAGGGAACTAATCCTATCCAAGGAAAGAACTGATGAACTGGCCAAAAGGTTATTGCAGGGCCAGGCAGAGCACACTCCTTTACCTGTTTCCGGAGATATTTCTACAACAATGGGTTCGAATAACCCGGTACAAATCAATCTACCTGGACACATGCCTTTGGCCCCGCCGGAACGTTTTGCGGGGGATCCCAAGAAATATGCCGTTTTTATGAACCAATGCCGTTTACACTTTTTATGCAGGCCCGGGGCCTTCCCCAACGACCAGACCAAAGTAGCCTTTGTACTATCTTACCTCAGTGGCTGTGCTGCCGATTGGTCTATTCCATTGGTAAATCAGGATGATCCCATTCTCCGGGATTTCCAGGGCTTCCAGGCCAGCATGGAAAGATTGTTCGCTCGACACTCGCAGGGACAGGCCCTTGACAACGAACTGCTATCCTTACGACAAGGTAATCAGGATCTTTTGTCCTATATCGACACCTTTAATAGACTAGTTGTGGAAACCGGATGGCCTGAAAATAAAAGGATCACATTGTTTCATCGAGGCCTGCTCGGAGAGCTTAAAGATGTTGTAGCTCAGATAGTAGATCCACCCCAGGCCTGCGCAGACTACATAGACTTAGTGGTTCAAGTTGATCACAGACTTCAAAATAGAAAAGCAGATCGGCTCAAGTATGAAACCAGAGTACCTATCAAGACTCACGTTAACTCCAAGAGTACTGACGTTTCCGAACCTATGCAAATTGGCAGTGTTAAAGGACCATTAACGCAGAAGGAACGAGAGAGAAGGCGACAAATGCAACTTTGTCTGTATTGCGGAACTTCCGGTCACTTTCTTCAAAGTTGTCCAGTTAAACCACCCAAGAAGGTGGTTGGAGCCACTGATAACGAGTTATTGACACCTGGTTCGGGAAACGACCTAGCCAAACAAGCGTAGGGGTCCGCTTGCCGAGCTTGAAAACAAACTCTTTGACCTCGCATTTTGTCATGCCAATGGTGCTTCTGAACCCAAAACAGCCTCAGCAGTTGCATGCTATAAAAGCATACATAGACAGTGGAGCTATTGGAAATTACATAGACCGTGAATTGGCTTCCAGGATTAGGCTTCCTCTCCGCCCGAAAGTAACCCAAGATGTAATTACTACAGTTGATGGAACCGAAATAGCCTCAAGGACATGTAACGCATTCCACAGTTGAAATCACTCTGGTGGGTCAGGACGGACATCGGGAAGCAATCGTGTTTGATGTGATCAAGGCCCCACAATTTCAAGTACTTCTTGGTATCCCTTGGTTAGAAACACATAATCCGAGAATAGACTGGTGAGCAAAGAAGATAACTTTTCCTGATTGTGAACCAACCTGTTACCCAAGGAATCCAGCTATGGGTCTAGCCTCTGTAACTTCCACCCCTGTACAGCTACCATCTGAATACCAAGAATTCCAAGACGTTTTTCAGAAAGAGCAGGCTAACACCTTACCTCCCCATCGATCTTACGATTGCCAAATCGACTTGGTACCCAATGCACAACTACCTTGTAGTAGGATTTATGCTCTTACTGAACCTGAGAACCTGCATTTGCGCCAGTATTTGGATCAATACCTGGCCAATGGCTTCATTCGCCCATCAAAGTCACCAGTCTCTTCCGCTTTGTTCTTCGTACCTAAAAAGGAAGGAGACCTTAGGGCCTGTATTGACTACCGCACCCTAAATCAGATAACGATTAAGAATCATTACCCTTTGCCCCTGATACCTGAGCTTATCGACCAAGTAAAAGATGCTTGTGTGTACACCAAGCTAGATCTCCGAGGAGCTTACCACCTGGTACGTATAAAAGAGGGCGATGAGTGGAAGACTGCATTCCGCACCAAATTTGGGCTCTTCGAATATCAAGTAATGCCCTTCGGTTTGTGCAACGCACCTGCCGCCTTTCAGTACTTCATGAATGATGTTCTTCGGGAACTTATCGATGTTTGTGTCATCGTTTATATTGACGACATCCTGGTGTATTCCTCCTCAGAATCTGATCACAGAAACCATGTTAGGGCAGTTCTTGAGAAATTGCGCCAGCACAAATTATTTGCCAAGCTCAAAAAATGCGTTTTTCATACCACAGCAGTGGAGTTTCTCGGATTCATCCTGACACCTGAGGGATTCCGAATGGACTCGCGGAAAGTGGACGCCATTCTCAAATGCCCATCTCCTAGCTCTGTGAAGGGAGTGCAAAGCATGCTTGGCTTTGCCAATTTCTATCGAAGGTTCATCCCGGAATTTTCTCGAACTGTTCAACCCATCACAGCTCTCCTAAAGAAAAATAAACGCTTTGAATGGACTCTTGAGGCTGAACAAGCCTTTCAGGACCTGAAAACCAAATTCACCTCTGCACCTGTATTGAAGCACCCGCGCCCAGATCTCCCTTACATCGTGGAAACCGATGCATCCAGTTCGGCCATGGGAGCTGTCCTGTCGCAAAGAGACCCAGAAACTAACCAACTACATCCTGTAGCCTTTTGGTCCAGAAAATTCTCTCCACCTGAACTCAATTACGCAATTACCGACAAAGAACTACTGGCTATTAAATCAGCTTTCAAGGCTTGGCGTCACTATCTTCTCGGTGCAAGACACACCATCACCGTAATTACGGACCACAGAAATTTGCAGTATTTAAAGACGGCCAAAGCTCAATCTTCGCGACAACTTTGATGGGCTTTATTCTTTGCGGAATTTGATTTTGTAATTACCTATCGCCCTGGCTGCAAGAATGGTAAGGCAGATGCCTTATCCCGGATAGGCATGGAAGAACCCAATTCGAGTTTAGAACCTGTGCCAATCATACCGGAACAAATAATTCTGGGCTTGACTTCATTGCAAACCATTGAGGACATCCAAGCTCAAGTAAAACAGCTTTTTGACTCTTCTGCCTTACTGGAATGGAGTCAAAAGGGTCCTCACTACACCGTTAAGGATGATTTACCCTACTTCCAAGAGCGGTTATTTCTGCCAAGTAAAGAATTGCAGGAACTTGTCATTACCCGTCATCATGAATCATTAATGGAAGGACACCCCGGTATCGTGAAAACAGAAGAAAAGATCAAACGCCACTTCTGGTGGCCTTCTTGGAGAAAAGACGTAAAGTCATTTGTGTTGTCTTGCGGAATCTGTGCCCAAAATAAGAGTCAAAAGAAAAGGCCAGCCGGCCTACTTCAACCTTTGGACATTCCACCAGCACCTTGGCACACCTTGTCAATGGACTTTATAACTGACCTGCCTCCTTGTGGTGGTTACAACACGATTCTCGTAATAGTGGATCTATTCTCCAAAATGGCCCATTTTATCCCTTTAAAAGGATTGCCGTCAGCTTTCACCTTGGCCAAGGAATTTATAGAAAATATAGTGCGGTTACATGGTTTCCCTTCCATATTAGTCTCAGACCGTGGAAGTCAATTTATCTCCCACTTTTGGAAGAAATGTTGCCAACCAGCACAAATAGACGTGCGGTTATCCACCAGCCACCACCCCCAGACCGACGGACAAACCGAGAGAACCAATCAGACTCTCGAGCAATATCTGCGGTGCATGTTACACCAATCCGAGTTAAATTGGAAAGACATCCTTTGGATTGCAGAATATGCATAAGACAGTTCAGTGCATTCTGGAACCGGACAGACTCCTTTTTATACCCTGTATGGTCACCATCCTCGGACCTCTGACCTAGATCCACCTCTGACCCTGGAGATGCCTGCAGTAAATCACCAACATTCCACAATAACCCAAACCTTCAAAGAAGCTACAACCCACTTACAGCAAGCCAAGAAAAAGTATAAAGAAAACGCTGATTTGCACCGAAGTAAAACTCCTCCTTACCAAGTAGGAGATCAGGTATGGCTAGCAACTAAACATCTACCCCTCAAGGGTCAGCGAACTTTTAATCCCAGATTCATTGGGCCTTACCCCATCAAAGCTATTATCAACCCAGTGGCCTTTAAACTCGATTTACCATCCAACATGCGGATTCATCCCGTTTTTCACGCATCTCTTCTAAAACCAGTACAACCTGGAACCAGACTGTCTGAGCCCCCAGGCCCTGTCCAAATTGATGGAGAATTAGAATTCGAAGTGAAAGACATTTTAGATTCCAAGATAGTTAAGTCGAAACTCTTCTATCTTGTTGATTGGAAAGGATATGGACCTCAGGAAAGATCTTGGGAACCCAGTAACTATGTTCACGCACCACAATTAATTCAACGATTCCATCGAAGATTCCCGCACAAACCAAAACCCCCGGAGGAAAAGACCTTGGGAGGGGCCTTGAGGGGGGGTACTGTCATGATGCCTACCTCCAAGGAGCCAGGCCGGGCCCAGTAACCCCAGAGGCAGACATCATTTTCCCCAGGGAAGTCTCAGCGGGCCCAAGTCGGGGCCCTTTGGACTCAGTCCTGGCGCCTTAGGCGCCAGGCTCATAGCGGACCCCAGACCTGGCGCCTTAGGCGCCAGGCTCATAGAAGAGGATATGTGTTTAAGTGCTTGGGTGCACACTTACCTGATGCAGACCTTGCTGCTTCATCCAGGCCCTCTTGAGGCCTGAATGGGACTACTTTACCTGTAGGACTACTTCACCACCCGGGTGTGGTCGGGGAAGGATACATACCTGATTGGTGGAAGGATACATACCAGGAACTTCTTCCAAGGCTATTTAAACCCCACCCGAACAGCCACACGTGCTTCGCGTTGTTCTGCACCTAGCAGCTGGACGCTAACCGTGTCAGCTCCTGCATCCTGACTTCAGCCACGCCTGCCAGCACCCTGGAACACCTGCAAGGGGAGAAAGGAAGAGAATAGGAGAAGAAAAGCCCTTACCTGCTAAATCTGCATCCCGGAGTCATTTCTCCAACGGCCCTGAAAAGGAAGACATCATTTTAAAGGCATTTTGTTTCGATCGCTGCAGCGCTGCATTTTACTCACCTTTGCAAGGCGCTTCCATCTTCAGCAGCGATCTTCCGGATTCAGCTACGCCCCGGCGCCTAGAGGAAAAAAGACAAGAACAAAGGTGAGAGGGAGAAAAGGAATAAGGAAAGCTCAGTTTCCTTTTAAGTCTTACCTGTTGGATTATTCCCACTGCATTTCGGGTCCTGCCGCTTCCTGGCATCTCCGGACCCCGGCGCCTATGGGGAAAAAAGACAAAGACATTGAATGAGCGAATGCAAAGACATTACCTGAGCGCTCATCCAGAACTGTTTCACTTCGGGTCGGCGCCATATCTCCGGCACTCCGAACCCCGGCCCCTAAGGGGAAAAAGACATAAGCATTAGCGCTTGCTGCAATTAGACAACGAACATTATTATTAAGCTTGAACTTTTGAACAGAACTTTTACAGCGCCTTACCTGAACAGTCAAGCTTACCTGAACTCCCATCAATCCTCAATCCAGTGAAGTAACTGGGTTTCAACGCGCCCCTGCATCAGAAGCAGAATGGAGAGCTCATCCTTCCAAACCCTAAGGTGAGGCTTCACGGGGAATCGTGGAGGAGGTATCGTGGAGGGTTGGGAGGGAGTGGGAGGCTTGAGCATTGTTCCACAGTTGGTAATACTCCCTTTTCACGCACAGGAGGGTATCCAACGAGCCAGGGAAGCCAGAATAGAGGGGCCCTTCCTGTCCATCTTCAGAGTTCTGCGCCTTCGACGCTGCGCCTCCGTGGGAACCAGGTGAGCGTTCCATCTATGGAAGCTTTAGATGCTATTCCCTATGAGCACACACTATTTAGCCAGAGATCATCAGTGTTTCAGTTGATCTTCATGCCGAGTATCCAGGTTGGAGCAAATATCAAGTGGCTGCAGATTATAAAATGGGAATTGCTACAGACAATCAACATGACTTTAAAGGGATTCAATGCAATCAGAGAAGAGATAAGAGCCATACGATCGATGACTCTCTAGAACAGATATGTCTTGGACATGATCACAGCAATGGATGAAGGTGTTTGTGTTGTGCAAAGATCAGAGAATCATATTGCACATTCATACCTTCTCATGATGATGAGAATGGAACCTTGACGGAGGCCATATGTATGCTGACAAAACTCCAGGGCCAGATGATCGACGAGGTAGAAGACATTGCTGATGACAGCTGGTTTGGATCACTCTTCCCTTGGGCTCCACAATGGATGATAGACATTTTAAAGTTCCTTTGAGCTCTGATACTAATTATATTGCTTGGATTCTGTATGATCAAGATAATAATCTCCCAATGCAAGAAAGCAGCCAAAAAAGCTATAGAGATGAAGATTATGATCGATGTTGAATCGGGATGGAAGGCCAAGGACTTGACAGATAAAGAAATCAGAGACTTTGTGAAGGCCAGCATCCATGCACCTGAGGGAACGAAGTTCCTGTATCCAAAGAATTTTAAGAAGTATGTAGGAAGATGGATCTATTGCAGTCCAAGTGGACAGTGCAGGCTCATGACATGGAACAAGGATGAGCATGTGAAATCGGCAGGATGCCTGAAGAGAGTCATCAAGTTAGGGGCCCAAGGATGTCTGGATGTGAAGGAGGATGTGAAAGTGGTCGATAAATTGCACAGAGGGGGGAGTGTAGAGGAGGAGCCAAGTACCCCCACCTCAACCACCACACCTATATTGCCTATATGTTAGGAGTCCGAATGCGAAAACCGTGCGGTACCAGTGGGTATACCGATACCTAGGAGAATCCTGGAGGCAAGGTTCCCATTGAGAAAACCGTACCTGCATACAAGAAACTATGATGGCCATTTGAATGAAATCACAAAAGAAGTAGAGCAAATTAATAGCAAAGACGAATGGTGACGTCACACAGAGCTGAGCAGACATGCTTAGAAATGATGCAGAGACTAGAGAATGCAGATATTCTATAAGGCATCAAGAAAGTATCAAAGCTAAGTGACATCTTGGGATCAAGGTGAAGAAGCTTATACTACAGAACTGACAGGGACATGAAGTAATTTTACACGTGTACAGATGCAAAAGTAACGCAAGCAGGCGAAGTAATCCTGAGGCTACCTTTATAGTGAATAGATTGTGGCATGTGCTAATATATATACATATATGCATAAAGAGTAAAGGATGGATGTTTCCACTACGTGTTATAGCAGAGTTGGACTGAAAAGGAAGGCCTCATTTTCAGTGTGTCGCAGTAAGAAAACAAATTAATTACCAAGTAAATCTCGGAAAGGCGAGGTTGGATGAACCATGAAGCCAAGCCAAGAAACCAAGTTCTTATCAGGGTGGAGTGAAGTGACATTGGATACAAAATCGTATGAAAGAACCGCTCCTGTTCAGAAGACATGAACAAAACAAGGAAGACATCAGAGGACTATTAAAACATAGTATTTTAAAGATAGTGAAAGCTCAATTTCATGGTGTTCAGTCACGTGGAAGGATGAAGTTGGACGAGCAAGATGCTCACACATATGCATGAGGGCAAAGCATGCCTTCACTCCCCTGAATTCTCCACAGTACAGAACAAACTCAAGGCCGAGCTTCAAAGCCTAATTGACTAAGCAGACCACCGAGGTGATGATAGATTGATATGCTAATTGGTGGAAGCGAAACTATGGTTAAGACGAGCTCACCAGCACCTGGAAGGCCTGCCTGCGTGCCGCTAGACGTAGGTGGAAAAGTACTGACGAAGGTTAGAGTGCCAACCAATTGTAGGGGACCATGTAATTAAGGGTCCTATAGTTTGTGTAGCCAATGGGAAGTTGTATATTTAGTGACGTTCGTAAGTGGTCATTTTAGAGGCAGTGCTTAATTGCTTCACCTGATGATAAGTAACCAATCACATATTCATAGTTTTTAGGGTAGTAAGGATAGTATACTTAGATGTTCACTAAGAGCCTGTCACAGTTATTTGTAGGTTTTTGTAGTTTGCCACGTAGGATAACATTGGTAATAACGTAGGTCAACATCAATGATGATGAGTTTTTGATATATAAGCTAGTTTTGTATGAAACTCGTTGAGTAACAGGGTCGAGCGAATTCATTTAGTTTAGTTTAGTTTATTTACTTTTATAGCGCACCCCACCCAAGGGTATCTGGGCGCTTTTTCTTAGATACATAGATACATGGTTACAGATAATACACAGAGCCAGCAACGCAGGGAGGAGGTGTGTTACAGTTCACCTTTCTTTGTTGATGGTCGTTGTACTCCCTGTTTTAGATAATTGATAATAAAACATATATCCTTTTTTCCAACTACCTGAGTTGTTTCGATTATTGATGTATGAATAAAAACTGCATCCCCGTCCATCTCCAGGGTAATTGCTACTCATCTTAAAGGGCTGAGGTTATTCAGGGCAGATGTATCCACAATATACAGTCACTGGGAAGGCTCCAGCCAGTTTGGCCTGGACTTCCCCACAATGCCATATATAGCCATTCCATCCAACAGCCAGTCAGGGGAAGAGACAGAGTCAGGGCTTCCCAGAACTTTGGGAAAACAAGGTAACAGGCAATAGAAACTAAGAGGCCCCAGGGGCCATCTTGGCTTCTAATAAGGATTCCACTGATTCCTATGGCAGGGCCTGGGTATCCCACAATGGAGGATACACAGAGCTCCTGTCATATCAGCACAAAGTTGCCACCAGCCCATACCTTGCTCTGTGGGCAACACACAGGTGCCCATAAACATACAATACACTAGGGGTACAGGGTCGTACCCCAACCCATTGGTGTCATAAGGGTATCCCAAGTGTCTCTGTTCACAATGACTAAAAAGAGGAAGAGCTGCACTGCCAGGGGTCCCACTGGATTCCTGTGCAGAAGATAACACAGAACACACATGATAAGGGAATGCAGGACAAGGACAGGGAGGCCCTGTCCCTCCAATGCATTTCCAGCATCTCAGTCACCCCCCCCCATACTGATGTTAGGGTGGTCTAATCTCCCACGAGATTGACACCCTCAGCCAGACGGTCAACATACCTTCTGAAAAGGCCATCTGCATTATCATGACTCTTCCCTGATCTATGTTCAATAGTGAAGTCTATCCCTTGCAGGCTAATGGACCACCTGAGCAGTTTAGGGTTTTCACTCTTCAGCTATATAAGGCACTTTAAGGGCTTATGGTCAGTTTGGACCTTGAAAGTAGACCCTGTAAGGCAGGGGTGCACAACTGATTTTGACAGAGGGCCGAAAGTACCTTACATGAGGGCTATAGTGGGCCGAAAAGTAAATGTGGGCGGGGCGGTAGGCGGGGCGTGGCAGGAGGCTTTTTAAACCCCCAATTTGTACTAAACACATGGAAAAAGACTGTTTTTGAGGGGTAACGATTTTTATTTGCATTTCAAACTTACATTTTGTACTACACATTTTCCATTGTTATAATTTATTTCTATTTAGTTATTGTATCTCGCCTATTTAATTAACTTATATATATTTTATTGACCCTAAATACACTATGCCCCATGGCACCCTCACCCCCAACCAAACACTATGCCCCAGGGCCCCCTTACCCCCAACCAAACACTATGCCCCAGGGCCCCCTTACCCCCAACCAAACACTATGCACCAGGGCCCCCTCACCCCAACCAAACACTATGCCCCATGGCCCCCTCACCCCCAACCAAACACTATGCCCCATGGCCCCCTCACCCCCAACCAAACACTATGCCCCATGGCCCCCTCACCCCCAACCAAACACTATGCCCCATGGCCCCCTCACCCCCAACCAAACATTATGCCCCATGGCCTCCTCACCCCCAACCAAACACTATGCCCCATGGCCTCTTCACCCCCAACCAAACCCCCCACCCCATGGCCCCCTCACCCCCAACCAAACCCCCCAACTCAGCACACACACAAACATGCACCAATACAGACCCGAACCCCCACCCCCCAACTCAGCACACACACAAACATGCACCCATACAGACCCGAACCCCCCACCCCAGCACACAAACATGCACCCATACAGACCCGAACACCCCACCCCCCAACTCAGCACACACACAAACATGCACCCATACAGACCCGAACCCCCCACCCCCCAAATCAGCACACACACAAACATGCACCCATACAGACCCGAACCCCCCACCCCCCAACTCAGCACACACACAAACATGCACCCATACAGACCAGAACCCCCCACCCCCCAAATCAGCACACACACAAACATGCACCCATAAAGACCCGAACCCCCTCAACCCCCCAACTCCAAACCCCCACCCCCAACTCAGCACACACACACTCAAGCATGCACCCATACAGACCCGAACCTCCCACCCCCCAACTCAGCACACACACAAACATGCACCCATACAGACCCGAACCCCCCACCCCCCAAATCAGCACACACACAAACATGTACCCATAAAGACCCGAACCCCCCACCCCCCCAACTCCAAACCCCCACCCCCAACTCAGCACACACACACACACAAGCATGCACCCATACAGACCCGAACCCCCCACCCCCCAACTCAGCACACACACAAACATGCACCCATACAGACCCGAACCCCCCACCCCTCCAAATCAGCAAACTCTCAAACAAGCACCCATACAGACCCAAACCCCCACCCCCCAACTCAGCACACACACACAAACATGCACCCATACAGACCCGAACCCCCACCCCCCAACTCAGCACACAAAAAACATTCAAATCAAAACATTCATACACATCCGACACACATCCGACACCCCCCCACCCCCGCATCTCAACATACACACAAAATAAATTCAAATACAAACATTCACACACACCCCCAAATCTCAACATACACACAAAATACATTCAAATACAAACATTGACCCCCCCACATCTCAACATACACACAAAATACATTCAAATACAAACATTCACACCCCCCCCACATCTCAACATACACACAAAATACATTCAAATACATTCATACACATCCGACACCCCCCCAACCCAGCATCTCAACATACACACAAAATACATTCAAATACAAACATTCATACACATCCGACACACACCCCCACCCTGCATCTCAAAATACACACAAAATACATTCAAATACAAACATTCATACACATCCGACACACCCCCCACCCCCGCATCTCAACATACACACAAAATACAAACATTCATACACATCCGACACATCCCCCCACCCCCGCATCTTAACTACACACAAAATACATTCAAATACAAACATTCATACACATCCGACACACCCCCCCACCCCTGCATCTCAACATACACACAAAATACATTCAAATACAAACATTCATTCACATCCGACACACCCCCCACCCCCGCATCTCAACATACACACAAAATACAAACATTCATACACATCCGACACACCTCCCCACCCCCGCATCTCAACATACACACAAAATACATTCAAATACAAACATTCATACACATCCAACACCCCCCCACCCCCGCATCTCAACATACACACAAAATACATTCAAATACAAACATTCATACACATCCGACACACCCCCCCACCCCCGGAATCTCAACATACACACAAAATACATTCAAACACAAACATTCATACACATCCGACACCCTCCCACCCCCAAATCTCAACATACACACAAAATACAAATACAAACATTCATACACATCCGACACACACCCCCCCGCAACATACACACACAAACATAAAGCAAAACAAACCTGACACACAAACACAAACAGACCACTTACCGGAGACGTGCTGGAAGGCAGGTAAGCGGCAGGTAAGCTGGAACGCTGTGATCGTACTATGGCTGCCGTGGTCCAAGGCTGAAATGCCTTCCAGCATCAAGCCTTATGGACCACGCCAGCCGTAGTGCTAGCCCTCCATTGGTGCAGCACACACGAATTACGTGGCTCGTAGGAGCGACGTGATGCGTGTGTGTGCTGAGCCAATGAGGGCCAGTGTTTTCACCGGCCCGGAAGACAACAAAGACTTTCCTAATGGAGGGTGGCTTTGGGCCGCCCTCCATTAGGAAAGTCTTTGTGCCTCGCGGGCCGGTCAAAAGGGCATGGCGGGCCGCAACTGGCCCGCAGGCCGTATGTTGTGCACCCATGCTGTAAGGTAAGGCCTAAAATGTCTAAGGCTCCAAACTATGCTGAAATATTCCTTTTCAACAGTAGCCCACCTGAGTGCTCTACCTTTGAGTTGTCTACTGATAAAAATAATGAGATGTCCCCTCCCTTTGTCATCTAACTGGGACAAGACAACCCCAATTCCGGTGTCACAGGCATCAATCTGAACGATAAAGAGTTTGCTGTAATCACAAGCACAAATCACTGGTGCCCTACACTGACTTTCCTTCAAGCCAACAAAGGCCCTCTGACAGTCTTCCATTCAATTACCTTCCTAGGTTGTTTGGGCGATGTCAGAGCTCTCAGAGGGGCAGCTATGGAGACATGGGGCCTCATTACGACCCAGGCGGTAAGTTACCGCCTGGGCCGTGACTTTACCACCATGGCGTAAACTACGTTTACGCCATGGTGGTTGGCGGACTTACCGCCCCATTCCGACCTTGGCGGGGCGGTAAGTCCCCAATCCCCATTTACCCTTCCCCATTCCCATTTTTGCCCCATAGGGCATAATGGGAGTGGGGAAGGCGTTAATTATGCCACCGTAAATTACGGTGGCGTAATTAACTCCATGGTCCCTTAGCGCCATGGATTTTAACACCTGCTAAAAGCAGGTGTTAAATCCGCCATGGCGCTAAGGGACCTCGTACTCAGGCGGTAAGGGTCGGCGCTGTTTACGCTGCCGTAAACCCCTTACCGCCTGAGTTGTAATGAGGCCCATAGTCTGCCATGAAGTTTCAGCAATACCCAGAAAGGCCCAAACAAGCTCTCACTTGGGTTTGAGTAGTGTGAGTCTCCCAGTCATGTACATCCTGTACTTTACCAGGGGAAGGTTGAAATCAAACACCTCCTACCTCATGACCCAGGTAAGTGTCTTTCCCCTGAGATATCTGGCACTTGGTGGCCTTGATAGGGAGGTTAGTCATTTTCAATGCCTGCAACACCTTATCCAAATGAGTCAAATGCTCTTCTAAGGTGGGACTGTAGACGGCAATGTCGTCTAGATAGGCCACACAAAGGGCCTCCAGCCGACTGATTGCATGATTGACCAACCTTTGGATGGTGGCAGGTGCATTCTTCAACCCAAAAGGCATGACTCTAAACTGGTAGAGCCCCTCAGGTGTTGAGAACACAGTTTTTTCCTTGGCCTGGTCCATCAGGGGTATTTGCCAATAGCCAGAGGTGAGGTCAACGGTGCTTGCAAATTTGGCAGCTCCTATGGTGTCCACGAGCTCATTATAGAGAACGAAAAAAACAAGTAGCAGGTGAAAAAATGCTGAACGTTCTAATTTCTAAATTAAGTTCTGAAATATGGAGGTTGTTAAAAGCATCTCCTTCGGATGCCACTGCCTCTACTATTTTGAACACTATCAGTGAGACTACCTGGATAGCCCATTTTTTGAAAGTGTTTGCAAAAAATGATGATGATTCTCCGTTGTTATATAAAGATGATGGATACCTGAATGCCTTTACCTTCACTCATGCCAATATTATAGTACTAATCAAGCGCTTAAGCTCATCAAAGGCCCCAGGCCCAGATGGGTTTACAAACCTTGTTTTAAAAGCTAAACCCGAGGAATGGGCAGAGATTTTTTACCTAATCTTTCGGAAAATAATCTTGACAGGCATTATTCCTCCTTCGTGGCGAACCTCAGTTATTATTCCATTCCTCAAGAAGGGGAATAGGAACGATCCTACCAACTATTGGCATATTGCCCTTCTTGACATCCCGGGAAAGATCTTCGCACATTTGATCTTGGCAGAGCTAACAGGTTGGATGAAGGCTAGCGGTATGATGGATTTCTGTCAGTCAGGGTTTGTATCAGGCTTAGGAATGGTAGTAAACCTTATAACCCTAACAGCTTTAAAACATCAAGCCCCGAAACGCAACCAGAATATTTATTTAGCATTTGTCGACTTCCGCCAGGCATTTGATCTAATTTCTAAAGATGTGCTGTGGTAGAAGTTGAAAAATGCTATCCCCCGGCCCTTCTATATCTGGTTCAACAGTTGCATACCAAGGCCATAATTAGAGTTAAACTCAATCAAGAGGGGATGCTATCAGAAGAGGTCCCAACCCTTAGGGGGCTGAAACAAGGTTGTGCTCTTGCAGCAATACTCTTTAATTTTTATATTCATGATATAGGTAAAGCACCAGAAATCCCTCGTTCATTTCCTCCGAAGATAGGAAATATGAAAATGACATGCCTACTTTTTGCCGATGACCTTGTGGTCATCGACCAAACTCCCATAGCACTACAGAGGCAGTTAGAAATCATAAGGAACCTATGCAATAAAAATCCAACTCTCAATCAACTCCGCTAAGTCAGACATTATAGTATTTCCAAGACAAAGAAAACACAAATAGTAAAGAACAAATGGTGGGTTGGAAATTATAAATTGGAAATTGTAAATATTAACACCAGCACAGGTGAAATAGCATATTAAAAAGATGTGTTAAATAAGATGATTAATTTAACATCTCAAGCAAAGTCTCATATAAACCTATGTTGATTTTCTATGTGCAAAAAGAAATCCCGGTGGTCACCTACGGTGCCCAATCTAAAAAGCCATCTGATCAACCAAAATGGGATTACCTTGAGGGTAAATTTTGGAAATCTGTTCTGGTCTTCCGGGGATCACACCAATCCAAGTGATTAGGTACGAACTTGGCCTAACATCACTGCAAATAGTGGCAGATTGGCAGACATTGGGCCTCATTACGCGTTAGACGGTAGAGCTGCCGGCCCCGTTAACCCTCTACCGCCTCATTATGAGGTCTGCTCGCAGGACCCGCTAAGGACGCATGGTAAAACCAGGCATCCTTAGCGGCACCCGCGAGCAGACCACGATGCTAACAATGGGCCCGTCATTAACGGGCCCATCGTTAGCATCCTCCCCATTCCCATCGAGCCCTGTGGGGACTCGAATGGGAATGGGAATGGGGATGTACCGGGTCTGGGTTCCTTGAATGGGGAAATAGCGGGCCCTCCAAGGCCAGAATGGCCCGGTATTTCCCCATTCAAGAACCCCCGGACCTGGTACCCAGTATGGGGTAGCCATGCCGCTAAAAGCAGCATGGCTACCTCCATAATTGTAATGAGGCCCATTGTCTTTATATAGAAAATGTCTGTTACAAGTAGACCATAAAAATACCTTAGTTCCAATAATAGCATCTGCTATAACTGCTAACCATAATAATTTCTTTAATCTTTGAAAAGATCACTGTACATCAATAATGACTATGTTTGATATTGAAGAAATGCTATTGTTATAGAACCTAGATGGTGCAAAGCGGAAGTTATACCAACTAGAATGGATTAATCTATGGGATTCATACCAAAAATATTGTTTAATGAAATTTGGCTGTTTACAATTAAATTGAGGAAACAATCACCAAAATATCTACTAACGTTTCCTGATCCTGAATATTTGAACGCTTTAATACAAATTAGTTTTGATCTTTGGCCCACTAAGGCGGTCCTAGCAATTCGATCGACAGACCATGCTCAACATAATACATGCCGCTGTTTCAATGATTTTTTGGCAAGTGAAACCCTAGTACACTTGTTTACCGAATGTTCAGCCCTGTCACAATTTAGGAAGGAGAGTTTGTATACATTTTTTGCAGATTTTGTAAATCACTTTCATGTGCTGAAATGTGGGTAAGAATATTTATGCTTACCATATATCTCTGAATATAGCTGCAGTATCCTTTTTAAATAATTTGAAACTTTGAGATTCTAAAATTCATCGCACTGAAAATGATGACGTTATTTTAGAATATTAACATGGTTTTAATTCTTCATTACGATTTTATTTTCTTAACTATATTGGTTGTAATTGGCATGTGATAAATGTGTGCATTTTCTTAATTGAGTTGATTGTATTGAAATTTAGTGAAATTGTATTGTATTGAAATAACACTGTATTTGATTTGTTTAGAAAGGGTTAACATGCTTTTAACCAAACCAAATAAAGTATGATTGAATTGAATGTAAAAGGAAATACATGGCAATTAAAATTAACATCAACAATAATATTCACAGTCTCTCTTGGTAACCTCATAGTAAGCTGGGTGCACCTTCCCCAGGATGCAAGGTAAACTCAGATCCAATGTTCAACAAAAAGAAACACGGACATCCATGTATGTAATACAGTCTCTATTCAGTGTTGGATGTCTTCAATGTCAAAGTAACGTTTTGTTAACCAAATTTCTAATAACATTAAAGTTGCCCTTCTTGGTGAGATAAAGACGTTCCACTTTGTCAAACACATCAATGTCAGTCCCAGCCCCGATGCTTTGCCACAACGTTTAGTTGTCCAAGAAGAATACCAACATTCTTTATGAGTTCAAAGTAAATTCAACCTCTGTACATGTTAATGAAACACAGTTCTTGGTTAACACATTTTACAGCTTTCCGTATAAGATTAAGAATCATGGTAGGTATCTTTGTCAGGATGACTTCACAGCACTTCTACTTCCACTTCAACAACTCTCAATTCTGAGCAACTTCTGCAAGTGTTGACCATGAGGGTCTACTCCTCTGCCTCATAGTATTCGACCTTCATGTGTGCAACTCAAATCTCAAATCTACTGACAACCAAATACCACAGCTTCAGTACTTTGTGACTTAGACAGTGTTCAGACATGACAATATTTACTTTCTGGTTCTTCAAAGCCTTCAAGTAGGCAAGGCACTCTTCCTCTGTACAGAGGGGTAGCCTCTTTGCCTCTCTTGTCTGTCTACAACAATGCACCACCACAACTTCAGTAGTTGGTCATTTGAAACAGTTGTAAAATAGAACAAAATTCCCTTTCAAGTACTTCAACACCTTCAAGTAGATAAGGTACTCTTCCTCTGAATATCCCTTTTCAGAGGAGCAGCCTCTTTGCCTCTCTTGCCTGTCTGCAACCAACAACAACAACCTAAAATTGCTGCAAAGACACACCTCTCTTTTTTCCCATTGTGTTTGGCAATGTAGGTTGTATTAACTTCACAGAATAAAAAGCAGCAAGCTTCCCATCCCCAACTTTGACTTTATCCCTCTGTCTACTGTTAGCCAGAATAATTACCCAGAAGCATTGTCGCAACGCTCTTGGCCTCGGGTAATGCTTGCACGCTCTTGTGTTAGGCAAGATTGATATTCATTTTGGCTCACAGTAACATTTAAACTGTTCTTTGTCACTGGTAAAGGCCAGTTTCAGTTTTAATTGGGGAAATTACTTTGTTTTTGGCTTGGGCAATGCTTGCTTTCTCCTGCTTGTAATGAACATTTTTAAATACTGGACATCTCTTCCTATACATTGTCAACAGCTTCAATGCAGATTCAGAGGTCCGATAGCACAGTGAGTACAGCACTCGCTTTGACATCTGTGCTGAGCCTGCTGACTCAGGTTTGAATCCCGGCAGGGCCAAACTCAGCCTTTTATCCTTCCAAGGTCGATAAATGAGCACCACAGAGCGTGTGTGATAATAAGCAGTGTTCAGATACCTGAGGATTCGTAGCACTATATACATGCTAAATTATTATTATTATTAGTATTATTATTATTAGAGGTCACTCTCCCTTTTCAAACTGTTCATTAGGCATAAGCGACCACTTCTTTATGTTCTTCGCAAGGTATTAAGTTCAACAATGCAGTTTCATTGCGTTTTCTCTTTACACAAGTGAAAGGAAGAAAGCTTGGTGCACGCAAGTGCTATATTTCAAGTGTTCCATTGTCAAATGTTTAACGTTCAACTTCGCATCACTTCTACTTCTACATAAGAGATTATTTAGCTGGATATTGTTGCCGGCAGTGTTTGCGCAAGGAATCAGAACACAAGGTGCAACTTACCGCTACTGTGTTCTTTACTCCGTATGCTGTTGTCACAATCAGACCCTGGAGGGTATGGGATCGTTGAAGGGCATTCTGACTGTTCCAGCATGTCCTTCACGTAATGCAAAGTAGCAGTGTAGTTTACTAACATGGCTGCCGCCGATTGCTAATTCCTTCCACCAGAGTTCCAGTTCGGCTCGTTTCAACCCTCTATTGGGTAGGTCAACGCTAATGTGCTGCACAGTTTTCTGTTCCATTCAGTCCTCATTGCCTTCATTTGTGCATGTGTCCCTCTTCCCCGGTCCCTATCTTGCATCCTGTCCTTTCTCCGTCTCGCGTGGATACTTCCTTGCTTTCTGTCCTTTCTGCGTCTCGTGCGGATACTCCTTTCCTTCTTGTCCTTTCCGTGTCCCACGCGTATACTCAAATGATTCCGCTAGGTTGTTGTGAACCAGCTTCACTCCTGGAGAGAAGACTTCTCGTAGAGTGCTCCGCTTGCATGCTCTGGGTGCATACTCAGACTCCTAGCTGTCACCCTTCTTCCGTACCAAGAATCAACTTCTTCCTGGTGCATGCTGGATCTAGTAATGCATGTTCCAGAGGTGTTAAAGTACTCAGTGTTACAAAGGATTACCCACTGGAGTCACATCAGTTCTAACCAACGCAAGTGTATTGGATTTCTAACAAAGACTGTCATCAGTCTCAACCAACGCAAGTGTCACCACCAGAGTTTTTCAGCATTAGCTTTTCCCTGGTCTGGGGCGGGCTCCACAGAGTCCTCACTGCCTGGCAGACTGCTTTCTAGGCAAGGTAGCCTATCGGGTAGCCAGACCTTATCTCTTCAAACAGAAAGAAAAGAAAGAAAAGAAAAGAAAGAAAAACACTGTCAGTGCCTTGAGAGAAAGAAGAAAAGGCATCTCATCTGAAGAATCCAAGGAAGACCTTTCAGAGACATCAGGTGAGGAGTGGGCCAGTGAGAAGGTATTGAGCTTGTCAACAAACCTGTTGAACATGAGAGTTTGCAACGCCCAGAAACTATGGCAAGTTTAGAGCAATACCAAGAACATGTGAACCCCATTCAAGGATTCACAGTAGAGGTCCAGACCTTGAGAGCTGGCAACACAGCCCTCAGGCAGCACAGTGATCTGCCCCCCTTATCATTACTGTGTGGCAAGTACGATGGCTATCCTCAGAAGTTAAAGGAATTTCTGGACGCCTGTTTTATTTACTTCACCTTTCGTCCCAAAGCATTTGAATCTGACGGAGCCAAGGTGGGATTCCTCATCTCTAATTTAGTAGGCAACGCTTTGGAATGGGCAACCCCGCTAGTAACCAACACTGATCCATCCCTTAATGATTACGGCAGATTTGTTCAACTGTTCCGGTAGAGGTTCGAGATACCTGAAATATTGTATTCTACCTATGAAAGCCTCCTCGACATCAGACAAGGAACATCTAATATGCAGACCTACATATCTTGTTTCCAGAAGGTAGCCACAGAAGCAGGCTGGCCTGATACTGCACAACAAATGCTGTTTTGGCGGGGATCACAAGAGGAGATAAAAGATGAATTGGCTAGAGTAGACCGACCTACATCTTTTCAGGAACTTGTGGCTTTGTCATTACAGATAGAATTCCGACCGATAGAAAGAAAGGCGGAGAAAAGGAAACCTAGGTTCAATATGCCGCTTGTTCCTAGCCTGTCCTCACTACCCGAAAAAAAAACACAATCAGACGAACCAATGCAGATCGGGACAGCAAGAGGACCGCTTACTGCCAAAGAACGAAAGAGGCGGTAAGACCTCGGCCTTTGCATGTACTGCGGATCAGACACTCATCTTCTACGAAATTGCCCGGAGGTTCCCCCAGGCGCCAGGGAAACGACAAACCCTGACCCTGATCAGGGACAAGGAAGGGGTATCTATAACCAGTCCCTGTGATACTAGCCAAATTAACCCTCCATAAATGTCATGCCATCTCATCGTTTTCAAGGTATTTCTAGAGAGGGAAGGTGGATTCCCAGTGGAATGTCTGGCTATGCTTGACTGCAGAGCAGCAGGTAATTTTGTGGATGACCAGTGGGCCAATCACCCTCAAATCCCAAGACGCCCCAAGTCTAGGCCTATTCCCGTAGAAGAGTTAAGATGGCATCACACCAAGATCATCTAAGCTACGATTTGATCCGAGCTGCCCACTTCCCAGTTATACGGGCATTCCGTGGCTTAGAAGGCACAACCGAAGCATTGATTGGGAGCTCAACACAGTGCAGTTCCGTTCCCAATATTGTCTTCAGCACTGCACCAACTTGGAAGAAGACCCTAGGATAGGTATCACAGTACCTCTGCCCGTTCCTATTATCAATTCCATAACAGTTCCATATCGGGACTATTCAGATGTCTTTGCAGACGTCCAACCAAGACAACTTCACCCTCATCGCAAGGAGGACTGCAAGATTGATCTGTTACCTGGGTCCACTGTTCCTTTTGTTAGGATGTTTCCCTTGTCCCTACCAGAAAAGGAAGCATTGAAAGAATACCTGGCAATTAATTTCCAAAACGGCTTAATAAGAGAGTTAACATGCTCGGCTGTTGCTTGGCTCTTCTTTATCTCCAAGAAAGGAACAACGGAACTTACACCCTGTAAAGAATTCTGAGGCTTAAACAGCTTGGCCATCCAGGATAGATATCTCATGCCTCTGATGAAAGACATCATCGAAGCCGTACATGGTGCCTGAGTGTTTACAAAACTCGACCTTAGAGGGACATATCATCTTCCGAGGATCCGCGAGGGAGATGATGGAAGGCAGCCTTTAAAACTCCTTTAGGCCACTACGAATATAGAGTCATGCCCTTCGGGTTAGTGAATGCACCCGCCGAGTTCCAAAGGTTCATGGATATGATCTTTGCTGACATGCTCTTTTCATCAGTGGTCTTCTATTTAGACGACATCTTGATCTTCTCACACACAATTAAAGAACTCCAGCAACATGTCAGGGAAGTACTACCCAGGCTCCATCAAAACCACTTACTGGCTAAGCCAGAGAAATGTGTGTTTGAAGCTGACACAGTGCCTTATTTGGGGTTTATACTCTCAGCCGGTAAATTACGAATGGTCCCCGATAATACGAGGTCTATCCCACAATGGCCCGCACTCACTTCTGTCAAAGATGTACAGAGTTTTCTAGGCCTCTCAAATTTCTATAGGGAATTTGTACCAAGATTCTCGGACATTGTCCTTTCAATCACTGACCTACTTAAAAAAGAGGTGAGATTTGTTTGGGACCAGAAGGCTGAAGATGCTTTCAACCTCCTCAAAAGTTCCTTTGTGTCAGCACCCATACTCAGACAACCTGACCAAACACTCCCATTCATTGTGGAAACAGACGCATCAGGAGGAGCAATTGGAGCCGCTCTGCTTCAGAAGAAGGAAGATCGACTAGAGCACCCCATAGCCTACTTTTCTCAGATGCTAAATACTAGCGAGAGGAACTATTCAGTGCTGGAGAAGGAACCCCTGGCAATTCGACAGGCCTGTGAGGAATGGAGACATCTGCTCCAAGGGGCTGCAAATCCCTTCCAAGTGCGCACTAACCATAGAAACCTCTGTGTTCTGCAACCAATGGAGTGCAGCAATTCCAGGCATGCCAGATGTGCCTACTTATTCTCCCAATTCGACTTTGAAATAACATACTTGCCCGGAAAAGAGAACCAACTGGCGGATGTATTATCCCGCAGTTTAGGAGAAGACTCTGGGAGATATCTGGGGAAGGAAAGACTGCTCGCAGGAAAAAGATTCATTGGTGGGGTCAATGTATTGTCCTGCACAAGTCGATCCTTCTTAGTTTGCGCTCCAGAACAAAGATTTCTAAATGATGAAATAATAGATTTTTATTGTTCAAATTATGTTTTTATTTGTCAATTTGGTTGAATTATTTTCATTCAGTATGTATCTTGTTTTTCTGAATTACAATTAATTTGCAATCTGTTCATTCAATCAGTTTTTGGTTATTTGTTCATTCAGAGTAAATTGCCAAAGTAATAGAGGCAATTTTCAAGCACAAATGTTATATTTGAAAAACATTGAAAGTAAGAAAGAAAGCAACACTGTAAATTTGGCAAGGGTTTCCATCCAGAAAGCAATGGACAGACAGAACATTTGAATGCCACCCTGGAACAATACATCAGATGTTTTTGCAATCAAGAATATAGTGACTGGCATGGACTCCTTCCTATGGCAGAGTTCTCTGCCATTGGGATGAGCCCCTTCTGTTGCACGAATGGATACGAACTAAGACACATCCCTTTATCTGGTTCTCTTTCCCCTAAAATACCTACAGTGGATCGTATCTTGGACACTCTGAGACAATTACACAAGAAAGCACAATACAATTTGCAACTGAGCCGCCAGGGTTATAAGAAGTGGGCAGATAAAAAAAGAAGACCAAACCCAACCTGGGACACTGGAATGAATAATAATAATAATAATAATAATAATAATAATAATAATAATAATAATAATAATAATAATAATAGTAATAATAATAAGTCCGGTTATCCACCAAGTTTTTACCCCGGTGTGTTCATCCCGGTAAATTCTGACCCCGGTACATCAGTCCATTCCAAATTGATGCCAAGATTAAACCCTGTGGCATTTCGACTGTCTCTTCCGAACTGACTACGTGGGATCCATCATGTGTTGTGTTCCATTCTTCACTACTCAAAGCCTACCTGCCGGATCCTTATACCAGACAGTATGCACTCCAAAAGACACTGCTGAGGGATACAAAGTGTCCCGTTTACTTGATTCAAGGTATAGGAATGGTAGGAATGGGGTACTTCAATATTTGGTGAAATGGAAAGGATATCCAATGTCAGAATGTTCATGGGAACCCATCAGAAATATATCGGCCCCCAGACTCATCCGGCAAGTACATAGGCAGCATCCTGGTAAGCCAGGAGGGGTGCCTTTGAGAAGGGGTCATATTGTCACGATCCGACCCTGGAAGGGATGGGATCGTTGGAGGGCGTTCTGATTGTTCCAGCATGCCTGCCTTTCACGTAATGGGAAGTAGCTTGTCTAGTTCACCAACATTGCTGCCACCAATTTCTTTTTCCTTCCACCAGAGTTCCAGTTTGGCGCGTTGCAACCCTCCATCGGGCAGGTCGACGCTAGTGTGCTGAACAGTTTTCTGTTCCGTTCAGTCCTCATTGCCTTCATTTGTGCATGTTTCCCTCTTGACCACTCCCTACCTTGCATCCTGTCGTTTCCACGTCTCGCGTGGATACTTCCTTGCTTCCTGTCCTTTCCACGTCTTGCGCGGATAATCCTTTGCTTCCTGTCCTTTCCGGGTCCCGTGTGGATACTCCATTGATTCGGCTTGGTTGTTGTGAACTGGCTTCACTTCTGGAGTGCAGACTTCTCGTAGTGTTCTCTGCTTGCATGCTCTGGGTGCATACACAAACTCCTAGCTGTCACCGTTCTATCGTACCAAGAATCAACTTCTTCCTGGTGCATGCTGGATCCCGTAGTGCATGTTCTGGAGGTGTTTTAGTACTAAGTGTTACAATGGATTACCCACCGGAATCACATCAGTTCTCACCAACGCAAGTGTATTGGATTTCTAACAAAGACCGTCATCACTCTCAACCAACGCAAGTGTCACCAGCATTAGCTTTTCCCTGGTCTGGGCCAGGCTCCCCACAAAGTCCCCACTGCCGGGCAGACTGCGTTCTAGGCAAGTTGGCCTCCCGGGGAGCCTGACCTTATCTCTTCAAGCAGAAAGAAAAGAAAGGAAAGAAGAACACTGTCAGTGCCTGAAAAGAGAGAAGAAAAGACATCTCATCTGAAGAATCCGAGGAAAACCTTTCAGAGTCCTCAGGTGAGGAGTGGGCTAGTGAGTAGGGTATTTAGCTTGTCAACAAACCTGTTGAACGTGAGAGCTGCACGCCTTCTACAACTTCTGGCTTCCTTTGGGATGCACACCCTTCCTTGCTGAGGGCGTCTAAAGTTCAGCCACTCAATTAAGGAGCCCCTCTCGCACCTGAGACTCATAGCTTCACCACAAGTTCTCACCACAGTCTGCAGCACACTTCCTGCTGTGGAATCCCTTTAATTAGGCTGACATGGTGAAAGGCAGACTTCCTGCACGCCTTCTGCTTCGCAGCCTCTGCACATCAGAGATTGGGAGAACAGGACCCTCACAGGTAAAACAGGTGAAATCTGCTGCATCAGAATCCCGGCGTCCCTTTGGTACTCCCACTTCTGTGTCGATTGCCAAAACTGCGCCTTCCTCCTTCTACTTCTGCTACTACTACATGCACTTCAGCCACAGTTCCATCTCCTTCTAATTTTCTTGCACCAAGGTGGCCTTTTAGGCCTCTCAGCATCCCTCAGTGTGGGCTATGAGGCTTAATTGCCTGATTGCTACTGCTACATGACTCTTCATTCCTCTTACTCATCCCACTACTTATGGGGTTATGTTCTCAACAACAAAATCAGTTCTTTTTAGTAACTTCTTGCTTTTAAGGGTAGATTTATTTCCCTTAAAGCTATTTAGGGAAGAACCATTAGAATTCGTTGTTACAGAGGAAGAAAGGTACATTTTCTAAAACCCTTTTCATTATACCTTTGGGAGTAAGGAGGATTTTTATCCTGAAGTGCCTTGAAAGGTCTTTCTATTCTTAGGGTTTGTCCAGGTTCTATGCCATTTGGCAACTTTAAAAGGTTATCTCTTTTAAAGGACAAATACTGTGTCTCATCCCATGGGATATCCTCACCACTCTAGGCCTTGTCTCCTCACAGGTGATCCTCCTGCAGTACACCCCCACAAGGTCAAGATAAGGAAGTGTCTGCCTTTCCCTGGCCACCTGGGAGGAGCCTTTAGGCAGGGGTTTAGTGAGGGATCCATAGGATTCATCACAGAAACAAGTAATGTTTTCAACGAGAAGTTGCAATGTTAAACTATGAATTATGAACAGTTCATAATGCTGGGAATGGTAAGTTGGTGCCAAACTGATGAAGTCTTTGGGAAAGGATGTACAGTTATCACTTTGTTGCCACAGTGTCAACACTTGACAAATGATATGATGTGGCATTTATAATGCGCCTGTACACATATGTTTCTAGGCATGACAAAACAAGGAGGGGGAAACACAGGGAGGACAAAATAACAATCTTACTAGGCATTGTGTCATTCAGATATCACAAGTGTGGGGAAGACAGAAGGGGAGAAGAGCAAGGGGGAGGGGAAAGGGGAAGTGCAGTTAACTCACAAGTGCAGGCAGCAGGTTGCTCTTACATGTCAAGAGAAGGGAGTGTAGGGTTGCAGATACATACCTTTAAGTGCTTGGGAGCCCGGAGGAAGTGCAAGGGTAACTGGACATGCAGGAGCGTGGGCCTGAGTTCAGAGGATGACCAGGTGACCAGTGCATGGAGCAGTCATGTACATCAGCAGGGGAGAGGAAGAGAGAAAGCAGAGGCGAAAAGGAAGGTCTTGAGTTGCGTCCAGAAACAGAGGTGGTTCTGATCAAGTTTGAGAGAGGCAGAGAGGCTGCTCCAGAGGGAGGCTCTAGCCGATGGGACAGATTCACCTACTCTCTACTTGGAGAAAGGTCAGACCTGCAAAGAGTTGGAGGTGGATGAGCAGCAAACTGGAGAAGAAAGATGTTTTGGAAGAGAAAGTTGCAGGTAGAGCGGTCCCAGGCCACAGAAAGCCTTGTGGATGATGCAGAGGGTCTTGAAGTTGATCCTTGCAGTCATGGGGAGGCAGTGAAGAGATTTCAGAGCTGGAGAAATATGATTCCTGGGCCGCCAGCCTCTATCCCCCAGTGTCCTGATTGGTTAGGCGGCGGGTCCCCAAGCCTGGGACCACCGTTTTGCCCAGTCCACGAGACACCTGCTCTTGTCCAATGTGTATCAATAAGGTGTATCTATGTGACAGTGTGTAACAATGGTGTCTCTACTAATGCCATGACAACAGTCCAGTCCCAGCTCATGTTGTAGATGTATTGTGGAATTTATGTTGCAAGGTTCAGTCCCAGATGTCAGACGGCTGCATCTTCCCAGCTTCCAGGCCTTGGCATAATGTCAGATCGGCCGGATCACGTGTGAGGAGACAGTTATTGAGGCTAAATTACTTCAATTTGATTTGTATTTTAGCTCGGGGTATTCTCTTCTGTAGCTGGGCTCATCGTGGCACGGTGAATGAGGAATGTCACTTGCAACATTGTGGCCTTGGCGGTGGCAGTCTATGCCAGGGCTATTCTGCTCGCTCAGCAGCTTCGGCCTCTCTGCGAGATGGGTTTAGTATGCTGGATTTGTCTGAGGCCTACCTCAATTCTGGTTCTTTCAATATAATTGTTCATAGGTTAAAAGCATGTCGTGGGTGGTCAGGTCCCTTGAATGCTCCTGTCCATCCACAGGGTTAATAGCGGGTAGCATCTGCAAGCAAATACACAAGCTCTTGTAACGTCTTGCGTTTCTGTGGTGCGGTAGCAAGCCTATATGGAAAATAACAAATGTGCAGACATTGTCTGTGTGTCGCTGTCATCTAGCTCAAAGAACTTTACGCATATGTTCTTCGTGTAGATTGGTGTGTGAGTGTCCTGATTGTGCCGACTGCATGTGTGCTTCCTATCTAATGCAGCTATGTCGTAAGGAAGTCTCTAACGACCTGCAGCATGGCTTGAGGGGACGTCAATCAATTTGGTCCATATAGTCGTCTTCAGTTCAGTCTTGGTTGTCATTGCTTGTGTTGGCTAGGGCTCGTGCCATCGCGGGATTGTATGGGTGGATGGCTGGATGTCGTTCATGATGTGAGTTTATGCTGGGAGCGGTGGGACCCGGTGCAATCTTTGATAGTCGATAGTTATTCTGTCGGGAGTGTTTCTTCCAGTTGGGGGCCCGTCAGGAGGGAACGGACATTGGGATTTTCCCTCTTCATTAGCCTCACAGGAAGGAGCAGGAAGAGGTCCCAGAGTGGGCGGCCAGAGAGAGAGAGAGGAAACGAGGGAGAGGGTGTCCCAATTAGGGGGATCTCAGTCTTACTGGCATTAAGGCCGAGATCATTGGTGGCACACCATTGCTGAATTGCGGCCAGACAGCCTGGTATGAGAGAAGAAGCAGAGGTGGCTGAGGGGAGCCTGAAAGCGAGTTGTGTGTCATCCACATAACATTGAAAATTGGAGCAAAAGTAGCGATGCAATGGGCAAGTGGTGACAGGTAGTTGTTGAAGAGCCAGGGAGAGAAGTTAGACCCCTTGGGAACGCCACAAGTAGAGAGTGGGTTAGAAGAGAGGAAAGACCCCAGTTGGACCTGAGAGGGTTGGTCGATAAGAAAGGAGGTCAACCAGGCCAGGGCCTGATCAGTAATACCAAGGTTGTCACAGAGACGATTGAGCAGCATGGCATTGTTGACCGTGTTAAAAGCAGGGCATAGATCAAGGAGAATGAGGACAGAGAGGAGATTAGAGTCAAGATTGCAGAGCAAGTCTTCACAGGTGTTCAGGAGAGCAGTTTCCGTGCTTCTGCCAGCTCTCAAGCCAGACTGGTGGTCATTTAGGCAACCGACAGATTCAGTATGTAGATTCAGCAACGAGATTGACAGCCTTTGCAAGAGTTTGCCCAAGAAAGGAGTGATCAGATCAGGCGATAGTAAGCCGGAGAGGAAGGATCAGCTGAGGGCTTCTTTAGAAGGGGTGCACAAGAGTGAGCTTAAGGGGGAGGGGAAAGTTCCAGTTGCAAAGGAGTGATTGCAGAAATTGGCTAAGACTGGAGCAAGGGTGTCAATGTGGTCCTTGATTGTTCTGGATGAGCAGGAGAGAACCTGCTTTGACAAGACTTTCTTAGATCGGACATATCTAGAAGCATTGGGGTGTAGAGGGGAAAGGAGGAGAGATGGCCTCAGACGCCTCAGAGTGGTAGATGAGGAGGAAAAGGAGGGAGAGGAAGAAAGGGTAGACAGGATGTCCTGAGTTTTAGTAGTGAAATGAGAGGCCAAGGCCATGCAAAAGGCATGGGAGGGAACAGAAGAGGTGGAGACTGCAGCAGGATTCGCCAGCTCCTTGCAGCTTTTGAAAGGTTTGTCTGAGTTGTTAGATGCTGCAGAGATGAAAGCTTGGATGAAGGATCTTTTCTTAGAGAGGACAGAGAGTCTATACTGCCTTTGGAGCCGGCGGCAGGTCAGTTTGTCAGGGGATGCGTCCGATGCCCTCCAATTCCTTTCCACTGCCCCACACTTGCGTTTAAGGGTGGCGAGGTCAGAATCGTACCAACAGTTGCACTTGGATTTGGGGTTCAAACGGATCCTCATGACAGGGGCAAGGACATCCAGAGTGATGAAGGTTAGAGAGGGCTGTGTCAGGGCGTGAGTCAGCCAAAGGAGCAGGAGGAGGAGAGGAAGTAGCATATTTTTAAATACTGGACATCTCTTCCTATACATTGTCAACAGCTTCAATGCAGATTCAGAGGTCCGATAGCACAGTGAGTACAGCACTCGCTTTGACATCTGTGCTGAGCCTGCTGACTCAGGTTTGAATCCCGGCAGGGCCAAACTCAGCCTTTTATCCTTCCAAGGTCGATAAATGAGCACCACAGAGCGTGTGTGATAATAAGCAGTGTTCAGATACCTGAGGGTTTGTAGCACTATATACATGCTAAATTATTATTATTATTAGTATTATTATTATTAGAGGTCACTCTCCCTTTTCAAACTGTTCATTAGGCATAAGCGACCACTTCTTTATGTTCTTCGCAAGGTATTAAGTTCAACAATGCAGTTTCATTGCGTTTTCTCTTTACACAAGTGAAAGGAAGAAAGCTTGGTGCACGCAAGTGCTATATTTCAAGTGTTCCATTGTCAAATGTTTAACGTTCAACTTTGCATCACTTCTACTTCTACATAAGAGATTATTTAGCTGGATATTGTTGCCGGCAGTGTTTGCGCAAGGAATCAGAACACAACGTGCCACTTACCGCTACTGTGTTCCTTACTCCGTATGCTGTTGTCACAATCAGACCCTGGAGGGTATGGGATCGTTGGAGGGCATTCTGACTGTTCCAGCATGTCCTTCACGTAATGCAAAGTAGCAGTGTAGTTTACTAACATGGCTGCCGCCGATTGCTAATTCCTTCCACCAGAGTTCCAGTTCGGCTCGTTTCAACCCTCTATTGGGTAGGTCAACGCTAATGTGCTGCACAGTTTTCTGTTCCATTCAGTCCTCATTGCCTTCATTTGTGCATGTGTCCCTCTTCCCCGGTCCCTATCTTGCATCCTGTCCTTTCTGCGTCTCGCGTGGATACTTCCTTGCTTTCTGTCCTTTCTGCGTCTCGTGCGGATACTCCTTTCCTTCCTGTCCTTTCCATGTCCCACGCGTATACTCCAATGATTCCGCTAGGTTGTTGTGAACCAGCTTCACTCCTGGAGAGAAGACTTCTCGTAGAGTGCTCCGCTTGCATGCTCTGGGTGCATACTCAGACTCCTAGCTGTCACCCTTCTTCCGTACCAAGAATCAACTTCTTCCTGGTGCATGCTGGATCTAGTAATGCATGTTCCAGAGGTGTTAAAGTACTCAGTGTTACAAAGGATTACCCACTGGAGTCACATCAGTTCTAACCAACGCAAGTGTATTGGATTTCTAACAAAGACTGTCATCAGTCTCAACCAACGCAAGTGTCACCACCAGAGTTTTTCAGCATTAGCTTTTCCCTGGTCTGGGGCAGGCTCCACAGAGTCCTCACTGCCTGGCAGACATCTTTCTAGGCAAGGTAGCCTATGGGGTAGCCAGACCTTATCTCTTCAAGCAGAAAGAAAAGAAAGAAAAGAAAAGAAAGAAAAACACTGTCAGTGCCTGTAACGCTCACCTGATTCTCGCAGAGGCGCCGGTCTTGACTGGGCGACTACCGTATCTTCAAAGGTGATGTGCAGCACCCGGTTGGCTCTTTGGGCTGGACCTCTGTGCCCTGTATGCCTGACGTGCAAAGTAAGATGTCTGCAGATAGAAAATACGGGGTTAATGAACTGGGGTTATTGGGGTGTCCCTATCTCTTTCCTCTTCTCCTCTCCTGTAGACCCCCACAGGTTAACGCTCTCACCTTAGGTAAGTGAATGCCGAGCTCTCCATCTGCCTCGGGGCAGGGTGCTGTAACCAGTTTCTTCACCGGATAGTTAGCGCAGGCCTCTTGACTTCAGAGGACTGCTGTCCGTCGTTTACTGCACGAACGGTAAGTTTCGAGTAACTCAAATGTCTTTAAAGTCTTTAATAATGATGTCTCTTGTTTTGCAGGGTTCCGGCGATGGCGGATGACGGGCTGAAGTGCCTTGAAGATGGAGCCTGTGTGATGAATAGAAGCGCCTGGAAGCACGTAAGCGCTTGTTGCCAGCTTCACAATGCGCTCTAACTGTCTTTTTATTTTGCAGGTACAAGTTCAGAGCAGCTGCAGGGTGCCGGGATACCCACTGGGTTAGATGTGGAAAGGAGTAATGGCACGTGAGTATTAAAGTTCCCCAATGTCTTTAAACGCACCTTGTTTTGTCTTTCAGATGCGGGATGCAGCGCCGACGGCCTCCGGAGCGTGCGAAGAGTGGGTAAGCTTTTGTCTTTCAGATGCCGGAATGCAGTGTCAAGACCTCCGGAGCGCACGAAGAGTAGGTAAGCCTTTGCCTTTCAGATGCCGGAATGCTAACCTGTTCTTTCTTGTCTTTATAGGTGTTGCTGAAGACTGGATTCAGGATGGTAAGCCTTTTTCCTTAGGCCCAGGATCAGATGCAGAAGACACGATGAGCGTTCTGCTGCAGAGGATGCAGAATAACGCAAAGCAAGATTCATCCACCGGGTGTGGTTTAAATAGCCTCCTGTAGTGCTTAGGTGTCGCCTTCCACAGCCACGCCTAAGTAAGAAAAGAGTTCCTGGTAAGAAAAGAGTTCCTGCCTTCCAGAAGAGTTCCAGTGTTCTGAATCTAGGGAGTGGCTCCAGCCCCACCCAACAGGAAAAGTAGTTCCAAACAGAAGAGGATCAGAGGCTCAACTGGCAGGCAAGTAAGCAGCAAGGTCTGCTGCAGGTAAGTCCACCCAAGCATTATGAGCCCGGCGCTTCCAGCGCTGGGACTGGGCATATTTATGAGCCTGGTGCCACTGGCGCCAGGACTGGGTCCAAAAGGTCCCCATTGGGACTGGTTGGCACTCGGAACCTGGGTTATGGATCTGCTTCCAAGGGAGTTGGGAAAACCCTGACCTTTTGGAAGCAGAGATCATGACAGTACCCCCCCTCAAGGCCCCTCCCAAACCGGGCTTCTCCGGGGGTTTTGGCTTGTCAGGAAATGTTCGGTGAAATCTTTTGATTAGGCGAGGAGTGTGGACATATTCAGCAGGTTCCCAGGATCTCTCTTGGGGGCCGTAGCCTTTCCAGTCAATTAGGTTGAATAGTTTAGATTTGGAGATCTTGGAGTCCAGAATGCTTTTGACTTCAAACTCGAGTTCTCCATCAACTAGGATAGGTTTTGGAGATTTGGTTAGTCGGGTTTGAGGTTGCACGGGTTTTAATAGAGAGACGTGGAAGACCGGATGTATCTTCATGTGCGGGGGCAAGTCCAACTTGACCGCTACTGGGTTTACTATGGTAGTGATGGAATAGGGACCAAGGTATCTTGGGTTGAATGTGCGTGGCCCTTTTAGAGATAGATATTTGGTGGATAACCAGACTTGATCCCCTACTTGATAGTGAGGGGCTTCCTTCCGATGTTGATCTGCTCCTTTCTTGTATTGTTCTTTAGCCCTTTGAAGGTGAGAAACAGCTTCCTTAAAGGCTTGGGTGATTGTAGAATGCAGGTAGTCTACTGCTGGTGTTTCAAGATCTTGGAGGGGATCCAACTCCGAGGTTCGAGGGTGACTGCCATACAAAAGAAAAAACGGGGTTTTCCCAGTTCCCGAATGGACAGAGTAATTGTAGGCATACTCGGCTATCCAAAGGATATCTTTCCAAGTTTTTTCAGTTTGTTGCAGCATGCAGCGTAAATACTGTTCCAGAGTTTGATTGGTCCTCTCGGTTTGTCCGTCGGTCTGAGGGTGGTGACTGGTCGATAGTCTCACATCAATTTGAGCCGACCGACAGCAACTTCGCCAAAAATGAGAAATAAATTGACTACCTCGATCCAAAATTAGAACCGAAGGAAAACCGTGCAGTCGGACGATGTTTTCGAGAAATTCTCGGGCCAGAGTTGCTGCTGTTGGCAAGCCTTTGAGCGGAATGAAATGCGCCATCTTGGAGAATAAGTCCACGATTACTAGAATCGTATTGTATCCGGAGCATGGAGGTAGATCGGTGATGAAGTCCATAGAAAGCCTATGCCAAGGGCGAGGTGGGATGTCAATAGGGCGTAAGAAGCCTGCTGGTCTTTCCTTTTGACTCTTGTTTTGGGCGCATACTCCACAGGACATTATAAAGTCTCTGATATCTTTTTTCCAAGACGGCCACCAGAAGTAGCGCTTGATCTTTTCTGAGGTCTTGGCTATACCGGGATGACCTTCCATTAAAGAGTCGTGTTAACAAGAGATTACTTTTTTCTGTAAATCTGTGCTGGGTAGGTATAATCGTTCTTGGAAATACAATAAGTTGTCCTTTACTGCAAAGTCCTTTCCCTGCAGATGCCAATTCTGTATGTCTGCTGGAGTTACAAGTTGCCTGGCTTTATCCTTAACTTCCTCTATGGATTCTGTGGCGATTACACCCAGAATTCTTTGTTCGGGAATGATTGGTACAGGTTTAGGGTTGATAAAGTGTTCTTCCACTCCCATCCGAGAAAGGGCATCGGCTTTACCGTTCTTTGTACCAGGTCGATAGGTAATTATGAAGTCAAACTCGGCAAAGAATAATGCCCAATGGAGTTGTCTAGAGGATTGGGCTTTTGCGGTTTTCAAATATTGCAGGTTTCGGTGATCCGTAATCACAGTAACGGTGTGTCGGGCCCCCAGCAGATAATGCCGCCAAGCCTTAAAGGCAGACTTGATAGCCAGGAGTTCCTTGCCAGTAATCGTGTAATTGACTTCAGGAGGCGAGAATTTGCGGGACCAAAATGCCACGGGATGCAACTGATTGGTTACCGGGTCCTTTTGTGATAGAACTGCCCCCATGGCAAGGCTTGAAGCATCAGTTTCCACGATGTAGGGGAGTTCGAGGCGAGGGTGTTTTAAGATTGGTGCAGAGATAAATTTAGTCTTCAAATCCTGGAAAGCTTGTTCTGCCTCGGTAGACCATTCAAAACGTTTGTTTTTCTTTAACAAGGCAGTGATGGGCTGGACTATTCGAGAGAACTCGGGGATAAACCTGCGGTAAAAGTTAGCGAAGCCTAACATGCTTTGCACACCTTTTACGGAAGATGGTGATGGCCATTTGAGAACTGCATCGACGTTCTTTGAATCCATACGCACTCCGCCAGGCGATAATATGAATCCCAAGAATTCAACTTCAGTCACGTTGAAAACACATTTTTCCAACTTAGCAAAAAGTTTGTGTTGACGCAATCTTTCGAGGACCATTTTCACGTGTTTCCGATGTTCAGATTCCGATGAAGAATAAACGAGAATGTCGTTGATGTAAACAACAACACACACATCTATGAGCTCTCTGAGGACATCGTTCATAAAATATTGAAAGGCGGCCGGGGCATTGCAAAGTCCGAAGGGCATGACCTGATATTCAAATAGCCCATACTTGGTGCGGAAGGCCCTCTTCCATTCATCGCCCTCTTTTACTCGTACCAAGTGGTAAGCTCCTCTAAGATCCAGCTTTGTATATATGCATGCTTTTCTGACTTGGTCCAGGAGTTCAGGGATCAAAGGTAACGGATATCTATTCTTAACGGTGATCTGGTTCAGGGAGCGATAATCGATACAAGTTCTAAGGTCTCCTTCCTTTTTTGGAACGAAGAACAAAGCTGAAGAGGCAGGGGACTTGGAAGGACGAATAAACCCATTTGCCAGGTATTGATCCAGGTATTGTCGAAGGTGAAGGTTCTCAGGCTCGGTGAGGGCATAAATTCTACTACAAGGAGGAGTAGATCCAGGTATTAGGTCTATCTGGCAGTCATAAGACCTATGAGGAGGTAGAGAATTAGCCTGCTCCTTCCGGAAAACATCTTGGTATTCTAGGTATTCGGGAGGTAACTGGGGAGTCTCTGAAGAAATTGCTGCCAGTGCAACACCAGGTGGAGGGTGACAAGTAGAGACACATTCTGGAAACTGGACCGTTCTTGCTCGCCAATCGATCAGAGGATTGTGTTTCTCTAACCAAGGTATTCCTAGAATAATCTGGAACTGAGGGGCCTTGATCACATCGAACATGATCTTCTCATGGTGTCCATCTTGACTTACTAGCGTCACCTCTTGAGTGGTATGCGTTACTGGCCCGGAGGCTATCTCCGTACCATCCACCGTAGTAATGACGTCCTTTACAGCCTTGGGACAAAGAGTTAGATTCATCCTCAAAACCATTTCATGATCCACATAATTGCCGATGGCACCGCTGTCGACGTAAGATTCAATTGCATGTAATCGATCCGGATTATCAGGGCTAATGAGGACCATATGTATCACGAAATGCGAGGTCACGGAACTGGTTTTCACGCTCGGCAAGAGGACCTCTATTCTTGTCGGGCGAGGTCGTTTCCCTGCTCAGAGTTTGTAACTGTGGTAACTGCAGCTCCTACTGCCTTCTTGGCAGGTTTCACCGGACAGTCTCGAAGAAAGTGCCCTGAATTTCCGCAATATAGGCATAATTGCAACTGTTTTCTCCTTTCCCGCTCCCTTTGTGTTAGAGGACCTTTCAGACCCCCTATTTGCATGGGTTCCCCGGAGTCTACTCCTTTGGAAGGAGTTGGCGGTTTGGAAAATACTCGAGCATCAAACTTGGAACGATCGGCCTTCCTGTTCTGCAGTCTGTGATCTATTTGAACGACCAAGTCTATATAATCCGAACAGTCTTGTGGGGGATTCACTACTTGGGCTAAAACGTCTTTGAGCTCTCCACGTAGACCTCTATAAAACAGCGTAATCCTTTGGTCCTCAGGCCATTGAGTTTCCACTATTAGTCTATTGAAAGATGCAATATAAGCCAAAAGGTCTTGATTACCCTGTCGCAACGAAAGAAGCTCATTGTCCAAGGCCTGCCCCTGTGCATGTCTTGCGAACAGTTTTTCCATACTAAGCTGAAAGGCTTGAAAATCATGGAGAACCGGATCATCTTGATTAACTAGAGGGATCGACCAGTCTGCCGCATTGCCACTAAGGTACGAAAGTACAAAAGCTACTTTAGCTTGATCAGTTGGAAAGGCTGCTGGCCGGCATAAGAAGTGCAACCGGCACTGATTGATAAATACCGCAAACCTCTTTGGGTCACCAGAAAATCGTTCGGGCGGAGCCAGAGGTACATTCCCAGGTAGGTTGATCTGCACTGGATTCATAGAGGATGTTGAAGGAAGATTATCCCCTGATGCGGGTAGCGGGGTCTGTCCGGCTTGTGACTGTAGCAATTGTCTAGCAAGATCATCTGTTCTCTCCTTGGAAATAATTAGTTCCCTTCTTAGAGCGTTCGTTTCCTGACGAGCTGCATGCACTTCTGCCCTTAGTTCCCCAAGTAACCGGGCTAGGTGGTCAGTATCCGAGGTTTCCATAGCGCCTGGGCGAGAGTTTTGTGGTAGGCTTTGCGTTCTGTAACGCTCACCTGATTCTCGCAGAGGCGCCGGTCTTGACTGGGCGACTACCGTATCTTCAAAGGTGATGTGCAGCACCCGGTTGGCTCTTTGGGCTGGACCTCTGTGCCCTGTATGCCTGACGTGCAGAGTAAGATGTCTGCAGATAGAAAATACGGGGTTAGTGAACTAGGGTTATTGGGGTGTCCCTATCTCTTTCCTCTTCTCCTCTCCTGTAGACCCCCACAGGTTAACGCTCTCACCTTAGGTAAGTGAATGCCGAGCTCTCCATCTGCCTCGGGGCAGGGTGCTGTAACCAGTTTCTTCACCGGATAGGTAGCGCAGGCCTCTTGACTTCAGAGGACTGCTGTCCGTCGTTTACTGCACGAACGGTAAGTTTCGATAACTCAAATGTCTTTAAAGTCTTTAATAATGATGTCTCTTGTTTTGCAGGGTTCCGGCGATGGCGGATGACGGGCTGAAGTGCCTTGAAGATGGAGCCCGTGTGATGAATAGAAGCGCCTGGAAGCACGTAAGTAAGCGGTTGTTGCCAGCTTCACAATGCGCTCTAACTGTCTTTTTATTTTGCAGGTACAAGTTCGGAGCGGCTGCAGGGTGCCGGGATACCCACTGGGTTAGATGTGGAAAGGAGTAATGGCACGTGAGTATTAAAGTTCCCCAATGTCTTTAAACGCACCTTGTTTTGTCTTTCAGATGCGGGATGCAGCGCCGACGGCCTCCGGAGCGTGCAAAGAGTTGGTAAGCTTTTGTCTTTCAGATGCCGGAATGCAGTGTCAAGACCTCCGGAGCGCACAAAGAGTAGGTAAGCCTTTGCCTTTCAGATGCCGGAATGCTAACCTGTTCTTTCTTGTCTTTATAGGTGTTGCTGAAGACTGGATTCAGGATGGTAAGCCTTTTTCCTTAGGCCCAGGATCAGATGCAGAAGACACGATGAGCGTTCTGCTGCAGAGGATGCAGAATAACGCAAAGCAAGATTCATCCACCGGGTGTGGTTTAAATAGCCTCCTGTAGTGCTTAGGTGTCTCCTTCCACAGCCACGCCTAAGTAAGAAAAGAGTTCCTGGTAAGAAAAGAGTTCCTGCCTTCCAGAAGAGTTCCAGTGTTCTGAATCTAGGGAGTGGCTCCAGCCCCACCCAACAGGAAAAGTAGTTCCAAACAGAAGAGGATCAGAGGCTCAACTGGCAGGCAAGTAAGCAGCATGGTCTGCTGCAGGTAAGTCCACCCAAGCATTATGAGCCCGGCGCTTCCAGCGCTGGGACTGGGCATATTTATGAGCCTGGTGCCACTGGCGCCAGGACTGGGTCCAAACAAGGTTAAAACCCTGGGGATGATGTTGGAAGCATCCCTAGGATCCGAGGCTCAAACCCTCTTTGTGAAAAAAACATGCTCCTATCATCTCCGCTTATTGAAAGCCATCAGACCCTATCTATCGGAGGAAAACAGTGCCACGATTGCAAGAGCCACAATTCTATCTCGCCTCGATTATGGCAACGCGTTAATTCTAGGCTCTAACAAAAACTGTTACCACAGCTACCAAGTCCTGCAAAATAATGCAGTAAGAATCATCAAACAAATTCCCAGGGACCAGCATATTAGCGAAGCTAGGAAAGAACTACATTGGTTGAAAATCGAGGAAAGAGTCCAATTTAAGTCGCTCACACTCACACACAGATGTATATATGGCAAAGCCCCAGCATACATGAAAAATAAAATCATCCCATATAAGCCCTCCAGAGAGCTAAGATCATCCGAACATGGTCTGATTACGAAAGCTCCTTTCAGACTCAAAAACGGAGCAGGCAAATCCTTCCCTGTCACAGTAGCAGGCCTTTGGAACAATCTTCCGGGCCAGATAAGGATGGAAGCCAACTATCAACGTTTTCGAAAACAATTGAAAACTTACATCTTTGAGTAAAACATATAAATCTTTCTGGCCCATTTCGACATCCTATATATATCTGTCTTGTGCTTTGTGTTAGTTACCCGTCACTTGTTTCTCGTGTGCCTGTTTCTGCGCCCCGAAGCTTGCGAGCTACCGGCGCAATATAAATAAATAAATAAATAAATAAATAAATAAAAAGGTCCCCATTGGGACTGGTTGGCACTCGGAACCTGGGTTATGGATCTGCTTCCAAGGGAGTTGGGAAAACCCTGACCTTTTGGAAGCAGAGATCATGACAGTGCCTTGAGAGAAAGAAGAAAAGGCATCTCATCTGAAGAATCCAAGGAAGACCTTTCAGAGACATCAGGTGAGGAGTGGGCCAGTGAGAAGGTATTGAGCTTGTCAACAAACCTGTTGAACATGAGAGTTTGCAACGCCCAGAAACTATGGCAAGTTTAGAGCAATACCAAGAACATGTGAACGCCATTCAAGGATTCACAGTAGAGGTCCAGACCTTGAGAGCTGACAACACAGCCCTCAGGCAGCACAGTGATCTGCCCCCCTTATCATTACTGTGTGGCAAGTACGATGGCTATCCTCAGAAGTTAAAGGAATTTCTGGACGCCTGTTTTATTTACTTCACCTTTCGTCCCAAAGCATTTGAATCTGACGGAGCCAAGGTGGGATTCCTCATCTCTAATTTAGTAGGCAACGCTTTGGAATGGGCAACCCCGCTAGTAACCAACACTGATCCATCCCTTAATGATTACGGTAGATTTGTTCAACTGTTCCGGTAGAGGTTCGAGATACCTGAAATATTGTATTCTACCTATGAAAGCCTCCTCGACATCAGACAAGGAACATCTAATATGCAGACCTACATATCTTGTTTCCAGAAGGTAGCCACAGAAGCAGGCTGGCCTGATACTGCACAACAAATGCTGTTTTGGCGGGGATCACAATAGGAGATAAAAGATGAATTGGCTAGAGTAGACCGACCTACATCTTTTCAGGAACTTGTGGCTTTGTCATTACAGATAGAATTCCGACCGATAGAAAGAAAGGCGGAGAAAAGGAAACCTAGGTTCAATATGCCGCTTGTTCCTAGCCTGTCCTCACTACCCGAAAAAAAACACAATCAGACGAACCAATGCAGATCGGGACAGCACGAGGACCGCTTACTGCCAAAGAACGAAAGAGGCGGTAAGACCTCGGCCTTTGCATGTACTGCGGATCAGACACTCATCTTCTACGAAATTGCCTGGAGGTTCCCCCAGGCGCCAGGGAAACGACAAACCCTGCTGATCAGGGACAAGGAAGGGGTATCTATAACCAGTCCCTGTGATACTAGCCAAATTAACCCTCCATAAATGTCATGCCATCTCATCGTTTTCAAGGTATTTCTAGAGAGGGAAGGTGGATTCCCAGTGGAATGTCTGGCTATGCTTGACTGCAGAGCAGAAGGTAATTTTGTGGATGACCAGTGGGCCAATCACCATCAAATCCCAAGATGCCCCAAGTCTAGGCCTATTCCCGTAGAAGAGTTAAGATGGCATCACACCAAGATCATCTAAGCTACGATTTGATCCGAGCTGCCCACTTCCCAGTTATACGGGCATTCCGTGGCTTAGAAGGCACAACCGAAGCATTGATTGGGAGCTCAACACAGTGCAGTTCCGTTCCCAATATTGTCTTCAGCACTGCACCAACTTGGAAGAAGACCCTAGGATAGGTATCACAGTACCTCTGCCCGTTCCTATTATCAATTCCATAACAGTTCCATATCGGGACTATTCAGATGTCTTTGCAGACGTCCAACCAAGACAACTTCACCCTCATCGCAAGGAGGACTGCAAGATTGATCTGTTACCTGGGTCCACTGTTCCTTTTGTTAGGATGTTTCCCTTGTCCCTACCAGAAAAGGAAGCATTGAAAGATTACCTGGCAATTAATTTCCAAAACGGCTTAATCAGAGAGTTAACATGCTCGGCTGGTGCTTGGCTCTTCCTTATCTCCAAGAAAGGAACAACAGAACTTACACCCTGTAAAGAATTCTGAGGCTTAAACAGCTTGGCCATCCAGGATAGATAGCTCATGCCTCTGATGAAAGACATCATCGAAGCCGTACATGGTGCCTGAGTGTTTACAAAACTCGACCTTAGAGGGACATATCTTCCGAGGATCCGCGAGGGAGATGATGGAAGGCAGCCTTTAAAACTCCTTTAGGCCACTACGAATATAGAGTCATGCCCTTCGGGTTAGTGAATGCACCCGCCGAGTTCCAAAGGTTCATGGATATGATCTTTGCTGACATGCTCTTTTCATCAGTGGTCTTCTATTTAGACGACATCTTGATCTTCTCACACACAATTAAAGAACTCCAGCAACATGTCAGGGAAGTACTACCCAGGCTCCATCAAAACCACTTACTGGCTAAGCCAGAGAAATGTGTGTTTGAAGCTGACACAGTGCCTTATTTGGGGTTTATACTCTCAGCCGGTCAATTACGAATGGTCCCCGATAATACGAGGTTTATCCCACAATGGCCCGCACTCACTTCTGTCAAAGATGTACAGAGTTTTCTAGGCCTCTGAAATTTCTATAGGGAATTTGTACCAAGATTCTCGGACATTGTCCTTTCAATCACTGACCTACTTAAAAAAGAGGTGAGATTTGTTTGGGACCAGAAGGCTGAAGATGCTTTCAACCTCCTCAAAAGTTCCTTTGTGTCAGCACCCATACTCAGACAACCTGACCAAACACTCCCATTCATTGTGGAAACAGACGCATCAGGAGGAGCAATTGGAGCCGCTCTGCTTCAGAAGAAGGAAGATGAACTAGAGCACCCCACAGCCTACTTTTCTCAGATGCCAAATACTAGCGAGAGGAACTATTCAGTGCTGGAGAAGGAACCCCTGGCAATTCGACAGGCCGGTGAGGAATGGAGACATCTGCTCCAAGGGGCTGCAAATCCCTTCCAAGTGCGCACTAACCATAGAAACCTCTGTGTTCTGCAACCAATGGAGTGCAGCAATTCCAGGCATGCCAGATGTGCCTACTTATTCTCCCAATTCGACTTTGAAATAACATACTTGCCCGGAAAAGAGAACCAACTGGCGGATGTATTATCCCGCAGTTTAGGAGAAGACTCTGGGAGATATCTGGGGAAGGAAAGACTGCTCGCAGGAAAAAGATTCATTGGTGGGGTCAATGTATTGTCCTGCACAAGTGGATCCTTCTTAGTTTGCGCTCCAGAACAAAGATTCCTAAATGATGAAATAATAGATTTTTATTGTTCAAATTATGTTTTTATTTGTCAATTTGGTTGAATTATTTTCATTCAGTATGTATCTTGTTTTTCTGAATTACAATTAATTTGCAATCTGTTCATTCAATCAGTTTTTGGTTATTTGTTCATTCAGAGTAAATTGCCAAAGTAATAGAGGCACTTTTCAAGCACAAATGTTATATTTGAAAAACATTGAAAGTAAGAAAGAAAGCAACACTGTAAATTTGGCAAGGGTTTCCATCCAGAAAGCAATGGACAGACAGAACATTTGAATGCCACCCTGGAACAATACATCAGATGTTTTTGCAATCAAGAATATAGTGACTGGCATGGACTCCTTCCTATGGCAGAGTTCTCTGCCATTGGGATGAGCCCCTTCTGTTGCACGAATGGATACGAACTAAAACACATCCCATTATCTGGTTCTCTTTCCCCTAAAATACCTACAGTGGATCGTATCTTGGACACTCTGAGACAATTACACAAGAAAGCACAATACAATTTGCAACTGAGCCGCCAGGGTTATAAGAAGTGGGCAGATAAAAAAAGAAGACCAAACCCAACCTGGGACACTGGAATGAATAATAATAATAATAATAATAATAATAATAATAATAATAATAATAATAATAATAATAATAAGTCCGGTTATCCACCAAGTTTTTACCCCGGTGTGTTCATCCCGGTAAATTCTGACCCCGGTACATCAGTCCATTCCAAATTGATGCCAAGATAAACCCTGTGGCATTTCGACTGTCTCTTCCGAACTGACTACGTGGGATCCATCATGTGTTGTGTTCCATTCTTCACTACTCAAAGCCTATCTGCCGGATCCTTATACCAGACAGTATGCACTCCAAAAGACACTGCTGAGGGATACAAAGTGTCCCGTTTACTCGATTCAAGGTATAGGAATGGTAGGAATGGGGTACTTCAATATTTGGTGAAATGGAAAGGATATCCAATGTCAGAATGTTCATGGGAACCCATCAGAAATATATCGGCCCCCAGACTCATCCGGCAAGTACATAGGCAGCATCCTGGTAAGCCAGGAGGGGTGCCTTTCAGAAGGGGTCATATTGTCACGATCCGACCCTGGAGGGGATGGGATCGTTGGAGGGCGTTCTGATTGTTCCAGCATGCCTGCCTTTCACGTAATGGGAAGTAGCTAGTCTAGTTCACCAACATTGCTGCCACCGATTTCTTTTTCCTTCCACCAGAGTTCCAGTTTGGCGCGTTGCAACCCTCCATCAGGCAGGTCGACGCTAGTGTGCTGAACAGTTTTCTGTTCCGTTCAGTCCTCATTGCCTTAATTTGTGCATGTTTCCCTCTTGACCGCTCCCTACCTTGCATCCTGTCGTTTCCACGTCTCGCGTGGATACTTCCTTGCTTCCTGTCCTTTCCATGTCTCGCGCGGATAATCCTTTGCTTCCTGTCCTTTCCGGGTCCCGTGTGGATACTCCATTGATTCGGCTTGGTTGTTGTGAACTGGCTTCACTTCTGGAGTGCAGACTTCTCGTAGTGTGCTCTGCTTGCATGCTCTGGGTGCATACACAAACTCCTAGCTGTCACCGTTCTATCGTACCAAGAATCAACTTCTTCCTGGTGCATGCTGGATCTCGTAGTGCATGTTCTGGAGGTGTTTTAGTACTAATTGTTACAATGGATTACCCACCGGAATCACATCAGTTCTCACCAACGCAAGTGTATTGGATTTCTAACAAAGACCGTCATCACTCTCAACCAACGCAAGTGTCACCAGCATTAGCTTTTCCCTGGTCTGGGCAAGGCTCCCCACAGAGTCCCCACTGCCGGGCAGACTGCTTTCTAGGCAAGTTGGCCTCCCGGGGAGCCTGACCTTATCTCTTCAAGCAGAACGAAAAGAAAGGAAAGAAGAACACTGTCAGTGCCTGAAATGAGAGAAGAAAAGACATCTCATCTGAAGAATCCGAGGAAAACCTTTCAGAGCCCTCAGGTGAGGAGTGGGCTAGTGAGTAGGGTATTTAGCTTTTCAACAAACCTGTTGAACGTGAGAGCTGCACGCCTTCTACAACTTCTGGCTTCCTTTGGGATGCACACCCTTCCTTGCTGAGGGCGTCTAAAGTTCAGCCACTCAATTAAGGAGCCCCTCTCGCACCCACCTGAGACTCATAGCTTCACCACAAGTTCTCACCACAGTCTGCAGCACACTTCCTGCTGTGGAATCCCTTTAATTAGGCTGACATGGTGAAAGGCAGACTTCCTGCACGCCTTCTGCTTCGCAGCCTCTGCACATCAGAGATTGGGAGAACAGGACCCTCACAGGTAAAACAGGTGAAATCTGCTGCATCAGAATCCCGGCGTCCCTTTGGTACTCCCACTTCTGTGTCGATTGCCAAAACTGCGCCTTCCTCCTTCTACTTCTGCTACTACTACATGCACTTCAGCCACAGTTCCATCTCCTTCTAATTTGCTTGCACCAAGGTGGCCTTTTAGGCCTCTCAGCATCCCTCAGTGTGGGCTATGAGGCTTAATTGCCTGATTGCTACTGCTACATGACTCTTCAGTCCTCTTACTCATCCCACTACTTATGGGGTTATGTTCTCAACAACAAAATCAGTTCTTTTTAGTAACTTCTTGCTTTTAAGGGTAGATTTATTTCCCTTAAAGCTATTTAGGGAAGAACCATTAGAATTCGTTGTTACAGAGGAAGAAAGGTACATTTTCTAAATCCCTTTTCATTATACCTTTGGGAGTAAGGAGGATTTTTATCCTGAAGTGCCTTGAAAGGTCTTTCTATTCTTAGGGTTTGTCCAGGTTCTATGCCATTTGGCAACTTTAAAAGGTTATCTCTTTTAAAGGACAAATACTGTGTCTCATCCCATGGGATATCCTCACCACTCTGGGCCTTGTCTCCTCACAGGTGATCCTCCTGCAGTACACCCCCACAAGGTCAAGATAAGGAAGTGTCTGCCTTTCCCTGGCCACCTGGGAGGAGCCTTTAGGCAGGGGTTTAGTGAGGGATCCATAGGATTCATCACAGAAACAAGTAATGTTTTCAACGAGAAGTTGGTGCCAAACTGATGAAGTCTTTGGGAAAGGATGTACAGTTATCACTTTGTTGCCACAGTGTCAACACTTGACAAATGATATGATGTGGCATTTATAATGCGCCTGTACACATATGTTTCTAGGCATGACAAAACAAGGAGGGGGAAACACAGGGAGGACAAAATAACAATCTTACTAGGCATTGTGTCATTCATATATCACAAGTGTGGGGAAGACAGAAGGGGAGAAGAGCAAGGGGGAGGGGAAAGGGGAAGTGCAGTTAACTCACAAGTGCAGGCAGCAGGTTGCTCTTACATGTCAAGAGAAGGGAGTGTAGGGTTGCAGATACATACCTTTAAGTGCTTGGGAGCCCGGAGGAAGTGCAAGGGCAACTGGACATGCAGGAGCGTGGGCCTGAGTTCAGAGGATGACCAGGTGACCAGTGCATGGAGCAGTCATGTACATCAGCAGGGGAGAGGAAGAGAGAAAGCAGAGGCGAAAAGGAAGGTCTTGAGTTGCGTCCAGAAACAGAGGTGGTTCTGATCAAGTTTGAGAGAGGCAGAGAGGCTGCTCCACAGGGAGGCTCTAGCCGATGGGACAGATTCACCTACTCTCTACTTGGAGAAAGGTCAGACCTGCAAAGAGTTGGAGGTGGATGAGCAGCAAACTGGAGAAGAAAGATGTTTTGGAAGAGAAAGTTGCAGGTAGAGCGGTCCCAGGCCACAGAAAGCCTTGTGGATGATGCAGAGGGTCTTGAAGTTGATCCTTGCAGTCATGGGGAGGCAGTGAAGAGATTTCAGAGCTGGAGAAATACGATTCCTGGGCCGCCAGCCTCTATCCCCCAGTGTCCTGATTGGTTAGGCGGGTGGTCCCCAAGCCTGGGACCACCGTTTTGCCCAGTCCACGAGACACCTGCTCTTGTCCAATGTGTATCAATAAGGTGTATCTATGTGACAGTGTGTAACAATGGTGTCTCTACTAATGCCATGACAACAGTCCAGTCCCAGCTCATGTTGTAGATGTATTGTGGAATTTATGTTGCAAGGTTCAGTCCCAGATGTCAGACGGCTGCATCTTCCCAGCTTCCAGGCCTTGGCGTAATGTCAGATCGGCCGGATCACGTGTGAGGAGACAGTTATTGAGGCTAAATTACTTCAATTTGATTTGTATTTTAGCTCGGGGTATTCTCTTCTGTAGCTGGGCTCATCGTGGCACGGTGAATGAGGAATGTCACTTGCAACATTGTGGCCTTGGCGGTGGCAGTCTATGCCAGGGCTATTCTGCTCGCTCAGCAGCTTCGGCCTCTCTGCGAGATGGGTTTAGTATGCTGGATTTGTCTGAGGCCTACCTCAATTCTGGTTCTTTCAATATAATTGTTCATAGGTTAAAAGCATGTCGTGGGTGGTCAGGTCCCTTGAATGCTCCTGTCCATCCACAGGGTTAATAGCGGGTAGCATCTGCAAGCAAATACACAAGCTCTTGTAACGTCTTGCGTTTCTGTGGTGCGGTAGCAAGCCTATATGGAAAATAACAAATGTGCAGACATTGTCTGTGTGTCGCTGTCATCTAGCTCAAAGAACTTTACGCATATGTTCTTCGTGTAGATTGGTGTGTGAGTGCCCTGATTGTGCCGACTGCATGTGTGCTTCCTATCTAATGCAGCTATGTCGTAAGGAAGTCTCCAACGACCTGCAGCATGGCTTGAGGGGACGTCAATCAATTTGGTCCATATAGTCGTCTTCAGTTCAGTCTTGGTTGTCATTGCTTGTGTTGGCTAGGGCTCGTGCCATCGCGGGATTGTATGGGTGGATGGCTGGATGTCGTTCATGATGTGAGTTTATGCTGGGAGCGGTGGGACCCGGTGCAATCTTTGATAGTCGATAGTTATTCTGTCGGGAGTGTTTCTTCCGGTTGGGGGCCCCGTCAGGAGGGAACGGACATTGGGATTTTCCCTCTTCATTAGCCTCACAGGAAGGAGCAGGAAGAGGTCCCAGAGTGGGCGGCCAGAGAGAGAGAGAGGAAACGAGGGAGAGGGTGTCCCAATTAGGGGGATCTCAGTCTTACTGGCATTAAGGCCGAGATCATTGGTGGCACACCATTGCTGAATTGCGGCCAGACAGCCTGGTATGAGAGAAGAAGCAGAGGTGGCTGAGGGGAGCCTGAAAGCGAGTTGTGTGTCATCCACATAACATTGAAAATTGGAGCAAAAGTAGCGATGCAATGGGCAAGTGGTGACAGGTAGTTGTTGAAGAGCCAGGGAGAGAAGTTAGACCCCTTGGGAACGCCACAAGTAGAGAGTGGGTTAGAAGAGAGGAAAGACCCCAGTTGGACCTGAGAGGGTT